>NC_081413.1:451562537-452162537 GCF_030272615.1 Cryptomeria japonica
GTCAGTGGAACTTCTTAATTGCTCTCTAGAACATGTCTATCCATAGCATGCTCATTCTCATCAAGTAGGAAGTCTTCTTCATCTGCACCTTGTCCATGTTACCCATGGACTTACATATCGGTGAACACTCTTGATGACACCATGTCATCTACCTTCAACTATTTTTATCTGAGGCACCTGCATACTGACTACATACACTCTGTGCAACTGCTCCACTTTGTCTCCTTCTTCATCAGACCATACCATATCTCAACTTGTTTTTCAAAGTGACAAACCCATCACTTTTCATCTATACCAGCAATTCAACATGCCTTCTCTATCGGTCCATTGCATATCCCTAATTTCATGCACTTGAGGCATTCCTTTGATTCACCAGTAGATCTAGTGTGAGCCTTCAAACACCTGCCTTTACCCCTTCTTCCTTATCTCATAGAACTATGATGCACACTATGCATAATAAGAGATAAGCTCCACTTATTGGTGGTAGTGATTTCTTGTCATCTGCATCCTACTTGTGCAGCATATCTTCAAACAGGCACATGTGATCTAGTGTGGGCACATTCATTGTCAGCCATCTCTTCACATGGTGACTACATCTCTATCTGGTGGGAGTCCTATTGTTTTGCATCCACATAGCATATCGATGACCATTCATTCTTCTCCTTTGATGTTGATTTGATTTAGGTAACATTTTGCCTCTTCATCACAAACAACATCCAAGCATCCTGCTCATTGTCTACGCTTCACTTACCAGTTGACATACTCTCCTTACCGATGATACATTGTATCGGTAACCTTTCCATTTCATCCACACAAGTCAGGAACTAACTTGTGTACCGGTGATACCTATGATCATTCCTCTGAATGACATTCTCTTCTTTACCTTACCAGTATTCTGCAACACAAGGTGATATCAAAGACATCTCATCCTATACTCCTCCATGACAGTGTTGCACAAACATCTCTTATATCGGTAGTCATCCTATACCAGTTGACATCAATGACAACACAATGCCAACAGTCTCCCCCTTTGGTATTGATGTCAACTCATGTAGTATCTAGCATACTACATAATCTCTCTCCCCTTTTTTATGATCCAATAAATTCTCACACATGTAGTATGCGATATACTACAAAATCTTTATCCCCCTTTGACAACAATGGCAAAGGGTACTATCAGGATATCATTCCTCCTTGTATATACCGGTCACTAATAAAATTATTTCTCCCCCTTTATCTTCATTGGACACATCTCCTCCTTTGATACCACTTGTTACATTGTCTTAAGTATCAACACTTGAGATTGAGAACTCAACCATCAACCAACACCAATTGAGCATGTAAATCGGATAGCATTTGTTAAAACACTCAATTGCAGAAGGATGTGTCAGTAAATATTATTTACCTATCAATTAAATTGCATCACCTTCCATTTGATCCCAAATTTATTTAGAATCAAATGTGATTGTACTATGAATACAACCAACCAAATAACAAGTAGATACCCATAACCATGAAATTCTCTTGGGTAATCCTACTATAATTTCCATCATCTGCAGTTTAGGCAGTCAGTATCCTTACAAGTTCAAGAATGTCGGCTCTACATCATAAGCACTTGAACTCCCCCTGAGTCATACATCTTAGGTCCTCATTTCCAGTCAGGTTCAATACTAGGGTTCTAATCATCTCTATATACCGGTTGAATAGTACATATGTGATCATCTAATGAGCTTTAGCTCCATCATATCCACCATGGCCTATGACATGATCCTACATGTACACAATGCCATAAAAATGTCATCATCAAGTCATAGATCAATCTGGTTAGCTGAAAAACATGTGAGCATGCATGATCAACTATCGGGCCAACATATGTCATTCAAGTCTTTTCCAATACCACCTGAGACATAAAATCCACATTCCACACTACCAGGGCTATTGCAATGATCTCCAACCTCCTTGTCTTACATAACCTGCAAGTACCTGTTACCATTCATGTTGGTAACTTCTTGCACATACTAGTTCCCTGTACTAGTCCACTATCACTGTCAGAGTACCTTCCTGTGACTCTGACATGTTGTGTCACCTTGTATCTAATTCCAATTGTTATCTTGTCATACATTGACATAGCAGTAGTGAACTAGCACTGATCTAAAAATTTGTAGCCAAGTTAGCATCTACACACACTTATCATCTCATATCCATCCATCATACCGACAACACCTTGTTCTTCCTAGTATCCTTCTTTACTGGGGGGTGAATGATCTAGTTCAATATACTACTCCTCTTGAGATCCTGCATCTCCATTAGGCCTTAGGAGATATCACCTGTACATTAAATGCATAGTGTCGGTCCATGGTCGCATCCTCTTTCTTCTTCCTCCATACCTATTTGGTCTCATTCTTCTTCCCATTTTTCAATTAAGCAAACCTTACCTTCTTCTATTGATGGGTCATTGTATTTACACACTTTGCATCATAACGAGAAGAAGTGCTATAGTAGCACACAACATCCATCCCAACTTTATGATTGGGGAATCTCTTTCCATATTGGTTTGACCATCTTCTTCTGGTCATGTTGTTGTGACTAGCAACAGATTCTGGTGGACCTCTTGCTCCTACAGGAATATTTCTCCTTTGATTCCATGCAGGCCTCTGACTTCCATATGCTCTATATCCTCTTTTCTGCAGAGCATACTTGTTGTTCCGGCCTCCATATGACTGCAAGTTCCTCTTCCTACATTCAAACACTCTATTGGTGGCCAAAACCATAGATTGGAAAACTTAAAGGTTTGCCAAATCCTCAACTAATCCAACTAGCCTTGGGCAACAAACAGGGTTGGTCGAAGACCAAATCCCTCTGCACTTAAGGCTCCATTGAACCTAGGTGGGTATACCTCTTCCTCTCAAGCACAAAAAGAGATTGTTGAAAGTGGATTTAAGGCTTTTAGCAAATTACAAAAACTGGCAAATTGTTGTTCCACAATAATGCTTTATTATGTGCTTTAAGTGAAGGCCTTTGAAAAGAAATGAGAATGATTATAATAGTATATTGAGAATAAGAATGCTTTCAGGACTTCAAAAAAATATGAAAAGACCAGTTCATATAGAATTTGGGAAGAAAGTTTCTCTATCAAGGAACTTGAGTGCATGGCCAACCAGGATGTTAAAAAATAAATAACAGACCAGTGCCTCTATCCAGGGGTACTTATGACACTTTGTGGACAAAAAATCTTATCAACTTATGAGAGAATATTAATCATCAACTATCAAGGTTTCAGTATGTGCTACACAACAATGAAAAACCCAATCTCACATTTAATGTAACAACATGTGATGGCACATCATAGCAAATCATATAACAAATTTATCAAGAGGACACAAATAACTCATCAACACAGAAGTGTGCACAATACTTAGAAAAGAAATAATGAACCTTTGGATATAAATCTTTAGGAGATGATTACATACATAAGATACACTTGAAAATACTCCAGTACAGTCTGTTTGCACAAAAAAGATACTTCTTTGTCCTATAGACTTCCTTTTTACATATATCTTGCAGTCCTTCCAGGCAGTCTATTTTTTTTGAATCCTCGATGCCCCTCTTCATACAAAATGACTTATTATAAATACATATACTAAGAGATACGAATGAAACGACATGTCTTTTTATTATCCTAGACAACTAACTGAACAATAACCAAATAGCCTAACTAAAACATCAATTATATTACAAAAAGTAAACAATGGAATAAGACTTTCGATCCAGCCGTTGTCCATACTTCTGGATATACCACAAAGAGCCTGCATCTTTGTAGGATGTAGCATTGAATATCACATCCCTGGGTGTGTTCTCAATCATTTAAAAGTTCTCAAACTGGTTGACCGTGTCGTTCATGTCAAGAATATCTATTTTGGCAATGGCTTGGGCTTCACTAAGTAAAGACTTACACTCAGAAAGCCATACGGTCTTATCCTTAATTACACCTGCATTGTCTACCAAATGGGGATCCCCATGCTGAACAATTATTTAGCACTCATTGAATTTAGATTTCAATTCCTTTGTGAATTCATCATGTGTGATGAGAAAACCCTTAACCTTCTTCTTTACCTTTTCCTTAGTCAATGCATCTTGTAACAATAGGTTAAGTCTGTCTTGAATTCTGGTGTTTGAAACCATATTGTCCATGTTCCACTGATATACTTCCCAGAATTCATCCAACGCCTTCTCCATATTGTCATATCTTTTACTCATCAATACACAAGCAACATCAGCCCTATCAGCCCTGATGCTCTTCATCTCCCTCTTCCACTTAGTGTGCTCATAAGCTAATTTTTCAAATTTCTTCTTCCAGTGGCCTCCTAAACCTTTGCGAGCTCCTCCACTTCCTTATTTTTGCAAATGTCTTCAAACTCATCCTCTTGATGAAAGTAATCTCCCAACTCTTATCTCTTCCTACTTGTGTGGATGTAACCCTCAGGATCATAATGTATTCTAGATGTGTGTTGGAATAGGTTGTACTCATCCACCAACTTCCTATCAATAACCTCATATGCTTTGATAGATACAATTTTAAAATCTTGGAAATGAAGTGTACCAAGGAGGAAGGATTTCTTGTGTGCACTTCTAAAATGCTTGGCATTAGAGACACTTAATTGCCATACAATTTCCAAAAAAGAAATCCTGTCTGGTGCAGGTTTTAGCAGCACATAGAGGTAACCTTCAAGTCAATAGCACCGAACAAAAGTGAAGTTTTGGTATGAGTACCAATCACCCCAATTGTGATTAACCTTTCAATTTTTGTGCTCATGAGGCCTAAGAAACTTCTTGACATCCTCAGAAAAGGATCCCTATAGAGGCTAACCAAAGAGAAAGAAGATTGGCTTAACAAAGAATTCCTCAAATTTAAGGTAATGAGAATTTACATATCTGTAATCCCAGAGAGAAACCCACAACTGTATTGGTTGATCCTGTCCATCCCTTGCAACTGTATTTACATTCAAACCTTCTGACCATAATCCTCTAAATCTCCCATAAAATAAAATAATATGCATTAACAACGAATAATGCTTGAAATGCTTGTTTGGATTATCTTTCAAGTTCATGAAGCCTTCATGAAGTCTATCCACAAGGTATGAAGAAAAATCAAAATCTCTAGGCTCATGTCTCTAAATATCTGCTGCTAAAACCAGCGGTCCGATGTTTGCCACATCAAGAGCTTCAACTCCTCCAACCTAACCACAAACCATATATGTATACTGTAAATATTTCTTGAAAATAGTCATATCATAAGGAGGACCATCTTCCTCTGTTACCCTCCCCTTATCTGCTTTGTGGATAGCGAGGTTCCAACCCTGGTATGTACTATCCATTTTTCTATACTCCTCTTCCAAATCCACAAAAGATAAGGGCACATTCACCTCTAGATCTACTGCAAGAACTTACTCAATTGTGGCTTCTGCAAAGTGAACTAAAGGAGTCCCATCGGGAAACAAAATGCATCGTTTCTTTGCATTATAATGTCTTACCAGGAGCTTAAATAAATCAATATTTACAAAGACATTAGGTACCACGTGTTTACCTAAATTGGTACTCCATGGGCATGAAATTGGCATAGGCTCATCCCTGCGGAGGTAATGAAAAAGAAACAGCTTGTGCCTATTGGCAATATTTCAAGGATATTGAGAAGGTTGTTGATGATTATGGACATAACTGATTAAAGATGTTTTACCATCTTGATATTATTATTTTGTCATTGATGTCAAGAAATTGATTTTCTAATTCAGTATGATGTTGCCATATCTTAAGAAATATGATATGAAGATTATAAAGAAGTAGATAAAGACATAGGAAAGAATATGATGAATAAGGGGATAAGTTATTCAATGGGAAACTCTACCCAGTCAGGCAATGATGAGATCTTGATGTTTTAGATTGTTTTAACATCATACATATGTTGTAAAATGTAAAGGTTAATACTATACTATGTTATCAAGCAAAGAACCTAGTCGGTAAACCCTAAGGTTGTCGTAGTCGGTTAATGAAGACAAAATGTCTACCAAATAAAGTTTAGTTTTCACTGAGTTGTAACCGAGCTATAACAGAATGCATTAAATGTTTACATGTGATATTTAATGAAAGATGCTGATGAGATAGAGCGGATCAATGATTGGCAAGCTGTAGAAGAAGTTTGTTAATGAATCTAAGACAATGGAAAGTCGGCAAGAAGATCTATAGCTCAGATTAAACCGCATTACCCTAACACAAGTTCCAAGGTGAATGTGCAAGTTCCGAGGTGGGGTAAAATGCTTTCAGATCGAAAGACACAATGAACCTGGACAAGATTGAAGATCTGATGGCTATGACTGATCATGGGAAATGTGATCAAGGAGATTAAGCGGTTAGAAGATTGTTTATAAATAAGGAACTGTTGATAAACAATGTATGCGAGCAAGTGTATGCATAGGGATGCTACATAGTGATTACCGAGCACAAAAGCTTGAAGATTTGTTAGAATAATAGAGTATTGATGCCCAGCAGATAGACAAGATTAGTTCTATGTCTAGATTGTATTGAACAAATAGGAATCTGCTTTAGCATTTTAGATGTGATGCTGCAGATAGATTGTATTACTATTATTTTGTGAAAGTAACAGAAAATCTCTTAACCGAGTGGACTTAACATTCTTATATGTAAATCCTCTAACACGGTGACATTCTGATTGAGTGTTTGAAATCCTTTGACAAGGTCACTTCTAACAAAGTGAAGATCCTAACAGATCTGAGGGAAATCCCTTAACCGGGTCACATCTAGCAATGTGTTTTGTAATCTTTAACAGGATTTGCTTTTAACCGAGCATACTCTAGAAGAGTATATTTCTTAGTGGGTTCGAAATCCCACAGTGGCTTTTCCCTATTTGGGTTTCCACGTTAAATCTGGTGTTATGAGGTTTATATTGTTCATATGCTTTTGAGTTTGCATGTTTGACAGTTTTTGATTATATGACTGATATATGTTACCAAGGTTGAATCTGATGTTTTCATGGATGATTAAGTTTGTATGATTCACCCCCCCCCCTCTCATCTTGTTGGCTATTGGATCTGTACTTATACTAAGTATCAAAACTATCAATTGGTATTATTGCTTTGGACTCTGAAAGGAAAGTTTAAAGGCACTTGAGTTAAAGATCCAAAGATGTATAAGAGGGATTCACCCAAGCTGAATAAGTCAAGTTTCTCTATATGGCAGAAAAGGATGAAGCTACATCTATTAGGAGTTGGAGAATATGCTTTATAGTATCTGGAGAATGATTTTGTTGCACCGAGCACCTATCCATTAACTATGGAAGAGATAAAGGTGAAGCAAGAACATATTCAAGCAATGATTGAAATAACATATGCATTGACCGATTCTGAGTTTAATGATCTAGAAGGCTGCAATGATGCAAAGGCAATGTGGACTAAGCTCATATCTGTATATGGAGGAGATGAACATGTTCAAAGAGAAAAAGTTGATAGTCTAAGAGGACAAATTGAATCTATGAGGATGAATGAAGGTAAGAACATAACCCACTATAGTACAAGACTAAAGGAGAATGTAAATCAAATCAAAGGAGCAGGAGGAACTATTGAAGAAAAGGATGTGACAAGTAAATTGTTAAGAACCCTTCTACCTGCCTATGCAATCTGAGTCTCTGCAATCAATGAATTGAGGTCTGTACCTAATATGCCAGTTTACTTGGATGCTACTATTGGTAAGCTACATGCATTTGAGTTAAGTAATTTTGATAACAGTGGGTCATCGGTAAATAAAGTTGAATCTGCATTTAGTTCTTTTCATCTGAATGAATCTAATGATTACAATGAGAGAAAGTATAAGTACTCTGAAGGAGATTACAGTGGAGCAAGTGAAAGATTTCGAAAGAACATGGAGGAGGTACATAAACTATATGAAGAAATCAGAAAGCAAGAAGAGTTTGAAGCACTATTGGCCAAAAGGTTACCAAGAGGCAAAGGTAAGTATAAAGGAAAACTACCTTTGAAATGTTTCAATTGTGATAAGATTGGACATATGGCTTCTAACTGTCCTGACAAAGATTTCACTGAAAAGAGAGATTACCAAGATGACAGACAAAAAGATAATCATTACAGAGGACACCGAGACTTCAGAAGAAGAGATAGAAAGACATGCTTAATTGTTGACGAGGAATCTGAAGATGATAAATCAGATGAGACTGATACAGAGGAAGTTGTTTATGTGGCCATCAAGGATGGATCAGATGAAGAAAGGTATGAAGAAAAATCCCTAATATCTCACATAAACACTAATGATTCTTGGATTATAGATAGTGGATGCTCACATCATATGACAGGAGATAAACAAAAGTTTGTTATGTTAGAAGATTATGATGGAGGCTATGTTAGATTTGGTAGTGATGCACCATGTCCGGTAAGAGGTAAAGGATCCATAACACTTCTTGATAAAGCAAGATGCAATGATGTTTATTGGGTTGAAGGTTTGAAATATAATTTGTTGAGTGTAGCACAGCTAAACAACATAGGTTACCAAATAGAATTTTAGAAAGGAATTGTCAAAGTTCATGACAAGAATGGAAAGTTAGCTGCTACTGGGACACAAACAAAAGGTAATACATTTCACCTTGACTCTACTCACAACAAGTGTTTGCATGCAAAGATTGATAACACTTGGTTATGGCATAAAAGGTTTTGTCATGTTAATTTTGATAATCTGATCAAGATAAGTAAGAAGCACAGAGTAAGAGGTCTACCGAGTCTTGAAAAACCTGAGAATGCTATGTGCCGAGGATGCCAGATGGGTAAGATGACAAGATCTAGCTTTACAAGTAAGTCCTACACTTATAAGGGAATTTTAGATCTTGTGCACACTGATCTTTGTGGTCCTATGAAAGTTCAAAGTTATTATGGTGATAAGTATTTCATATTATTTGTGGATGATTGTTCAAGGATGATGTCAGTAATGTTTTTAAAAGAAAAATTAGAAGCTTTTCAAATGTTTAAGTGGTACAAGGCTAGAGTTGAAAATGAAACAGGAAGACAACTGAAATGTCTTAGATCAGATAGAGGAGGAGAGTTTACATCTGATGAGTTCAACCTATTTTGTAATGATCATGGTATTAAAAGACAAGTCTCTGCACCAAGAACTCCATAGCATAATGGAATAGCTGAAAGAAGAAACAGATCTATTATGGATTGTGCTAGAACACTAATGATTGAGAAGAAGGTTCCACAAACATTTTGGAGAGAAGCAATAAACACATCTGTTTACACCTTGAACCGAGTTCAATTGAAGAAAGGTACTTTGAAGACACCTTATGAAATTTGGTATGGCAAGAAACCTAATGTAAGCTATTTTAAGATCTTTGGAAGTAAATGCTATGTTCATAAAGATGATAGAAATGGCAAGTTTGATCAGAAAAGTGAAGAAGGAACATTTCTAGGATATTCTTCTAGAAGCAAAGCATTTAAATGTCTGATCAAATCATCTAACAAAATAGTAGAAAGTGCAAATGTGAAAATTGATGAAATTGTAGAAAGAACTGATGAAAGGAATTCCAAAGAACCAAAAGACTATGATGAATTTATCTATGTGCAACCAAGAAGTCCTACCGAGATAACTGTTCAAGGAAATGAGGAAGATATCTAGTTACTGAGTGATGAAGAGGATCATACAGAGCCTACCGAGCCTATATTAGCCAAATATGTCAGAAGACACCATGCACCAAGTCAGATTATAGGAGATAAGGATGATCCAGTGATGACAAGAAACAAATTGAGACAGAACACATGTTTGATATCTGAATTTGAACCGAGAATAGTAAAAGAGGCATTCAACAATGAAGATTGGATAAATGCTATGACTAAAGAGATTGATCAAATCAAGAAGAATGACACATAGACATTGGTCCCAAGACCAAAGGACAAAAATGTAATCGGTACAAAGTGGATCTTCAGAAACAAGCTAAATGAGAAAGGTGAGGTCATTCGGAACAAAGCAAGATTGGTTTGTAAAGGTTATGCCCAAGAAGAAGGAATTGATTATGGTGAGACTTTTGCACCTGTTGCTAGACTTGAAGGAGTTAGAACATTGTTAGCATATGCTGCTTTCAAAAACTTCAAGGTATATCAAATGGATGTCAAATCTGCATTTTTGAATGGAATATTAGAAGAAGAAGTTTTCATTGAACAACCTGAAGGATTTGTTGAAGACAATAATAAAGATCAAGTATGTAAATTGAACAAAGCTTTATATGGTCTGAAACAAGCACCTAGAGCATGGTATGAAAGATTGCACTCTTATTTGATTAAGATTGGTTTTATAAGGACAAGTGAGAACAACAACATGTACATGAAGAATGATGAAAATGGAATACTAATCTCAGCCATATTTGTTGATGATATTATATTTTGTGGAAATGACTCTTTATGCAAGAACTTTGGAAATGAAATGAGCAAAGAATTTGAGACGTCATTAATCAGTGAGATAAAGTATTTTATAGGCTTACAAATACTGCAAATGAAAAATGAAATTTTCATTACTCAATCCAAATACATAAAGGAAATCTTGAAGAAATTTGGAATGGAGGATTCAAAGCCAGTAAGTACTCCTCTGACTACAAACTGCAAACTATCAAAGAATGATGAATCTGCATTTGTTGATGAGACACTCTACCGATCCATGATTGGAAAACTACAATATGTTGTTCATAGTAGGCCAGATATAGCACATGTAGTAGGTATTGTTGCAAGATTCTCTGCAAATCCTAAGGAAATACACATGACAACAATCAAAAGAATTTTCAGATACTTGAAAGGCACTGAAGATTATGGCTTAGTATATCAGAAAGGAAATGATTTTGATTTAAAAGTTTATACTGATGCTGATTGGGTAGGCAACATTGATGACAGAAAAAGCACAAGTGGAGGAGCTTTCTTCTTAGGAGAAAGACTAGTGAGTTGGCTTAGCAAGAAACAAGGATGTGTTTCTCAGTCAATAGTCGAAGCTGAATATGTTGTTGCAGCACTGAATTGTACCAACATTGCATGGATCAAACAATTGTTGGAATGTATAAATGAGAAAGTTACCGAGCCAGTAACTATATTCTGTGACAATACTAGTGCCATTAATATTTCAAAGAACCCTATTATGCACTCTAAGACAAAGCACGTATCTATCAAATATCATTATCTTAGAGAAGAAGCTCAAGAGAAGAAAGTGGTGTTGGAATATGTTAACACAAAGGAACAAATAGCTGATATCTTCACCAAGCCACTACCAAAGGACACTTTTGAATATCTCAAAAGTAAGTTAGGGGTCCTACCCCTATCTTTTACTCACTGACCAAGTTCGGTGAAACCATCAATTCGATGAGTCTATTGAATATCTTTTGGGGAGCTGATGCTAGAGTGATACACTTTAGAATGTTTTTCTGAAAGTGTACTAGAAATAATACTGGGATAATGCAGAAAATGATATAGGGAATAGGAATTGTAAAAAAATGCTTTGACCGAGACTCAGTTGATACACAACAATAGGAAATAACTTCTTACAGCAAGAAATTATGTTTTAGTTCTATTCTTTTTGGCATTGTTGTCAAAGGGGGAGAAGACCAAGAAGAAGAAACTAGAAGGAGAAGATCTACCAAAAGGGGAGAAGACCTGAGAAGACTGAGAGAAGACTACAAATTGAAGTAAAGACTGAAAACAGAAGAGATGTCTGAATCACAGTAATCCGAAATTCTTTTAAAAGATCAAATCAAGTGGTTTTGCCATCAATGCCAAAGGGGGAGATTGTTGGCAATATTTCAAGGATATTGAGAAGGTTGTTGATGATTATGGACATAACTGATTAAAGATGTTTTACTATCTTGATATTATTATTTTTTCATTGATGTCAAGAAATTGATTTTCTAATTCAGTATGATGTTGCCATATCTTAAGAAATATGATATGAAGATTATAAAGAAGTCGGTAAAGACACAAGAAAGAATATGATGAATAAGGGGATAAGTTATTCAATGGGCAACTCTACCGAGTTAGGAAATGATGAGATCTTGATGTTTTAGATTGTTTTAACATCATACATATGTTGTAAAATGTAAAGGTTAATACTATAATATGTTATCAATCAAAGAACCTAGTCAGTAAACCCTAAGGTTGTTGCAGTCGGTTAATGAAGACAGAATGTCTACCGAATAAAGTTTAGTATTCACCAAGTTGTAACCGAGCTATAACAGAATGGATTAAATGTTTACATGTGATATTTAATGAAAGATGCTGATGAGCTGGAGTGGATCAATGATTGGCAAGTCAGAGAAGAAGTTTGTTAATAAATCTAAGACAATGGAAAGTCGGCAAGAAGATCTACAGCTCAGATTAAACCGCATTACCCTAACACAAGTTCCAAGGTGAATGTGCAAGTTTCGAGGTGGGGTAAAATGCTTTCAGATCGAAAGATACAATGAACTTGGACAAGATTGAAGATCTGATGGCTATGATTGATCATGGGAAATGTGATCAAGGAGATTAAGTAGTTAGAAGATTGTTTATAAATAAGGAACTGTTGATAAACAATGTATGTGGGAAAGTGTATGCACAGGGATGCTACATAGTGATTACCGAGCACAGAAGCTTGAAGATCTGTTAGAATAATAGAGTATTGATGCCCAACAGATAGACGAGAATAATTCTATGTCTAGATTGTATTGAACAAATAGGAATCTGCTTTAGCATTTTAGATGTGAAGTTGCAGATAGATTGTATTACTATTATTTTGTGAAAGTAAAAGGAAATCTCTTAACCAAGTGGACTTAACAGTCTTATATGTAAATCCTCTAACAAGGTGACATTCTGATTGAGTGTTTGAAATCCTTTGACAAGGTCACTTCTAACAAAGTGAAGATCCTAACAGATATAAGGGAAATCCCTTAACTGGGTCACATCTAGCAATGTGTTTTGTAATCTTAAACAGGATTTGCTTTTAACCAAGCATACTCTAGAAGATTATATTTCTTAGTGGGTCTGAAATCCCATAGTGGTTTTTCCCTATTTGGGTTTCCACGTTAAATTTGGTGTTATGAGGTTTATATTGTTCATATGCTTTTGAGTTTGCATGTTTGACAGTTTTTTATTATATGACTGATATATGTTACCAAGGTTGAGTCTAATGTTTTTATGGATGATTAAGTTTTTATGATTCACCCCCCCCCCTCTCATCTTGTTGGCTATTGGATATGTACTTATATTAAGTATCAGAACTATCAGTGCCCATGCATTGTTGTGAGTACATCTCCAATTTCCCTATATCTGTCCTCAAACTAGTTGCGAATAGGCAAATTTACCTTAGCTCTGCGTGACCTAGGTCCTCGAGAGACCATCTGATCTATCATATCTAGATTTAATTTTCTTCGAGCCTCACTGACTTCACCCTTCAATTTTTTCATCGTGGTACTGGATACTTGAACAACCTTTCGCTTCCCTTTTGAGCTTGACCCTTCCATCTCTACAAATTTCTTTACTCTATGCTCAGCAGCTCAGAATATTTCTCAATAAACACCTAATGTCTTTCTACAATAACTTTGTGTGAAATGTTGTTATGCAACACTGGGTATATATCCCAAGGAGTCCAATATTGTACTTAATTACTACAATCTTGATGGATCTGCTTCGTGTGGCAATGGACCTACTCAATGGATGCATTTAATGGAAGCCATTTTGTCAGTTTCTCACATCAGGATGTTCAATGGCTAATTGGCGAGACTTTTCCTGATGATTCAATTGTTTGGCACTGTTTGTTATGACTTTACTTCTTTTCACCTTCTGATTGGAACAAGCTATCCTGACCGACTTATCGAGTCTCAGGATAGCAATTTTTCTCCTATCCCAATGGTTCACTTTGTCTTGATGGGCACTCCTTCAGTTTCAACCTTGCTTTTTGTTTTCATGCTCCATCGGCATAACTCTCCCCTATGCATTCACCTTCGGTTTTCTTTTACTTAACCCATTGGGTGTCAGCGTAGTTCATTTTATGTCCCTCCAATGCCCCAATGATCTCTATATACCAATCCGCATTATGACTAAATCCCTTGCGTTATCAGCATAACTCACCCCGAAGAACTCCTAGCAACTCACCATCCACCTTAACAGTCCTATCGGGACTTGGCATAGCATAAGAAAATTTCTTCTGATGTCCCAATGAGTCCTCACTTAATGTTTACTTTATCGGTATAATTTACACCGATATCCTCGCAGGTGCTTTTATCTTCATCAGGGATCGGAATAGCCTTTTTCTATTCCTCCCAAAGTCCCGATGAGTCTCTGATGCACTTTTATGCTTTATGCTTCCGAGTTTGTTTTATCGGTATAGGTAATACAGATGGTTTTGCCTTCCAATTATCCATGTCATCAAGGATTGGTCTAACTATTTTGGCACTATCCCGATATGGTCTTTTTCTCCGATGGGCCCACCTTCGGTTCCCTTGAGTCATCGGGTATCTAGATAGAGTTTTATTTCTATTTCCAATCTCCTAATGTTATAAGTCCATGATATGCATTATCGTTACCAGTTACACCAATAGCCTCATTGGTTATCGGTATAGCAATTTTTATGCTTTTTCGATAAGCCGATATATTCCGATAACAAACACCCTCCTTCTGCCTCATTGGAACAAGCTATCCCGATGGTGTGACTTTTCCAAGAGCGTGCACCATGCTGAAAATTACTTAAGTGCCTCAATGAATCCGCCTTCTAATTTATCAGTATATGTTATGCCGATAATCCTTCTTTTGCTTGCCAGTGTTGTTTCATTGGGACTACTTATGCCGATAATTAAAATTTTACAAGTTTGAACAAATGAGCCATCCACCTTGAATATTAGTAATCCCAACTATCCCACAGGGTCTGATACATACTAAAAAATAATCTTAGATTAAACCATAATGACTCTTCTGCTGATTAAATGCCTCCATACTGGGCTCCTTGTGCAGTCTATACTTAGTGCATGCCCTTAGTGTGCCCAAGTGATACCTTGGTATTCCTGAAATAGCTGATCCTTAGAGAACTTTACTTGTGCTTAATAATATTCCTTCACATGCAAACCAATAGTAAATGCTCATATGATAAGAAAAAGGCCTCCATATAGCGCAAAATGTTTTGTTAAAAATGTGTGCTAACAATGACTCTTTCTAGGGATGTATGTTCTCTTTAAGGACATAGAGGGATCCTAGTTATCTCTAGAAAGTATACCAAAAAATAAAAATTGAAAATAGAAAGCAAAAATAAATTTAAACTATTATGATACAAAAAATACTCCCTGCACATCAAGAGAAGAAATGCTTAAGATACTGAGCATGAACTAGGAACTCATGAACCTGACCATCAATATCCTACAAGTAATAAGATTTTTCTCCACCTTTTTCTGAAATGATGAAAGGTCCTAGCCAGAGCACATTGAACTTGCCATGTTTCCCTTTATCTTGATCTTTGGTATTCCATTTTAACATCCATTCCCCTTCTTTGAAAGACCTGTCACGTGCCTTCCTATCATGTAAAGCCTTTACCATTTGTTGTTTTTGGAGGTTTCTTTCCTGAGCTTCTCTCCTACATTCATCCAACTAAGGCAACGCCATCAACCTGTCTTCCATAAAGTTTACTTCTTCTAAACATTCCTCTGTAACAAATTTGGAAACTGGGAGAAAATTGTTCAAGGGTAATCGCACTTATTTGCCATACACCAACTCATATGGAGTGAATCCTGTGGACTTCTTAACTGTCACTCTGTCAGCCCAACTGCTAAGACCAATTTTTAGTCCCAAGCCTTCTTATTATTACCCAACATCCTTTTGATAATCTTCAACAAGTTTTTATTGTTGGATTCTGCTTGTCCATTTCCATGGGGATGATAAGGTGATGAATATGACAAAGTGATACCATAATTTTCATAGAAATCAAAGAACTCATCTAATCTAAAACACATCCCATTATCTACCACAATCTTTTGAGGTACCCCAAATCTAGTCAAAATGTTTTCCAAAAGAAACTTTATCACAACTTTTCTGGTAGCTTGTCTTGTGGGAATGACTTCAACCCAATTAGGAAAATAATCTGTGGCCACCAAAATCCATTTATGCCCACCACTAGATTTGTTTTCTATCCAACCTATGAAGTCAATACCCCACATCTATAATGGTTCCTTTGTATGCATGGGTCTGAGAGGAATGGCTCCACTATACTTAAGCTTCACTGAAAACTTTTGACAAGCCTCACATTTCCTGATATAAGTATGGCAATCCTTGAAAACTTGAGGCCAGTAATAATCAGTATTAAGAATTTTATGAGCACTGGTCTTAGCTGAGAAGTGGCCCCCACATACTCCTTCATGTAAATCGTTTAAAACAATAGAATCTTGACACTCATCTAGACATAATAAAAGAACACCATCTATATTCTTCCAGTATAAGTCTCCATTAAGTAATACATACCTAGATGTTTGAAGCTTTAAAGTTCTCTTCTGATTATCATTTAAGTTATCTAGACATTTCATGTATTTTAGGTAATATACAATATTTGCATACCAGAGACACCTTTCAATGCTAATTTGTACATCCTCCAGCTCTACCTAATTTACTTGTGATGCTTCAAGATTGGATTTTGCCATCAACTTCGCTAGACCTTGACCTCTTACCAATTTTGTGATTTGTAGATCAATATTGAACTCTTGGATCTGGTTTATCCATCTACATCTTCTTCCAGTAGTTTCTGATTGTCTAAAAATGTCCTTAATAGTAGCATTTGGTACATAGGCATTAAAAGTGGCACCAACTAAATAGGGTCTAGAAGATTTCACAGCTTTCACAAGAGCATAAGCCTATTTTTCATTCAAATCATAATTCAATTCTGATGCTTGCAATGTTTTGCTAAAGAATGTCATTGTCTATTCATGACCCTCATCATTCTTTTGTAACATGACATCAACAATAGTATGGAATGAGGAAAATGAAAATACTTGAAAAGGTTTAGAGAAATCAAGTGATTTTAAAATAGGGGCTTCCTTAATGGCTCTTTTGATATTTACAAAGGCTTCAAGAGCTTCATTAGTCCATTTTATTTCTGCACCCTTTTTCAACATTTTAGCAATAGGCTTTATGATTTCAAAGAAATTTGAAACAAACCTTCTCACAAAGTTGATTTGACCAAAGAAAGATTGGATTGCTTTAACAGTTTTTGGGATTTGAATTTTATCAATAGCAACAATCCTTTCTGGATCAATTCTAACTCCATCCTTTGAGACAATATGACCTAACAATTTTCCTTTAGTAACCCCAAAATGACATCTTTTAAGATTCAAATATATACCATATTCTAGTGCTCTAATAAAAATCTTTCCTAGATCATCACAATGATTTTCTTCTTTTTTAGAATAGGCAGTCATATCATCTTGATACACTGCCAAGATACAATCAATCATGCCCTCAAAGGCCATGTCCATATCTCTCTGGAATGTAGCTCCTACATTTGTCAATCCAAAAGGCATCTTGGCATAAACATAGGTACCCCATGGTGTAGTGAAAGAAGTTTTGAACTTTTCTGCTTCCCTAACTTTGACTTGATTATAGCCTAAGAAGCCATCCATCATAGATAACAACTCATTCCCTGTGACCTTTTTCAATAGAGTTTCCATGTTAGTAAAAGCATAGTTATCTTTTAAAGATGAAACATTTAGATTTCTGAAATTTACACATAACCTAATATCACCATCTTTCTTTCTTACTGGTACCAAATTTGATACCCATGTTGAGTGCCTTATAGGCTCAATAATCCCTGCATTTCTCATTTTCATTAACTCCTCCTTCATCTTAGGAGCCAAGGTAGGATTCATAGGCCTTTTATTTTGTCTAAAAGGTTTTGCATTAGGCTTCAAAGGTATCTCATGCTAGAACAAATCTTCCCTGTATGCTTTAAGGTCATCATATGACCAAGCAAAAATGTGCCTATACTTCCTCAGCAGATAAGTCAAATCTGTTTTGATTTTTGGTGTGAGCTTCCTTCCAGTATATACTTCTCTTGGGTTGCTTTCACTTCCCAAGTTTACCTTTTCAACTTCCTCACATCCTCCTGAATTAGGCCTGAAATTCATTACATCTTTATCATCAAACATTCTTTCAAGCTCTATCAATCCTTTTGGGATTTTATTAGTTTTTAACTGCAATACTTCTTGCCCAAGTCTAGTTTCTTTGTCATCCTTGTCCTCCACAAGTCCATTCCAATCAATCCGCTGGTGCTCATACTAATCTTCACAAACTTAATTTTTTAGCAAATCCCTGTCATCATCAAAGACTTGCCAACTTTTTACATTATCAGGCACTGATAGTTTGGTCTTGATTTCCACTTGGGTAATGTCATCCAAAGGGATGTCATTGTACTTGATAGACAAGTTAGCCATGAAGTCTTCCCAAATATTATTGGATTTTTCAGTCCAATTGATGGAGAAGGCATCGAATAATTCAATGTGATCCTAAACTTCATTCTTGTAGTTTCTTAATTTTTCATTTTTTGCAGCAAACTTGCCTCTAACTTGTGAAATGGCTAATTCTGAATCACCATAAACCATTAGTATTTGATACCATGTCTATTTTCTATTTTAAGACCTAATAAGAGGGCCTCATATTGAGCAACATTATTAGTACATTCAAAAGTTAACAAGAAAGAGTATTTAACAAAATTTCCATTAGGTGAAATAAGTACAACTCCTGCTCCATTTCCTTCCTTACTACAGGCACCATCAAAGTATAATTTTGAAATTAAGTTTTCATTTTGTTTAACTATTTGTGTAACTTTATTGATCTCTAAAGGTTTAGAAATACTTACCTGAAAGTTGTCCATATCTGAATGACAAAAGTAGGTTGCTTCATTAGGATCAACCTCTTCTATGAGATATGGAGATCTTGGCTCTCGGTTTATCCTCACCGTTGTCCCTTCGAATGGAATAGTAGCATAGGATAGATCGAGTTGAACGTGACCACCCAAAAAATTTGACCATTGCCTGGACAACAACATTCCATAGTTTGCAGGAACTTGTACCATTGTGATGTATGTCTTATATGTGGTATCTAGGCAAACTAGAAACCTGAACTCTACATCTTTCATAATACCCACCATAGCTACAGACCTATTGTCCATGGCATAACACTTACCATAAGGTGTGTCAACTTGCATCTCAAGATCTCTCATGACATCTTTAGGCATGATGTTCACTACTGCCCCTAAATCTATCATATAGTTCTTGACCATTTTATTGTTAATTAATAATGTCAAATAGAATGGATCAACTTGTGTGAGGTTTTTTGTGATAGACATGCCTAAGTAAATCACTGGAGGATCCTCTTTCAACCTAGAAGCATCTTTGTATATATCACCAACATTTGATATAATTTTCAAAGTCTCATCTTTATATTTTGAAAATTTCATCACTTTGAGCAAGGGCATAGAAACTTTTACTTGAGACAACGCTTGAGACATTAAAGTTCCACAGTTTGAAGAGGGCTTACTGATATGTTTTTTCTCCACTGGTTTGACCAATTTTGGCATTTCAATTTGTTTAGTCTTTTATGATTTTGTCCCTCTCTTGGTACCCACATCCTTGCCCTTGGCCATGTTACTATTGGTTCCACTTGATTTTGTGACCTTGGCGAAGATACTTGATGTCTTGCCCTGCTCATTATTTACATTCCTATTCCTCAGCCAATAATTACTTTTCACTTGTTCCACAGCTCCAATAGTGAAAGCTTTCTTCTCCTCTTCAGTCAAATTTCTCAAAGAAGGCACTGCTTCCTCTTGAAACAATTTTCTCAAGGCAGGGATATCTTCATCATCATCAGAAAAAACCTGTTGTATACTATATTGCAAATTTTCTCTTCTTTGATGCACATCAGAATATTCTTCTTCTTCAGATAAATCCTCATTCCTTCCCCAATATGGATCAAATGAAAGGGCATTCACAGTTGGTTCATAATCCTCATTTTTATCTTCTTCTTCTATCAAGCCCTAGGCAATCATGCACTATTCTGCAGCATGAGGCAGATTGCATACATCACACCATGGATACTCATCTACAAAGTTTGTGGCTTTCTTTAGTGGGTCAGGAGTCTCGTTGTTGGTATTTGGTTTTACTAGTTTTCCATCTTTCCAATTTGTGTTATATGGCATGTCATGCAACCTCAGCCTATTGTAGCTTATTTGCTTATTGTTCATGTATGGTGGCCTTTAATTATGATTTTGCTTACCCTTTAAGTCCTTAAGCATGTCCATGATTTTAGTAAGATCATCTTTCTTAGGAATTCTGGAGTTGTACAGCTTTGGATCATCTCTCTTAGCAACCTTCCCAGCCACCTTCCTATTATTTTCAATAGTAGCAGTTGTTTTGAAAGCCTAATGTAAAGTGTTAGGTCTATGAGAGAAAATCTCATAATGAGTTTTGCTGTCAAAAGCACTCAAATAAAAGTTAATCAAAAATGAATTGACTGGTTTAACATCTTTGGGTATTCTATTTAATACTTTATTAAATCTTTTATTAAATTCAACGACTGACTCATTTTGATTCTTCCTTATGCTTGTTAATTGATGGGATGCAAATGAAGGATCATTGTGATCTCCAAATTCTTCTAAGAATAGCGTTACAAATTCCCGCCAGCTGCAAATACATCTGTCAGGAAGGTTTCTATACCATTCCCCTGCGTCCTCTGTCAAAGATTGAACAAACAACTTCATGAATACATTTTCATGAGGAATCTCAAATTCTTCGATGATATTTTTTACATTAATTACATGCTTCTCTTTTGAATCAACTCCATTTCTTGAGAACTTGGGGATTACTAATCTCAAATCATTAGTGATCTGATTTGGATAACCAACAATGTCAGTGAAATCCAACTATCTGTATCTTTCAATGATTAAGGGTTGTCTGCCAACATGATGGTTGCTTTGATTGTTCATAATTCCTCTATTGAATCCACCATTGTGGCCATAGTTTTTGTTGTTACCATTGTTTCCATGATCATTATTATTGCCATTATTATTACCATTATTACTATTCCTACCTCCACCATTGCCACTTCCATAATTGTCATTTCTACCTCTATTATGTCCATTATTTTGATTGCTGCCATATCCATTATTCCTATATGGTTACCCCTATTTGTGTTAATCTGGTTCCCATCATTTTTTCCATCTCCATTCCTTCTTCCATCCCCCTGCATCTCTTCACTTTGATCCCTATGCACATCCCTCCATTTTTTATTTTTCATTTACCAATGGGTTACCATAAGTTACAAAAGGCTGGTCCATTCTTCTCATATGAGGGGGACTATATTTTGGAACTACTTGTCTACTTGTTTCACCTCTCTCTTCTCCTACCTTGTTTGTCTTGGGGCTTGAAATATTATTTCTCTATTCTGAGTTTCTGTAACACCCAATCTAGTTGCCTTTTAAGTGCCCTTACCATTTTGGCATCATCGACAATCATATCAGCCATCTTAAGAATAAGTTCATCCCACTATTTTGCTTCTTGTTCCTTAGCAGTCATGATCTCATCATGTCTATGTCTATTATCCTTTGAATTTATTTTATAAAAAAGGATTTTCCTCTCTATTCTTAGATTTGCCAGCAGATGAAGAATCTTCCTCCCTACTAGGAAATCTTTTATATCCTTCAAATGCCATGTTTGATTTTTTCCCTTTGTTCCTTTTCTTGGGACTCAACTGAACAACATCTTCTTGTCCTTTGCGCAGAGACCTCCTCCCCTACATAAATCTTAATGACAAACTTCTAGGGGTTTCTTTTATTTTCTCAACATACCAACTATTATTCATGTACTAAATGTAGAGTCACCACTTCCTAAGAGGAATAATATCTTTTACTAATCTTCCAGGCTCTTTCCTCCAACAGAGTCTGAAGTGAAACCACCAGAAATTATGAATACTTCTTATCATAACTTCCTTAGTAGAGTCGCCAATCTGTTGGTGCCCAAAACCACAGATTGGAAAACTTAAAGGTTTCCCAAATCCTCAACTAATCCAACTAGCCTTGGCCAACGAATAGGGATGGTCGAAGACCAAACCCCTCTGCACTCAAGGCTCCACTGAACCTAGGTGGGTATACCTCTTCCTCTCAAACACAAAAAGAGATTGTTTAAAGCAGATTTAAGCCTTTTAGAAAATTACAAAAACTGACAAATTGTTGTTCTACAATTATGCTTTATTATGTGCTTTAACTGAATGCCTTTGAAAAGAAATGAGAATGATTATAATAGTATATTGAGAATAAGAATGCCTTCAAGACTTAAAAGAAATATGCAAAGATTAGTTCATATAGAATTTTGGAAGAAAGTTTCTCTATCAAGGACCTTGAATGCATGGCCAACCAGGACCTCAAAAGCTAAATAATAGACCAGTGCCTCTATCTAGGGGTACTTATGACACTTTGTGGACAGAAAATCTTATCAACTCATGAGACAATATTAATCATCAACTATGAAGGTTTCAGTATGTGCTACACAACAATGAAAAACCCAATCTCACATTTAATGTAATAACATGTGATGGCACATCATAGAAAATCATATAACAGATTTATCAAGAGTAAAAAAATAACTCATCAACACAGAAGTGTGCACAATACTTAGAAAAAGAAACAATGAACATTTGCATATTAATCCTTAGCAGATGATTGCATACATAAGCTACACTTGAAAATACTCCATTACAGTCTGTTTGCACAAAAAAGATACTTCTTTGTCCTATAGAATTCCCTATTACATATATCCTGCAGTCCTTCCAAGCAATCTGTTTTTTCTGTATCCTCGATGCCCCTCTTCATACAAAATGACTTATTATAAATACATATACTAAGAGATATGAATGAAAGGACACGTCCTTTCATTATCCAAGACAACTAACTGAACAATAACTAAATAGTCTAACTAAAACATCAATTACATTACAAAATGAAACAATGAACTAAGACTTTCGATCCAACCACTGTCCACACTTCTGGATATGCCACAAATAGCCCGCATCTTTGTAGGTTGTAGCATTGAATATCACATCCCTGGCTGCATTCTCAATCATGTAAAATTTCTCGAACTAGTTGGTCATGTCATTCATGTCAAGAATATCTGTTTTGGCAATGGCTTGGGCTGCATTAAGTAAATACTTAGACTCAGAAAGCCATACGGTCTTATCCTTAATTACTCCTGCATTGTCTACCAAATGGGGAACCCCACGCTGGATAGTTTGTTGGCACTTGTTGAATTCAGTTTTCAATTTGTCATATTTTTTACTCATCAATACACAAGCAGTATCAACCCTGATGCTCTTCATCTCCCTCTTCCACTTAGTGTGCTCATAAGCTAATTTTTCAAATTTCTTCTTCCAGTGGCCTCCTGAACCTCTGCAAGCTCCTCCACTTCCTTATTTTTGCACATGTCTTCAAACTCATCCTCTTGATGAAAGTAATCTCCCAACTCTTGTCTCTTCCTTCTTGTGTGGATGTAAGCCTCAGGATCATAATGTGTTCTAGACATGTGCTAGAACAGGTTGTACTCATCCACCAACTTCCTTTCAATAACCTCATATGCTTTGGTAGATACAATTTTAAAATCCTAGAAATGAAGTGTACCAGGGAGGAAGGCTTTCTTGTGTGCACCTCCAAAATTCTTGGCATTAGAGACACTTAATTGCCTTACAATTTCCAAAAAAGCAATCCTATCTAGTGCAGGTTTCGACAACACATAGGGGTAACCTTCAAATCCATAGCACTGAACAAAAGTGATGTTTTGGCATGAGTACCAATCACCCCAATTGTTATTAACCCTTGGATTTTTGTGTTTGTGAGGCCTAAGAAACTTCTTGACATCCTCAGAAAATGATCCCTACAAAGGCTCACCAAAGAGCAAGAAGATTGGCTTAACAAAGAATTCCTCAAATTTGAGATAATGAGAATTTACGTATTTGTAATCCCAAAGAGAAACCCACAACTGCACTGGTTGATCCTATCCATTCTTCCCAACTATATTTACATTCAAACCTTTTGACTATAATCCTCTACATCTCTCATAAAATAAAATAATATGCATTAGCAGTGAATAATGCTTGAAATGCTTGTTTGGATTATCTTTCAAGTTCATGAAGCCTTCATGAAGTCTGTCCACCAGGTATGAAGCAAAATCAAAATCTCTAGGCTCGTGTCTCTGAATATCTGCTACTAAAACTAGTGGTCCTATGTTTGCCACATAAGGAGCTTCAACTCCTCTAACTTGACCAGAAGCCATATATGTATACTGTAAATCTTTCTTGAAAATATTCATATCATAAGGAGGACCATCTTCCTCTGTTAGCCTCCCCTTCTTTGCTTTGTGGATAGCGAGGTTCCAACCCTGGTATGTAGTATCCATTTTTATGTACTCCTCTATTGGCATTTTGATGATTATGTTGTGATTGTCATTGATGGAGAGACACTTGCTATGAGATCACTTTGAGAATGTATGAATTGTGCTCAACCAGTAATTGTTCCAAACCGGTATCATGTTGTAGTCCTTAGACTACTGTTGTTATGCAAAAAGTGTTTACCAATCTCAAGCGGTATAAAGACCCAAGCGGCATAGAGAGATCAAGCGGTTTAAGCATCTCAAGCGAAGTGGAGCAAAGGAGCAAGAAGCGACAGTTATCTTTTTCCCAGTCTTTAATTTTTGTAAACCGGTATTACTATGAGTTACCAACCGGTAACCGGAAGGTTGGACAAACCAATTATACTCTGTGATGAGTTACCATCCACCGACACTTTGACGGTGATTTTGTGTCGTGTTACCAAATGTGTCTAGATACAATGAACCTAGGAACTTGCAATGTAATCCTATTGGACCGACATGAAATCAGATTCCTTTTAAGGACATCATGTCTAGGGTTTTAGTATGTGTGTAGCTAATAGGGTTTGTGGTGGTTGATGAGCTCTTGAATGTGCGATCTTAACTAAGAAGATCAGTTCTGTGAGTTGTAATAGAGTAAGGAGTTATTGAAGACTGAAGTAATGTTGAAATGCATTAGTTATGATCTATAATGGATCTAATCAAGCAGACTGTGCCATTTGCTAGGTCATTCACGTGTTGATTACTCACATCTTTGACAAGTTAGAAACCCTTAATCGGGTAGGCCTAGAAAAGCCTTCGTAAATCCTCTAACAAGGTGGTTCACATCTGTGGATCTGAAATCCACTCACAAGGTAGTCTTTAATCGGACTTATCTCCTAACAGAGATTGAGATTCCTAAAAGGATTTGTTGGGAGTATTTAAAACTGAGTCAAGTTTATAGGCCTATTTCAAAATTTTGCTCTGCATGTCAGAAAAGTACCTAAATAAGTCAGTTTGAATGCCTAGTTAGCAAGGGGGTAAAATGGAGCCAGTTGATTTTCAGAGGGTAAGGCTCGAGATTCATGTCCCACACCTTTCATTTGGCCTATTCAGTGATGTGCAACTTTCAGAATTCAGTTTGGATAAGTTTACTAGGTACCCATTTCGAGGGGTGAGTTGAAAGTGCATTTTAGGCACAAATGCAAATTTTATGGAATAGCCTTCTTTGAGCGATTACATCTTTTTCCCTATTGATCGTCATGGAGAAATTCAAAATGGATTCAATTATATGCATAAATGTGAGTCAGCCTAAAAAATTTCAAGTCCTAATGAATCCGTTTGCTCAGTTTTCAAAGCTCAATCCGTTTGTAGTTTATGATGTTTGCACCCGTGTAAAAATGTCTAGGTGAGCGTCATGTCAGAATGTTTGTTCCGGGCTAATGTTGGTATAAATGGTGAGCTAGGTTTCAAATTTCAAGGCTTTATCAATCCATTTGATCGGTTTTCAAAAGAGCTCATTTTGCCATCAAATTCAGTTATCCGCACTTCCAGTGTTAGATCAGTTAATGTAGCCATTTTGGTGAGCGCGCCGTTTGCATCCTGTCAGTCTGGTGATCGAACTGAGAATTCAAAGATTTAATATGTACTTAAAGGTACCTATGTTCCAAATTTGAGGGCCTGCAGAGGTCGTTTGGTATTTTTAAGAAAGGCATCATGTGTTGCCAGAACATTGACTTCATCAGGTCCGCAGTGTCGACAAAGCCAGTTGGCCGTTTTCAAAAATTAATATCTCTTCCCTCGGGACTCATCTTGAGAAACCGTTTGGTAGATGTCATCCTTGTATATCAAAGTACATGCCTGTCAGATGGCGAGCTCCAGAAAGGTGTTTTGACAGGTTTGAAAATTACGTCATCGCGATTAAATGCGAAAATTGTGGCGTAATTGCCTGAAGGATGTAAAATGCAATTTTATGATCCGAAAATGGTGCCGATCGATTCCAGAGGTGTGTTTGAGGTCCATGAAGATATTCCAGAGGTCAGTTGCGTGAAAACAAAAAATTTTTTTAGTCGGACCCACTTTGGGGCCCGACCTGGCTCATTCCTGTGCATTTTATTTTTATGGCGACAATGTTCTTAGTGCATAACTTCATGATGCATAAATATACGGAAGTGCATAGTAATGTTACTATAAATTCTTGTTGAATTTTCTAGTCCTGGTATGGAAGAGGAAGAGATTGGCATGGTCAATGAGACAATTCCCAATTCGGAAAGAGTATATTTTAAAGAGTAGAGAAGTCCTTTTCTACTCTGGCAATAGACAATTTTCAGAATAAAACTTACGCATTGGCAATTGAAAAAGAAAAAACATAGACCGTATAATTACCAGCAACAATCAATCTTCAATTCCTATTATGCTGTGAGTTGAAGTGGGCATTTAAATACTTCCAAGCTGAAAATGCCAAATTTATTCTTGCTTTGTGTGGAGTGGCAGCGTGGCATGTAAAAGGCATTGGAAGCATCTTCTACAACAAATGTAACATTGTAGAATTGTTTCCCCCTCTGCCAATCACCCCTCCAATCTCCCAAAATCTCATCCTTGCCTGCTGTGTGGAGAGTGAGATGTGTAGAAAACTGAAGTATCCATTCCTATGCAGCAGTCATTTTGCTGGTAACATGAAATTGATGGCAATGTGCAACAGGCAGCATGGTAAATGGGGAAATGCGTTGAAGTTATAAAACCATATTTCTCCTCCCACGTGATGGCTGGAGAAGGGCAGCAGTAGCTCAAATCAAATGCACATTGGATGATGTAAAGCCATCTTCCCAAAATCCATGTGATGGGTGAGTTGTTGAAGCATAATGTAATTTTGAAGAAGTTTACACAACAAATGAAATCAGTTCCTCCCTGCTGGACATGATTGTTGGAGGGCATTGAAATGTTTGTCTTTTTTTAAATAAAGGCAATTGGCTGGTATGAAGCCATTCCCCCCTTGCTAACATGGTGAAACAAACAATATGCAGCAGGCTTCGCGTGGTATGAGGAAGAGGTAAATATAAACACTTGCAAGAAAGGGAAAAATGCCATTGAAGACCAAGAAAACTTTCAAAATGCAGTCCCAGGCTTAATGTTTTAATCCCACATTGGCTGGGAAGTGGGATATTTTAGTATTTATATACAAAAACGCACTATACTATAATGTCTAAGCCATAAAGGCTTTTGACACAAGGTGCCCATGGGCCCCCAAAGTGGGCCCACATGCGAGCACGCTTCTCGAGGCGATAGAGGAGTTGACTGGATGAAGACCAAGTGGACCCCACGTAGGCACGCTTCCCGAGGCAAACAGACAAAATTTTGCAGACGAAGGTCCGGTTAACGAGCGAGCAAGTCCGAGAGAGATCAACGGTGCGCGCTATTTCGCGAAGGGAAGATGCACGTTGTTTAAACCCCGCGAAATAGCGAAAGTGAACGAGAGCCGTCCACGTGGCGGGTACAGTCAGCGGTCCAACAGGCGGGTCCCGGTGAGGTGGCGCACAGGTGGCAGTCCAGTGGTGATGACGTGGCGGCCAAGTGGCAGTGACGAAGCAGATGACGTGGCGATGATGAGGTGTCATCCCAGGTGGCGTCCGGTCAACCCCATCAGCTAATCAGAGGCCGCCACGTGGCAAGGCGTCAGATGCACATATGGAGGCAAAAATCAAATTTTAAATGAATAAATGATATAGTTTAGACTATATTAAAATTCGAAATATTTAAATGCCTGAGCACAAATGAGAATTAGTTCGCCCAGGGTCTAAATTTTGGCAAAAATATAAAGTATTATATATCACTGGAAAGCTCTCGGAAGTGAGGAATCTGATTATGAGATTAATTTTGAAAAATGTGGGATATTTTGGATGTAGTTTTCACAGAAACAAAATTCAGTTAGAGAGGAGAGACACTTGGCAATTTTCAGTTGTGGATTTGTTTTTCTTCCCTCCTCTTTTTATTCCCCATTCTTCTCAGTTGTAAGGGTTCCAGAGTTCTGTGAGAATGGCTCCAGTTTTCATGGCTTCCAATTTTGAGCATTCTTGAAGATTGTACAGGGCAGGGCTTTTCCTTCAGTAATGGAGTTCAATTCTTGCTATAGGTGTTTTTAGTTGTAGGGTCTTGTGTATGTAAGGCATACATAAATTCACACAGGATTGTCTCTAGATTTGTATTTCCATTTTATCAAATCAGATCCTCAAGGAGGATGAAATTTGTTATCTCAAGGAGATAGTTATGATTGTTTGCAGGGATTCTTCAAGGAAGGATTTAAATTCTACAATAAATCATAAAAAATGGAATATAGTTTCAAGATCTAATGATTTTGTGAATGATCTTAGTAATGCATTTATGCAAGGCATTAATGCATGAATATTTAATAATGAAGATGGATTTGCAATCGAAGCTTTCATTTATAGTTTGATGTATGACTCTGTTTCCCTTGGATAAGGCACTGATCTTGCAATTAAAGGGGTTCTCAAACCAATTTAAAATCTAATCAGAATACCTTTAGTATGTTATGTTTTGAAATGTTTCATCTATCTCATGCTCAAGCATAGTTGAGTTTCATGTGTAGATCTAGCCCATCTGCAATAAACTACTTGTTTTGGAGCCCTAGTGAGATCTATCTGTTTATGTTGATGCTGTCATAGGTGTGTAATAGGTTTAATTCTAAGCATCAAAGGTATACCCGCCTAGGTTTTGCAGAGCCTGAAGAGTAGAAGGATTCATATCCTTGTCATGTTGTCCAAGCCCTGAAGTTCTTCATAGATTGAATTGGCTACTTCATAGATCAATTGCAGGTGTTCTTGGGTTATCACTTTTGGTGAACAACAAAAATGGCGACTCTGCTGGGGAATATGAAATTTAAAGAGTCTCTGGTTGAAAATTTTGTTTCACATATAATTGAGTCTGCCTATTGAGAATGCACAGAGTTGAAAATGTCTTTTATGGTTGAGGGATTTAGTATTATGTTCTGGGTTGTAATGTTATTGTTTGCTATTAGAGAAAGTTTCTTGTGAAGAATCAGAGAAAATATACATTGTTCAGAGTTGTAAGAGGTTCTTACAGCTGTTTATGAATTCTCCCCAATGTCATAATTGGGTGGCGACTCTAGTCTCTGTACCGGTGCTTGAAGGAAGATTGTATTCCAGGACTTTCACAAGATTGGTTGATAATCTTATGAATCATATGAAGATGCAGATGGATCTAAGTAGCAGATGCTCAGACATGGTGCTTTCATCATAAAAGTGTTATAAAGTAGATGCAGTAAAAGATTTAAGTCACACATAACTCTGTGGTTCATACCAGTGTTAAATAGCCTGGAAGGTGTTGATTGCAGTGAGATCAAAGGAGTAACAAAGAATTGAATAAGTGTTGAGTGGCGTTCTGCTGTTCAAACTATCCTCTATACAAGAGGTGGCGACTCTGTGATAAAAGACCGTGCTAAAGGTGAAGTAAATCTTCAGATCTACAACTTTTATAGCTACAAATCTCCAGGTATTTTCAAAGGATTCAAATACAAAACAATTTCCTCTGAAAATTTGAAGTACTAAAATAGTTTTCCCATTTAGTGAACAGCACTAGTAAAGAGGGAAAGAGGGGATTTCAAAGTCCATTTGCATATTTATTCTACTGAAATGTCCAGAGTATATGTTCTTCTATTATAGTATGCAAATTTGGAAAAATTTCTGTATCAAGCAATGTTATGAACAGTTTCAGTATAAGGATTTGTGCTTGAAGTGTTTCATTCTTTTATCCGAGGTTGTATATCATTTGTGGAAGTAGGAAGAAATGTGTAGTAAAGATTTTCAACCTTGTGTATTTCCACATAGAGCCATGCCTGGTGAAGTGTCACAACCATATAATAGGAGAAGTTTCGTCATGAACCATTATGCTACTCTAAATTTCAAAGATATTCCAGGTTACCCAAATCCCATACCCACAAAAATCAGAAAGTATTTGCCCATATTCAGTGGGAAGAAATCAGAATTAGCATGTCAACATTTGAAAAGATTTTCAGATTTGATAGGAGAGTTTGAAATTTGTCAAGAAGATGTATGCATGAAATTGTTTATTCAATCATTAAAAGAAAATGCAAGAGATTGGTTCTCTTTTTTGCCAGAGAATTCTATTACCTCATGGGAAGAATTGGTTTCAGATTTCATGGATCAATTCGATGAGAAGGTGAGTGATTCTGACTTGCTGAAAGAATTCACCTGTATACAAATCAGGGAAGATGAATTGGTACCAACATTCAATATCCGATTTTCACAAGCTTTGTCCAAAATTTCCAGAAAGTATAAACTTGATGATAAAGTATGTCTGGATGTTTATATGAGTGCATTTGATGAGAAGATGGGTTTCCTATTGAGAAACAAAGAACCCAAAACCTTGTATGAAGCCTTTAACACAGCTAGGGATATGGAAAATAACTTGAAATTTGGGATAGCTAAGAGGTTTGTGTCTGCTGTGGTTTCTTGTCAAAGCACCTTCAATGGTGAAATATCATGTGAGTCTCAGCAAATCATTCCGTGGCTAGGTGCATCAAGCTCTGCAGTTCCAAATGGCTTTTATGATGCATGTGTTTCAGATTTAAATGAGAGTCAAGAACCTTTGTTGTTAATGCCGGTTGTCTCTCGCAGTAGTGATGGAATGATCAGTGGGAAGCATTGTGAAAATGTTGATATAGAGACAGATATGTACAAGGGATATGTACCATTTGATTTGTATGCCGGTTATGTTGATTATGTGGCTGCTAATTACCAAGTGAATTATGCATCTCTCCAGGATAATATTAGTGAAAATAATGATGGTGATGACCATCAATCTTTACATGTTGCTGATGTATTTGATGTTGAAATACCAAATACAGAGGGATTACTAAGTGTTGCTATTTGTGCAAGTGAAAGTGTGCAATATGATGAAAATCAGAATTGTTTGGTGCGAACAATAGCTGATCCTCTTTTAAACATTGATGATGTCAATTGTGTTGAGGATGAAGTAAATGTTTTTTCAAATTTCACTTCAGATTTTGCTTCTTGTAATCATGTTGATAATCTTTCTTTTTTGAAAGATATGCACAATGTTAATTCAGAAAATTGTAATGGTACACATGATTGCGATGAAGATATAGCACACATGGATGGACAAAAGTTTATGGAATCTCACATGGAATAGCAAAATGCAATGCAAGTCCAGAAGATTGCAGAACTTAAGAAAGCTCTTGAAGTTGTGGATAAGAAAGTTCAAATGTTGGAGAGCCTTCGAGCTGTTGATGAAGACCTTCTGAAATATAGTGAAGAGGATTCTTCGGAAAAGGACTGTGAATTGAATGTTTGTATACTTGATGAACATGCTGATCTAACAGATGGTTTTATGACAGAAAGATTTAGTCAACATGCTAAAAACTCATCAGATGAAGTAAATTGCAGCGATGTTCATGTTCATTCTTTGGTTGATGACGAGTGTTCAATTGGTGAAGAAGATCAGTTGTGGCAAGATAAGTATGACTATCTTGATTTTCAGAATGATAGTAATAGGATGAAATTTGATGGATGTGAAACATGGAAAACTAATGATTGTTCCAGCCACGTTTCAATTTCTTCTTTGTCCGATGAAGATGATTATGATGATCGGATAGATGGTGTCTTTAGCAATTTTACTAATGTTTTATTCAATGCTGATATAGATACGGACCAGCCACTTCAATGTCATAATGTTCATAAGGGGGTTCTTCATTTTGTTTCTAACCCTTTGTATGAAGAAATAATTGATCAGCCAAATGTTGTAAATGATGAACCGGTCCATAATACTGATGGAATTCCAAACAGCAATAGCATATGTTGTGAAAACTTATTTCTTGATGAAAGTAAGAGGCATGGATTATGTGATGACCATTTAAAACCACAAATGAAAGTGTTTCAGGTGGATGTGAGCCTGAAAGAGAAAGAGTTAGCTGAGGATTTGCTTCAGCCGGAGGTATGCATTCTTTTCCATGAATGGGATGTTGAGAATGCAGAGGTTTTCAGTTTGATAAGCAAGGATAGTATGAGGTGTGATCAGCATAGTAAAGTATCACATCTGGATGGTAATGTTCATGTTCCTTGTTTGCATCAGTTGGTTAGTAGTGTCCCTCACTCTATTGATTTAAATGATAATAAGGTATGCACTGATAGGAACTACAATGTTGAAAATGAGTGTTTTATTTTTCAAGTTCAGCATGATGATGTCCTTGCAAATGATAGAGTTGAGTGGGACAGTGAAAGGTATGTCAGCTTGTGGGAACGCTTCTATGGTGATTTGTCTCATGATTTTACTTGTGTTGAAATGGTGTGTGATCACAAAGTTCAAAATCAGACCAAAGGTATGCACACTAGTTGTTTCAGTAATGAGACAAAAGAGGTTGATTATAATGATCATGCTCAGTTGTTACTAGAAGGTGCCTTTGTTTTGATCAATATGTCAGGTGATGAGAATCAGATTTTTGACAAAGGTAAATGTATGTAAGTGGAGCAGCTTGTATTAGTTGTTAGCATGTTTGTATATCTTGTACAGTCGCTTTGCTTCAGTTGTGTGGTTTTCAATAAGGTGCCCTGCTGTTTGGGTAGAATAAGGAAGCCCTGTTTTGAGAAGAGAAGAATTGAGAGAAGAATGATCCGTTTTTGGGTGGTCTGCTTAACCAAAGATATCTGGATTCTTGTGTTGATCTTGCAATCAACCATCCCCAGTCAGAGCCACTGTTGGGAGTATTTAAAACTGAGTCAAGTTTATAGGCCTATTTCAAAATTTTGCTCTGCATGTCAGAAAAGTACCTAAATAAGTCAGTTTGAATGCCTAGTTAGCAAGGGGGTAAAATGGAGCCAGTTGATTTTCAGAGGGTAAGGCTCGAGATTCATGTCCCACACCTTTCATTTGGCCTATTCAGTGATGTGCAACTTTCAGAATTCAGTTTGGATAAGTTTACTAGGTACCCATTTCAAGGGGTGAGTTGAAAGTGCATTTTAGGCACAAATGCAAATTTTATGGAATAGCCTTCTTTGAGCGATTACATCTTTTTCCCTATTGATCTTCATGGAGAAATTCAAAATGGATTCAATTATATGCATAAATATGAGTCAGCCTACAAAATTTCAAGTCCTAATGAATCCGTTTGCTCAGTTTTCAAAGCTCAATCCGTTTGTAGTTTATGATGTTTGCACACGTGTAAAAATGTCCGGGTGAGCGTCATGTCAGAATGTTTGTTCCGGGCTAATGTTGGTATAAATGGTGAGCTAGGTTTCAAATTTCAAGGCTTTATCAATCCGTTTGATCGGTTTTCAAAAGAGCTCATTTTGCCATCAAATTCAGTTATCCGCACTTCCAGTGTTAGATCAGTTAATGTAGCCATTTTGGTGAGCGTGCCGTTTGCATCTTGTCAGTCTGGTGATCGAACTGAGAATTCAAAGATTTAATATGTACTTAAAGGTACCTATGTTCCAAATTTGAGGGCCTGCGGAGGTCGTTTGGTATTTTTAAGAAAGGCATCATGTGTTGCCAAAACATTGACTTCATCAGGTCCGCAGTGTCGACAAAGCCAGTTGGCCGTTTTCGAAAATTAATATCTCTTCCCTCGGGACTCATCTTGAGAAACCGTTTGGTAGATGTCATCCTTGTATATCAAAGTACATGCCTGTCAGATGGCGAGCTCCAGAAAGGTGTTTTGATAGGTTTGAAAATTACGTCATCGCGATTAAATGCGAAAATTGTGGCGTAATTGCCTGAAGGATGTAAAATGCAATTTTATGATCCGAAAATGGTGCCGATCGATTCCAGAGGTGTGTTTGAGGTCCATGAAGATATTCCAGAGGTCAGTTGCGTGAAAACGAAAAATTTTTTTAGTCGGACCCACTTTGGGGCCCGACCTGGCTCATTCCTGTGCATTTTATTTTTATGGCGACAATGTTCTTAGTGCATAACTTCATGATGTATAAATATACGGAAGTGCATAGTAATGTTACTATAAATTCTTGTTGAATTTTCTAGTCCTGGTATGGAAGAGGAAGAGATTGGCATGGTCAATGAGACAATTCCCAATTTGGAAAGAGTATATTTTAAAGAGTAGAGAAGTCCTTTTCTACTCTGGCAATAGACAATTTTCAGAATAAAACTTATGCATTGGCAATTGAAAAAGAAAAAACACAGACCGTATAATTACCAGCAACAATCAATCTTCAATTCCTATTATGCTGTGAGTTGAAGTGGGCATTTAAATACTTCCAAGCTGAAAATGCCAAATTTATTCTTGCTTTGTGTGGAGTGGCAGCGTGGCATGTAAAAGGCATTGGAAGCATCTTCTACAACAAATGTAACATTGTAGAATTGTTTCCCCCTCTGCCAATCACCCCTCCAATCTCCCAAAATCTCATCCTTGCCTGCTGTGTGGAGAGTGAGATGTGTAGAAAACTAAAGTATCCATTCCTATGCAGCAGTCATTTTGCTGGTAACATGAAATTGATGGCAATGTGCAACAGGCAGCATGGTAAATGGGGAAATGTGTTGAAGTTATAAAATCATATTTCTCCTCCCACGTGATGGCTGGAGAAGGGCAGCAGTAGCTCAAATCAAATGCACATTGGATGATGTAAAGCCATCTTCCCAAAATCCATGTGATGGGTGAGTTGTTGAAGCATAATGTAATTTCGAAGAAGTTTACACAACAAATGAAATCAGTTCCTCCCTGCTGGACATGATTGTTGGAGGGCATTGAAATGTTTGTCTTTTTTTAAATAAAGGCAATTGGCTGGTATGAAGCCATTCCCCCCTTGCTAACATGGTGAAACAAACAATATGCAGCAGGCTTCGCGTGGTATGAGGAAGAGGTAAATATAAACACTTGCAAGAAAGGGAAAAACGCCATTGAAGACCAAGAAAACTTTCAAAATGCAGTCCCAGGCTTAATGTTTTAATCCCACATTGGCTGGGAAGTGGGATATTTTAGTATTTATATACAAAAACGCACTATACTATAATGTCTAAGCCATAAAGGCTTTTGACACAAGGTGCCCATGGGCGCCCAAAGTGGGCCCACATGCGAGCACGCTTCCCGAGGTGATGGAGGAGTTGACTGGACGAAGACCAAGTGGACCCCACGTAGGCACGCTTCCTGAGGCAAACAGGCAAAATTTTGCAGACGAAGGCCGGGTTAACGAGCGAGCAAGTCTGAGAGAGATCAACGGTGCGCGCTATTTCGTGAAGGGAAGATGCACGTTGTTTAAACCCCACGAAATAGCGAAAGTGAACGAAAGCCGTCCACATGGCGGGTACAGTTAGCGGTCCAACAGGCGGGTCCCGGTGAGGTGGCGCACAGGTGGCAGTCCAGTGGTGATGACGTGGCGGCCAAGTGGCAGTGACGAAGCAGATGACGTGGCGATGATGAGGTGTCATCCCAGGTGGCGTCCGGTCAACCCCATCAGCCAATCAGAGGCCGCCACGTGGCAAGGCGTCAGATGCACATATGGAGGCAAAAATCAAATTTTAAATGAATAAATGATATAGTTTAGACTATATTAAAATTCAAAATATTTAAATGCCTGAGCACAAATGAGAATTAATTCGCCCAGGGTCTAAATTTTGGCCAAAATATAAAGTATTATATATCACTGGAAAGCTCTCAGAGTGAGGAATCTGATTATGAGATTAATTTTGAAAAATGTGGGATATTTTGGATTTAGTTTTCACGGAAACAAAATTCAGTTAGAGAGGAGAGACACTTGGCAATTTTCAGTTGTGGATTTGTTTTTCTTCCCTCCTCTTTTTATTCCCCATTCTTCTCAGTTGTAAGGGTTTCAGAGTTCTGTGAGAATGGCTCCAGTTTTCATGGCTTCCAATTTTGAGCATTCTTGAAGATTGTACAGGGCAGGGCTTTTCCTTCAGTAATGGAGTTCAATTCTTGCTATAGGTGTTTTTAGTTGTAGGGTCTTGTGTATGTAAGGCATACATAAATTCACACAGGATTGTCTCTAGATTTGTATTTCCATTTTATCAAATCAGATCCTCAAGGAGGATGAAATTTATTATCTCAAGGAGATAGTTATGATTGTTTGCAGGGATTCTTCAAGGAAGGATTTAAATTCTACAATAAATCATAAAAAATGGAATATAGTTTCAAGATCTGATGATTTTGTGAATGATCTTAGTAATGCATTTATGCAAGGCATTAATGCATGAATATTTAATAATGAAGATGGATTTGCAATCGAAGCTTTCATTTATAGTTTGATGTATGACTCTGTTTCCCTTGGATAAGGCACTGATCTTGCAATTAAAGGGGTTCTCAAACCAATTTAAAATCTAATCAGAATACCTTTAGTATGTTATGTTTTGAAATGTTTCATCTATCTCATGCTCAAGCATAGTTGAGTTTCATGTGTAGATCTAGCCCATCTGCAATAAACTACTTGTTTTGGAGCCCTAGTGAGATCTATCTGTTTATGTTGATGCTGTCATAGGTGTGTAATAGGTTTAATTCTAAGCATCAAAGGTATACCCGCCTAGGTTTTGCAGAGCCTAAAGAGTAGAAGGATTCATATCCTTGTCATGTTGTCCAAGCCCTGAAGTTCTTCATAGATTGAATTGGCTACTTCATAGATCAATTGCAGGTGTTCTTGGGTTATCACTTTTGGTGAACAACAGGATCTATTCTGGTAAAGAACATTGTATGACCTTAACCAGTCTGGTTACTATTCTGTAGATAGTTACTTGTGAGTTTCATCTCACCATGGTTTTTCCCATTTGGGTTTCCACATCAAAATCTCTGGTGTTATGGTGATTGTGCTTCTATGGGTAAATGCATTATTTTCTATTTGGTTTGCATGTGTGTTAACCAGTTTGTTTGCTAAACTATTTTACCGATTTACTGCTAGACTATTAAAGTGTTTAAGTACAGTAATTTTTGGAATACTAATTCACTCCCCCCTCTTAGTATTCATCAATTGGTATCACAGCCAACCTTTCTATAAGTCTAACCACTTGGAAAGAGATATGGGGGAATACATTGTGAGGGAACTTACTCATCATCTCACTCAGTCTGAGCAAGCCTATGATGAACTAATGGTCAAATATAAGGCCTCTCAGGCAAAAAGAAGAGAGCATGCTGAAAAACTGATGGAGCTAACTAAAAATAGTTCTTCTAATGAAGAAGACATGGAAGCCCTAATTCAAGAAGTTGAAAAACTGAATGAGTCCAATGCCAACCTAAGAAGGGAACTTGAAGGCCTAACTATTAGAATGTGTCAAGAGCTTGAGAACTGGAGGAAAGCTGAAGATCTGGTAAAAGACAAAGATCATGAGATCTCTAAGCTGAAGCAAGAGATCAGTGCACTTACCGCTAGTCTTCATGGAAGCAAAATAGAAAAAGAAGAAGTACAAGGTGAACTGAATATGGCTATCTTTGAGAATGCAACCTTGAAGGAATCCAATGTTGCCATTTCCAAAGAACTCACTGAGTCAAAAGAAATACTTGCCAAATTCAATAAGAGCTCTGTCAAGCTAGAGCACAAGCTTGAATCAGCTAAACCGGTAAAGAATACCAATGGACTTGGTTTCTCTGAATATGAGGAAGGAGAGACCTTTGGAACAAAAAGTGGAGCATCAAAGAAACAACCGACATCAAAGGATAAAGGTAAGCAAAAGTTCAAACCTGTTTGCTTTAGATGTCTCAAGGAAGGACACACTGCTAATGTATGTAGAAGTAAGGCTTACAATAATTTTTCTTATTTTCTAAATGATAAGCCTAGATCCAATAGATTCAATGGCAATTGTTATGCATGCAACAAGTTTGGGCATAGAGAATTTGAATGCAGGTCTGTCATGCACAATACCGTAAGGTATCCTCAAAGGAATCAAGGAGTTTTTCCTGAACCCTCTAGGAACCGGAACCCAAACCAGTTTAATACCTATAGTCATCAGTCAGGTAGCGGTGGCTATCAAGCAGCAACTAGATGGAGAGCAATCTGTGTGATTTGTCATGGTCATGGTCACACTGCTGCAACATGCAGAAGGAAGAATGGAAACATGAATAATGGACCTTGGAGAGCACCAAGAATGGTTTTCTATCACTGCAACAAATCGGGTCATACAACAAGATTCTGCAGAGCAAGAAAGAGTATATTGGATGATATACCAGTCACTCCGGAAGGAAAAATTAATGTTGAAATTGTTCAAGCAGATATGAAGAAAACTTGGAAGAAGAAGCTAGAAGAAGTGATTCAAGAAGAACTAGTTTTTGCACCCAGTGTGGAAGTCACTGGACCGGCAAACTAAGCATCAGAAAAGCTTAAGGGGAGCAAATGGTGAAATATCTCGAACCACTGGTTGACACTGGTAAAAGACCTTAACCAGTATGAGATACCTATCAGATTGGCAGAAGACTGGAAATGGTATAAGGCAAAATTAGGGTTTATGCCCTAATAGTGGAGCATTTATTATGGTAGGTGGAGAATCTATTTAAAAGGAATTTTCAAATCATTTCTCACTATCATTTTCAAGTGCAGAGTGAAGAAAAGTGATTTACATTACGATTCAAGGAATTTATCAAAAACCTAAAAAAGAATCTAAAGCAAACATTTGTTGGAGAAGTGTAGAACGCAAAGCGGTATTTCAGTAACCGAAGGAGTGTGAAGCGAAGTTCAAATTGTGAAGCCCTAAATTTTGATCTACGAAGGTATTTTTCAAAATTCCCTGTTTATCATGGCTTCAGCATCACATGCTAGCTCTAGTGCACCCATTGATTCTATAGACTTCATTCAATGGAAGGCAAAATACAATGCCCTATCTCAAATACCCATTGGTGTCATAGTGGAAGAAGGCATTTCATATTTCATTGACTACAAGATTGAAGACCTAGGATCTCTGATGATCCATTCCCAGTTGAGTCTATTCTGCGGAAAGGATAAGAAGATTAAACTGGAATTCAACATTCTGGAAAAGAAGAAACTTCACAATGGAACCTATTTTCTTGAAGAATTTTTGGATGATCACATTCCAATTATTCTGAGCAAGGTACATGGTGATAAGATGTACTTAAAGCTTACACATGATATCACACCAGAAGTGATTCATGCCATCACTAGTTTTTGCAATGTCAGTGAAGTGCTAGCCCTAAGAAAGATTAGCAAGACGGAAATGACTAAGCTCATCAGTTCTATGAGCGATTCATGAGAAATGACTGTCAATTCAATCAAGGAAGATCTTGTCAAATATGCATGTATGGTGATAGGATACTGGACGTTTCATGCCAGCAGAATCAACTCTGTCTCTGTTGCAACGGTAAATGCCGCCTACAAGATGATAAAGGAAGATGCATCATTTGATCTGTACACCAATATGCAAAGACAACTCCTATTGAACTTCAAGTCAATCAAATAGGAAAACTATTGGTTGGGTTGTTCTTCTACTTTCAAGGCTACTTTCTAGGAGTAGGTGATATTCAGTGGTCTGCTGACCAACCGGTGACAAAGCAAATCAAGGAAATCCTACAAGCAATTGGAACTAGATATCCGGAAGTGCTGAACAAATATTGTGATGAGTTCAGATGCAAAATGAACCAAAGAGTAAGAATATCCGGTGATATAGTCAAAAATTATGAGAAAGACATCTGCTTCACCATCAAAGTTGATGAGTACATAATGGAGGCGGTTGAGCCTAGACAGGAAGAAGTGGAACCAATGGGATATGAGGTAATGAATGACATGTTAGATGGGTATGCCTCTACCCTAATCGCCTTGCCCCTTGATCCAAAGGAAAAGTGAACCGACACCTATTTGGAAATGGTTACATTGGTTCAAGAACCCTCAGTATAGAAGGGAAAGGTAGTGCCTTCAGCATCGGCATCGATTACCACAACAAGTCCCAAAGTGACCGAGCGGTCACAAATAAAGAAGAAACTGAAAGCGGCACCCACCAAAGTCTTTGAGAGGAAGCGAAAGACAAAAAGAAATACACCAGACTCAGAGGACACTGTCTCTGAAGAACTTCCTAAGAAGACTAGGCAAGCGAGGAAAAAGACAAAGAGTGAACCGACATCATCTGCACCGGTAAATATTGATATTTCCTCTTACAAACCTTTGACACATTGTCAAAGAAAAATTAAGAATATTAGAAGAAAAGTACTTGATGATTTAAAAGAGTGCTTTGATGATTTTAATGATGATGAAAAGAAAGAAGTTGAATAGGAAGTTATCAATTATTTATGCATTAATGACCAGTGGCCATCAGAAGTTAAATCTGAGGCGCCTGATTATTTGTATAATTCTTTAGACAACAAGTGGTGCATTGCCATAAAAAAGGAACAAGAAATAAGAGAGGAAGTATTTGCACAATACTTTCTTGATGTACCTAAAATAGAACTGTATGAAGTGGTGGAGAAATATAAGGGCCTCTTCTTCATGAGAAGAAGAAGACTCCTGTTATTGGAAGGAAAAGTTCCAAAAGTGGTCAAAGATACCCACTCCCTTGCTCAATCAGCTTTAAGACTGCATGAAGTGGTTGAAGCCAACAAGAAAACAGAGCAAGAACCAAAAATCACTCAACCGGATGAAGTATACAATAGTGAAGGAGAACCGATCACCACTCAAATGGAACCGATTGATGTTGATGCCTTAAACGGTGACAATGTTACTCCGGATGCACCAATAGAAACAGAAGGTCAAGAGAAATGGGAAGAAGACAAGAGAAACCAGGTAGAGGAAGAAAAGAAGAAATAGGAGGAAGACAAGAGAAAATAAACAGAGGAAGAAAAGGAGAAATAGGATGAAGACAAGAGAAAACATGTAGAGGAAGAGAAGAAGAAACAGGAGATAGAAAAGACAAAACAGGCAGAACAGGAAAAGAAGAAAGAGGATGAGAAGAAAAGGAAAGAGGAAGAAAAGAGAAAAGAAGAGGAAAATAAGAAACAAGAGGATGAAAAGAAGAAGAAGGAAGTGGAAAGGAAGAGGAGAAGAGAAAGGAAGAGGAGAAGAAGAAGGAAGTAGAAAAGGAAGAGGAGAAGAAAAAGGAAGAGGAGAAGAAAAAGGAAGAAGAGAAGAGAAAGGAAGAGCTGAAGAGAAAGGAGGAAGATGTTATCCAAACTGCAGTGGAAACACTCACCAATTTGATACCCAGTACAAACCTCCCTAGTACCGATTCCTCACTTGCCCAATTAAAGCTTCTATGTATAGTTGTGGAAGACCAGGTCCAAAGCCTGGAAGAAGTTGCACAAACAAATGCCAAAAAGGAGCATGAAAAGGCTATGAACATTGCCTTGGTGAAGAAGATGAATGAGCTTTGGTCAGAACTTCAGAAGGCACAAAAGGACATCAAAGATGCAATGGATGAGGGCAATCTACTACTCAGCAAGATTTGTCAGACTCATTTATTGTGTGATGATGTGCTCACTCAAAAGGACAAACTGCAATCTGATATGCAATCATTTATTAGCACCTTCAACATGCCATATGATTCCTTCTCCACATATGGACAAACTACTCACTGGTTTCAACTTCAGTCTACAAGACTAGAGGCAAAGATAAGCAACCGGACACATAATTTGCAGGAACTTCAATTGGTCCTACTGCCAAGACTGCAAATTCTCCAGAAATGCTACCTCAATATAGATGCCCTAACGGTTACTCAAGAGATGAGTACCATGGATGCCATGGAGGAGCAGGTTTATCAGATGCAAATGGAGAATGAGTTTGCTACCTCATTTCTCAAATCATGGTCTTTATCCATGAAGACATTTATGCAGGATTTTAAATAGGTTTTTGACAAATTTCACTCTTTATTGTCATAAACGTTTTAAATCAGTTTTTAATGCAAATGAAACAGGGGTTTTTCAACTATACTTTGTCATTGTTGGCAAAGGAGGAGTAGTATTTTTGTATTTTAAATTTTGATGCATGCTTTGCATACTTTCATGTTTATCTCAGTAAGGAAGTAGTACACATTGTATTTTCTACAAAAGGGATAGTGCATATGCTTAGGGGGACTATGCTTAGGGGGACTAATTTTACTTATGGCATAATTTTGTTGTAAAACACTTAGATATCAAAATTTTTCCTAAGTGTTGTCATCAATGCGAAAGGGGGAGATTGTTGGAATTTTGATGATTATGTTGTGATTGTCATTGATGGACACACACTTGCTATGAGATCACTTTGAGAATGTATGAATTGTGCTCAACCGGTAATTGTTCCAAACCGGTATCATGTTGTAGTCTTTAGACTACTGTTGTTATGCAGAAAGTGTTTACCGATCTCAAGCGATATAAAGACCCAAGTGGCATAGAGAGATCAAGCGATTTAAGGATCTCAAGCAGAGTGGAGCAAAGGAGCTAGAAGTGGAAGTTATATTTTTCCCAGTCTTCAATTTTTATAAACCGGTAATTCGTTAAACTAGTATTACTCTGAGTTACCAACCGGTAACCAAAAAGTTGGACAAACCAGTTATACTCTATGATGAGTTACCAACCAGTATATTTATGTGATGAGTTACCATCCACTGACACTTTGATGGTGATTTTGTGTCGTGTTACCAAATGTGTCTAGATACAATGAACCTAGGAACTTGCACTATAATCCTATTGGACCGACATGAAATTAGATTCATTTTAAGGACATCATGTCTAGGGTTTTAGTATGTGTGTAGCTGATAGGGTTTGTGGTGGTTGATGAGCTCTTGAATGTGCGATCTTAACTAAGAAGATCAAGTCTGTGAGTTGTAATAGAGTAAGAAGTTACTAAAGACGGATGTAATGCTGAAATGCATTAGTTATGAGCTACAATGGATCTAATCAAGTAGACTATGCCATTTTCTAGATCATTCACATGTTGATTACTCACATCTTTGACAAGTTAGAAACCCTTAACCGGGCAGGCCCAGAAAATCCTTCGTAAATCCTCTAACAAGGTGGTTCACATCTGTAGATCTAAAATCCTCTCACAAGGTAGTCTTTAATTGGACTTATCCCCTAACAGAGATTGAGATTCCTAACAGGATCTTTTCTAGTAAAGAACATTGTATGATCTTAACCGGTCTGACCTTAGCTGGTCTGGTTACTATTCTGCAGATAGTTACTTGTGAGTTTCATCTCATCATGGTTTTCCCCATTTGGGTTTCCACATCAAAATCTCTTGTGTTATCATGATTGTGCTTCTATGGGCGAATGCATTATTTGCTATTTGGTTTGCATGTGTGTTAACCGGTTTATTTGCTAAACTATTTTACCTGTTTACTACTAGACTATTAAAGTGTTTAAGTACGGTAATTTTTGGAATACTAATTCACCCCCCCCCCCTCTTAGTATTCATCATCCTCTTCCAAATCCATAAAAGATAAGGGCACATTCGGCTCGAGATCTACTGCAAAAACTTCCTGAATTGTGGCTACTGCAAAGTGAACTAAAGACGTCTTGTCGGGCAACAAAATGCATCGTTTGTTTGCATCATAATATCTTACCAGGAGCTTCAATAAATCAATATTTACAAAGACATTAGGTACCACGAGTTTACCTAAATTGGTACTCCATGGGTTTGAAATTGGCATAGGCTCATCCCTGTGGAGGTAATGAAAAATTAATAGCTCGTGCCGATGCACTATTGTGAGTACTTCTCCAATTTCCCTATATCTGTCCTCTAACTGGTCACGAATAGGCAGATTTACCTTAGCTCTGCATGACGTAGCTCTTGGAGAGTCCATCTGATCAATCATATCTTGATTTAATTTTCTTCAAGCCTCACTAACTTCACCCTTTGATTTTTTTGTCGTGGTACTAGATACTTCAACAACCTTTCACTTCCCTTTTGAGCTTGACCCTTCCATCTTTGCAAATTTCTTTACTCTATACTCAGTAGCTCAGAATATTTCTCGATAAACACCTAATGTCTTTCTGCAATAACTTTGTACGAAATGTTGCTATGCAACACTAGCTATATATCCCAAGGAGTCCAATCTTGTACTTAATTACTACAATCTTGATGGATCTGCTTCATGTGGCAACAGACCTACTCAAGGGATGCATTCAATGGAAACCATTTTGTTAGTTTCTCACATCAGGACCTCCAATGGCTAATCAGCAAGATTTTTCCTGATGATTCAATTGTTTGGCGTCGTTTGTTATGACTTTACTACTTTTCACCTTCTGATCGGCACAAGCTATCCCGACCGACTTATCGGGTCTCGGGATAGCAATTTTTCTCCTATCCCAATGGTTCATTTTATCTCGATGGGCACTCCTTCGATTTCAGCCTTGCTTTTTGTTTTCACACTCCATCAGAATAACTCTCCCTGATGCATTCACCTTCGGTGTTCTTTTACTTAACCCATCAGGTGTGGGCGTAGTTCATTTTGTGTCCCTCCAATTCACTGATGATCTCAATATACAAATCCGCATTATGACTAAATTCCTCATGTTATTAGCATAACTCACCCTGAAGAATTCCTAGCAACTCACCATCCGCCTTAACAATCCTCTCAAGACTCGGCATAGCATAAAAAAATTTCTTTCGATGTCTCGATGAGTCCCCACTTAATGTTACTACTTATCAAGTTTCCATTAGTTTTTATATTCAAAGTCATACTATATATTCTAGTCAGTATAACAGAGAAGTCGGTATGCACAGTCTAGTCGGTTACAGAAGAAAGCAGTCACAGAACACAGTACACATCGAGCTGTCTACCGAGTATCTTTTTATGTCTACCAAGCAGTAAAGATGACACACCGACTGAAATGTGCTACCAGATACATTGAACCTAGACATGCATATGAAAACATGTTAGAAGATCGAGGCACATCTAACCATTATTACATTGGAAATTGCACTAGAAGATTGTGTATGATTACGAGATCAATCTAACCAATGAAATATTTTGTTTAGTTATTCATTCGAGGAATCTTGTTTGTAAGATCAAAGCAATGAATTGGATCACCATTTTAAGAGATCTATTTATACAACATGAGTTAAGTGCATGTATGCATGGAAGAAGACTATCATAGAGACACAGAGGTCACTGAGAAGGTCTTTAGCATATAGTCAAAGAATAGAGTAAACAAAAGGGTTTACCGAGTTACTATATGGGTTACTGAGGTATGCTATAAGCTAGGTAATCTATTCTGAGCACATAGAATCTGCTATAACATTTTAGATGTAAAGTTGCAGATATTTGTAATGATTTTATTATAATATTGTGAAGTTGTAAGAGAAACCTTTAACTGGGTAAAAGACTCTAATCAAGTCTATAAATTGTAAAGCCTCTAACCAGGTGCAGCATTCAGAATAAATGTAGTAAAATCCTTTAGCAAGGTAGATCTAATATATCTTGTTACTTCTAATAGGGTAAGCTATTAGAAATAGCTAAATGTAGCTCTAACCGAGCATTCTTTATTATTGTAGTAGTGAAGTTGTGGGTGCCATCCCCACTGCAGTTTTTCTCTCTAACCAAGAGTTTCTGCATAACCAAAATATATGTGCTATGGAGTGAATCATGTATGATTGTTATCTATTTGTTTTAACTTTATTTTATGTTACTGCACTATTCTGTTTATGCATAATAGTAAAGTTATTATTCAAGAAAAGTTTTGGAGTACTGATTCACCCCTCCCCTCTTAGTACATTAGCTTTCCATATTGGGCCTAACAATTGGCATCAGAGAAAGAATCTTAGAAAAGGGTTTAACTACCTAAAGAGAAAGAACTTATCAATGGAAGGCTATAAACAACCTCAGAGGATTGTGTATCTACGAGAAGAGCTGGATCATGCTAATCAAGTGATTGCAGACATGCAAAGGCAAATGCAAAAATCTCTGAAAGTAAGAAGAAGATTAGTTGATGACTTGCAGGATTCTCAAGAGTTAGTGGAACAAATTGAGACATCATCTAAGAATAGTATATCTGAAGAGACTGAAGAAATGATTGGAGTATTGAAAGAAAAGAACAAAGCATTGGCTGATCAACTAAATGCAATGAAAAGAGAACAAGAACATTTCAGTACACAGATGACTGAAAATCTAGATGCATTGAGGACAGCTGAGGATAAAGCAAGAGATATACAAAGAGAGAAACAACAACTAGAAGTCTTAGTATTTGATAAGAATGAGGAAATCATAAGGTTGACTGGAATTCAACAAAATATGACAGATCAACTAGGTTATGCACATCATGAAGCAATTCTGAAGAATGATGAAAATCAAACATTGAAATTTGAAGTATCAAGGTTGACCAATGAACTTGAAATAGAGAAGAAATCCAAAGAAACATTGAAGAAGAGTTGTGAAGCATCAAAGATGTTGGATGAGCAACTGAATATAAGAAGACCCAACAAAGATGTGGGACTCGGTTACAAAGGAAAAGAATCTACCGAGAAAGGAATTCATACTACCGAGAGAGGAGAATCATCAAAGCAAACTGGAAATAGGAATAACATCAAAAGAAAGAAGCCTATTTGCTACTACTGTGGAAATCAAGGTCATACTGCCAACATATGCCAGATCAGAAAAGGTAAGAAACCGAATATCACTAAGTCCAATGGATATTGTTACAATTGCAATAAATATGGTCACACATCCAATCAATGTAGGACAAAGTCTGTTAACAACTATCAGAAGGCAAAATTCAAAGGGTTTTGTAGAAACTGCAATAGATATAGACATAGTACCAAGAAGTGCTGGTCTAAGCAAAAGAACTACATGTGGTCTGCACACCGAGCAAACACTAGAGGTTACCGAACTCACATAGATCCTTACTAACAATATGCAGCAGTACCATGGGATTACAGTACAAGGATATGGTATGAATGTTGTGGAAGATATGGACATATTAGTGCCAACTATTTTATAAGGTTTGGAATGAACAACCGAAGATCATGGAGAAATCCTGGTATGGCATGTTTTCATTGTCACAAAGTTGGACATTTAGCTAGAGATTGCAGAGATCAACCTAGAGGAGACACTGAAGAGATAAAAGAAAAATTGAAGATGATTTGGAAAAAGAAGGAAATCATGTCAAATGAAGAAAGCACCTTACCTACTGAGTTAGGTGCACCTATTCCAAATTAATCAGAAAAGGTATGAAATTAATCAGAAAAGGTATGAAGGGACTACATTCTCTAAAGGTTAAAATCATAACAGTTCCTATTCTATTATGTACTAGATTCAAAATCTACATAGTCAAGATGCATTAGTAAGTTTGAGATTCTATCAAAAGTACTTTACAGGAAACCTGTCAAGTTGGTGTATACAGGAAGCCTGTCAAGTCAGTAAACAAAGGAAATTTGGTTACTCGATTAAAATGAAAAAAGGAGAGTAAATCGGTTAAAGGTGAACCGAGTGCATTTAATGTTTTTGACCTAACCTGCATGGAGCCTGATAAGGTATTTTCGCAGTCATTTTCATTCACCAAGTTTTCAAGAGAGCAGAGCAGAGCAGAGTGAATCAAGGCAATCAAAACCTCATTTAGAGCGAATCCAAGGTATTTACTTCAAATCTCATCATTGTTAAGCTAGTTTACCGATCTTGTCAAATTGCTATTATCTACCAAGTGTGAAACGTCTGCCGTTTGTAAACTGTCAAACCCTAAGGATAGTTTGCTAGTTTTATCTAAAATTTACAAATGGCACCCAAGATCCAAGATCTCGTAGTTGTCAAGAATGTGGAGAAGCCCTCACTAAAATACTCTTTGACTCCTAAAGTTGCCTCTGAACTGGATGACAAAACTGCCTTTTCACTCATCCTAGATCGAGTCTTGTTAGTCGAAGATGTTAGATTCTTCACCAAATGCCATGTTGAAGAACTCGGTCATGTTGAGATAAGTGACACCTATGATGAGCTATGTACCGATGGCAAAATGGATAGCAAGTACGAACACATCAAAATCAAAGGATTAACTGAAGCCCTAACCTATCCTCATGTGTTCAAACCCTAGTGGGTTAAGTTTGTTTTGAGCAGAGTTCATGATGATTTCATGTGGCTAGAGGAGCAACCATTCAAAATCACCAAGGAAATCATTCATGTGATCACTGGGTATCCTATCTATGATCATGCACGAGCACAGAAGATGATATCACAAAAGGAGTTAATTAGTTTAACTGGAGTAGAATCTGATTACCGAGGACTAAAATTGAACAATGTCACTGATGCAGAACTTAAGTTTGCCATTAGAGTAATTGGTTACTGTTTCTTCCAATCAGCAAGGGAAAACAGTGTACCCTATGCAGCAGTTGACTTAGCCTATAAAATAGTGAAAAAGGGAATGAAAGTTGATTTATGTGAAGTGTTATTGAAGAACTTATTTGAGAACCTGAACACAATAAGGAAGCCGAAGAAGAACAACCCGACAAACACACTAAAGTTTGGTTCACTTCTTGTATGCATGTTTTTGTACTTTGAGAAATTATTTCCCTCAGTCAGTAAAGTAGTTTGGGAGCTACACCGACCTATCACCCATCAAATTAATGACTTTATCAAGAAATTGGGAGATAATTTTAATGATATCATGGATGACTACTTCAGCAAATTTCAAGACAAGATGCACAACAGGTACTAGATTCCACCCCAACTGGTAGAGAAATATAAGGATGATATATGCTTTGAGGTAAACATCGATTACTGTTATGTGAATGTTGTGGAACCAAGGACTCAATCTTTGCCACCAATGTGTTACGAGATTGACTAAGATATCACACAATAGCAAATTGATGCCTATCTTTCATTACTAAGGCATGCCACTGAGCTGAGATATGGAACTTATGAAGAAGTCAAGGAAAAAGTTAAAATGAGCATTGTAGTACCCAAAGCTACAAGAAAGGCTACAAAAATTATAAAGGTTCTAATAGAGAAATTCAAAGAAGACTCTTCCTCTACACCTGTCAAAGGCACTCTTGCCATTACCAAAGAGGAATCAGAAGCTCAAGAGGCAGCAATAACATTGAGCACCGAGTTGCCTAAGGGTAAAGTGTTGAAAAGAAAGAAACTGCACACTACAAAGGCCCTACCGACTCCACCTCCAACAAAGAGACCTAACACTAGAGCATCAGCTGCATCACCAAGTAAGAAACAAAAGAGTGTTACTGCTCCCAAGGTAACCAGGACCTACAAGAAATCTACTCAGAGACTCATTTTGGCAAAAGAGTCTAGTGATACAGAATCAGAAGATGCCAACAAATTCTAGATTGTAAAGAGCAAGAAGGTAAATATTCATAGTGTTGAAAATTTATGTGCCAATCTAAAAGAATATGGTGGATTTGGAGGATTTAGATATGTCAAGTATGAGACTAGGAATAATGATGAGAAGAGACAAGTTGAAGAAGCTGTCATCTGTACACTTCTAAAGTTTTGGCTAGCTCCATTAGAACTAGTAAAGTCACTTCCAAATGAACTTTACTTGCATATTGATAATAGGTGGAAATATGCAATGGACTTAGAGAAACAAATTAGAGAAAGAAGTCTAGTCCATCTATTTCCTGATATGTCTGTAGCAGAAATAAAGGAACATTTGACAACCTACAATTCAAAATTTCTTGTCAAATAGAGAGCCTTAAAACTGATGAATGGGTTATATATTGATGTAGAAAATGAGACAAAAGCAAAGTGGCAAGAAATATTCAAAATAAAATATGCCGGTGAACAATCTAAAGTTGAAATTGTTGATGTTACCAAGCATGATCCTGATGTCACCGAGCAAGGTCCTAATGCTACCAAGCAAGACCCGGCTGACACTATTCAAATTGATGAAGATGTCATGGATGTAGAAGCACCAGAGCAGCAAATGATAGAAGGCATTACCTATGCAAAACTTGTATCTAGTGAATCTATTTTAGAACAAGTTCAGCCTTATCCGTCGGTCAAGCCACCTGTCTCTACCGAAGCTCCTAAGGATACAACACAAGGCACCGAAGGTCACCAGTCTGAAGCAGCAGAAGGTACAACTCAAGAAAAGACCTCTCAAGCACCATCAAGCACTGAAAATGTTACAGCTGAGACACCCAGTACCGAGACACCAAAGGACACCACAACGGCTATAGGAATTGAGAAAAGTATTGCCTCTACTAAGCAACCTATCGAGGGTCAGCAAGCCTCACAAGCTATTGTCTTGGTCCAACCAACCAAAGGTAAAGAGAAGAAGGTGAAAAAGCATAGTTTTAAAGTTGATTTAACTAAACCGATAGTGTTGCCCATTGTGGATATTTCAAAATTAAAAGGGCAAGCACTTATTGATTTCGGTGAATTATGCAAAGCAAAGGCTGAACAAGAAAAACAGATGGCCATTCAAAAGAAAAATAAAGTACTTCAGAAGGTCAAGACACTGCTAACAGATATGCTACCTACAACTACAGTGTCAACCGATGCAGCCATCCACATTCAACTAGATGAACTCCTTAATCAAATAGAAACATCTGGAGTTGATGCATCTGAGTACTTGAGCAAGCTAAAAGACAAAGAGCTTACTGCAAAAATGATAGAAGAGGTACAAAAAGCTCTAGCTATTGGAAAAGTCAAGCTTGTCAAATTCATTGCTGAGTTGTCCTCTCAACTCAAGCATATTCTTTATTTATTTAAGAAACTTTGCACATTTTCCTTATTCATTAAAGATATCAAGAATAAAATTGATGCAATTGAGAAAGAGATCACCGATCTCTCGAATAAGTTGACCATAGAGCCCAATTCTATTCAGAATTTTTATACCAAGCTTCAACAGCTCATGGCTCAACAGTTAGAACTCAGAAATGAAGAACATAAGATCAGAATGGATATAATGACACTCCAGACATTATTTCTTCCTCATCTCTCATCAGTTCAAGAATAGATTAACAGAGCTACACGCCTATCTACTACACAAGAGGGAAGCACTCTTGATGGCTTAATATCACTATTGGTTGATATTCAAGCACAAAATTCTTTAATGGAAAGTGTCAAGGATGCACTCTCAGTCACTCTCACCGATGCTCGGAAAAAGTATAAATCTATTTTTGATCAGTTACCACCCCCAGATGGAAATTAAGTTTTTGACGTTTATCAAAAAGGGGGAGTAATATTATATAGGGGGAGTAATATAATTTGGAGAGTGATACAGTTTTGATATAGTATTCGGAGTATAGTATACAAGGGGAGTATACTGAGCAGAGTATATAGAGTATGCAGAGCAAGCAGAGCACACAAGCGCAGAACTGAGCATGCAAAATAAGAGCTATGTACAATATAATGATAAGGGGAGTATATCTAAATATACTATTTCATTGACTATTGTATATATTGTCTAGTATAGTCATTTTGCAAAGTATATAGATTTTTGAGTTATGAATTTGAAAGTAGTTTTTGTCAAACTTCTCAACTAATGTCAAAAGGGGAGATTGTTACTACTTATCAAGTTGCCATTAGTTTTTATATTCAAAGTCATACTATATATTCTATTTGGTTAGCACTACCGAATCATGCAGTCGGTATAACAGAGAAGTCGGTATGCACAGTCTAGTCGGTTACAGAAGAAAGAAGTCACAGAACACAGTACACACCGAGCTATCTATCAAGTATCTTTCTATGTGTACCAAGCAGTAAAGATGACACACCGAGTTCATATTCACCGAGTGAAACATGTTACCAGATACATTGAACCTGGACATGCATATAAAAATGTGTTACAAGATCGAGGCACATCTAACCGTTATTACATTGGAAATTGCACTAGAAGATTGTGTATGATTACGAGATCAATCTAACCAATGAAATATTTTGTTTAGTTATTCATTCGAGGAATCTTGTTTTTAAGATCGAAGCAATGAATTGGATCATCGTTTTAAGAGATCTATTTATACAGCATGAGTTAAGTGCATGTATGCATGGAAGAAGACTGTTACAGAGACACAGAGGTCATCGAGAAGGTTTTTAGAGAACAGTCAAAGAACAGAGTAAACAGAAGGGTTTACCGAGTTACTATATGGGTTACCGAGGTATGCTATAAGCTAGGTAATCTATTCTAAGCACATAGAATCTGCTATAACATTTTAGATGTAAAGTTGCAAATATTTGTAATGATTTTATTGTAATATTGTGAAGTTGTAAGAGAAACCTTTAACAGGGTAAAAGACTCTAATCAAGTCTATAAATTGTAAAGCCTCTAACTAGGTGCAACATTTAGAATCAATGTTGTAAAATCCTTTAGCAAGGTAGATCTAATAGATCTTGTTACTCCTAACAAGGTAAGCTATCAAAAATAGCTAAATGTAGCTCTAACCGAGCATTCTTTATTATTGCAGTAGTGAAGTTGTGGGTGCAGTTTTTCTCTCTAACCAAGAGTTTCTGCGTAACCAAAATATATGTGTTATGGAGTGAATCATGTATGATTGTTATCTATTTGTTTTAACTTTATTTTATGTTACTGCACTATTCTGTTTATGCATAACAGTAAAGTTATTATTCAAGAAAATTTTTGGAGTACTGATTCACCCCTCCCCTCTTAATACATTAGATTTCCATATTGGGCCTAACACTTAATGTTTACTTTATCGGTATAATTTACACTAATATCCCTGTAGGGGCTTTTATCTTCATCGAGGGTCAGAATAGCCTTTTTCTATTCCTCATGAAGTCTCAATGAGTCTCTGATGCACTTTTATGCTTTATGCTTCTGAGTTTGTTTTACCGGTATAGGTAATACAGATGGTTGCACCTTCCAATTCTCCATGTCATCGAGGACTGGTCTAACTATTTTTGCACCATCCCGATATGGTCTTTTTCTCTGATGGGCCCGCCTTCGATTCCCTTCAGTCATCGGGTACTGGGATAGAGTTTTATTGCTATTTCCAATCTCTGAATGCTATAAGCCCATGATCTGCATTATCGCTACCAGTTACACTGATAGCCTCATAGGTTATCGGTATAGCAATTTTTATGCTTTTCTGATAAGTCGATATATGCCGATAACAAACACCCTCCTTCTGTCTCATCGAAATAAGCTATCTCGATGGTGTGACTTTTCCAAGAGCACGCACTGTGCTGAAAATTACTTAAGTGCCTCAATAAATCTGCCTTTTGATTTATCGGTATATGTTATGTCGATAATCCTTCTTTTGCTTGCTAGTGTTGTTTCATCGGGACTACTTATGCCGATAATTAAAATTTTACAAGTTTGAACAAATGAGCCATCCACCTTGAATATTAGTAATCCCAACTATCCCATAGGGTCTGATACATACTAAAAAACAATCTTAGATTACACCATAATGACTCTTCTGTTGATTAAATGCCTCCATACTAGGTTCCTTGTGCAGTCTATACTTAGTCCATGCCCTTAGTGCACCCAAGTGATACCTTGACATTCCTGAAACAGCTAATCCTTAGAGAACTTTACTTGTGCTTAGTAAGATTCTTACACATGCAAATGAGCAGTAAATGCTCATATGATAAGAAAAAGGCCTCCATATAGCACAAAATGTTTTGTTAAAAATGTGTGCTAACACACTCTATGGCCAAGTCTATTGCAGTTATGACAAACAATATTTGCATAATCGGGAGAGGGAACATGCATGTATCGACTCCTTGATACATTTTTCTCATATGCATGATATCTATGAGATCCTATATTATTTCTTCTAGATCTCTTTCTACAATCTTCTTCCCTATGGCCAAGATTATTACATGCAAAGCAATAACTGGAGAAGGATGGCATATGACTTACAAATTTATTCTGCCATGCATGGGGAGATATTACCAGTCTAGCATCTCCATTTCTCCTTCTTTGGGGATGGATCCTTGGTTGTCCATTCTATGCATCTCTTCCATCTGATATCTTCTTCTCCCACTCTGATCTCTTCTTCTCCCACACTTGCTTTGTCTTGTGGGAAGTAGCATTCCTTTGACCTCTACCGGTAGGAGGTCCTCTTTGTTGTCTTCTCATGTTCCTGCTTCTGGTAAAGCTGTCTTCTCCCATCTTCCCTTTTCCTTTGGGATCGGGATTGTTCCTCCTTGCAAAACTAGTCTTCATTCTTGTCTGCAAGTCTTCACTAGTTGAGGTTAGATCAACCTTCTTCTAGGGAGCATTTATAACTATGAAGGTTTGTCCCTTGTTCTCTCCATTTGAGGAGACAAAAAAAATGTCACTGTGGAGGACATTTTTGCTGGTGGAGCATTCACCGGCACCACTTCCTAAACCTTCAGTATCCTTGGCATGCTTTAGCTTCTTCAACATCTTGTCCAAGGCATCACTGTTGCCATCAAACTGGATTCTTACCTTGAGCTCATCCTGACACTTCTCAAGGTCATTTAAGAGAACCTCCATTTCTCCAAGAAGCTTCTGAAATTATTTATCTTTTACTTCTAGCTTAGAGGCTAGATCATTGCACTAGCACTCCTTGGTGTCTCCTTCTTGGGACTTCAACTCTGAGATGCATTTCTCAGACTCTTCAAGGCATTTTATCAACCAGTTCTGCTCTACAATGGTAGCATTCTTGAATAGCTTGTATTCAGTCCTTACTCTTCTAAGTTCTTCAAGTGCATTTACAAGCTCTCCATCAAGATCAACTTCTACCTCATCTTCTTCTTCACCTTCACTATCAAATAGATCTTGCTGGCTAGATCGATCTACCTTATCACCTTCTAGATCTATCTGCATTATCCCCTTTTGATGTGTGATCCTCAATATTTGTCTCATGGGCCATGAAGATATGAGTCTCCTCATCACCATTGCTACTACAACAATGTGATCTGCCTCTTTCGTCTGCACATGTGTCTATTGCATTATTCTTCTCACTTCCATAAACTGATCCAGTGGTGCAGGGTTCATTTCCATAGAGCTTCTTTAGTCTATCCCATAGACTCTTTGTCAATCTGCACTTATCCACTTGTGAGGAGACATCATCGATGAGCCCACTGAATATTTGAATATAGCCTTCATAGCTTCTTTGTTGCACATGCATCTCCTTTCTTCTTTAGAGCCGCTGGGAGGACATACATTTCTAGGGAGACCATTAACAACTGATATCCATACATCAAACCCTAGAGAGGACAAGTAGACTTACATTCTACAACTCCAAATAAAATAGTTTGAACCATAAAAAACTGGAGCAGGGATTGACACTAAACAGACCATGGTGTCCTTAAGCCAGAATCTACCCAAGCAAGAGAAAGCTTGATAAAAAGGGTACCTATTCTCTTATACTAATTGTTAGACACAATGCACCACTGAGAGAGGGGGTGAATCAATTTTTCTTAGAATTTTTCCTTTAACTATCCTTATGTGAGTATACCGATTAATAGATCTAACTGAATGCATACTTACCGGTTAGCTAGGAGACTAAACACGAATGCAATCACATAAAGGGACATCACATAACACCAATATGTACGAGGAGAAAACAAGATGGGAAAATCCTCGGTGAGCAATGTTGCTGGAGTCTACTGCACCAATCTAGCCTCACAATGAATCTCTATTACAATGTTTATGGCACCAACCCCTAATTTAGGGCACTAACGCCTGACTGATTTATGGGCTACAACCCCTACTAGTTTATGGGCACCAACCCAAAGGAGATAAAACCCCTGCTAGTTTATGGGCACCAACCCAAAGGAGCTACAACCCCTTCACCAAGCTACAACTCAGTGATCACAATGATAGCTTCAAATACAAAATTAGTCATCGTATTACAAGTGAATATTGTAACCATTTCATATACCTCACTCTGCCAATGAGACACCTTCTCTATTGCACCGGTTCACTCTTAGGCTGCTCTCATCTACTGCTGCATTGCCGGTAACCACTACCGGTTCACCTCTAGTCTTCTTCTGCTCTACTGGATCTCCTCCTCACTGCTCTCCTCTCCAGTCCTCTCAACTCTCTTCCTCCCCATATAAGCACCTACCAGTTATCTCTTCAGATGCAATCTAGTTGCTATACTGGTTGCTCAAACCATACCGGTTAACCCTCTATTAAACCCTATCACAAGTTTAACCTTCTCTCCCTCAGTCACTGTTATCTTCTACTATTTTTATTCTGACTGATCTAACTCTCTCATGCAACACTCAATCACTTCGCAACACCTCTATCTTTTTGTATTCAACAACAACCTTCAATGATTTTGGCTTCCTTATTTATAACCTGGTTTTCCCGCCAAAAGCCAATTCTAAACATGGGTGGTTAGGGTTTCCTCATCAACCTTGAGGAAAACCAAATCCAATCAAATCTTATCTAGTCTGATCCCCTAGACAGTTGTTTGCACATCTCTGTCATTGTCGTGCCTTCTTTATCACACCTTCTATCTTTGGTAATTTGGTTTTTACTCTATCAGCTGACTTCTTGGTCAATTGCCAAAATTGGTCTTATGATTTACTTCATCTGCCTTGATCTCCTCAATTACTCTGAGCTGGCTCTTTGTTATCCTCCAGACCTCAAGCCGCAAACGTCTACAACGGCTATGTAACACATCCCATGATTTATGGGGTCTACCATTAATATCGACCAACTCTACAACAACCTCGTCAGTGCACACTCTATCTACCGCTACATGCAAGTCTGCCACCTTGACTCCACATGGGATCCATGGTGACCAACTGCCAGCTTGGATCATTGTTTCGGTATCAATAGGATCATCGACCAACCACTCAACTGGTTCTCCTTTTCAGTCAATTTACTAACCCTCTCGGTATCTCACACTTTACTGGTTAACCTTCATGTCTGCACTTTGCTGAACTGTCGATGGAACTTCTTAACTGGTCACTAGACATGTCTATCCATAGCATGCTCATTCTCATCAAGTGGGAAGTCTTCAGCATCTACACCTTGTCCATATTACCGGTGGACTTACATACCAGTGTACACTCTTGATGACACCATGTCATCTACCTTCAACTATTTTCATCTGAGGCACCTACATATCAGCTGCATACACTCTTGTTGCCAATATGAAGGAATTTATTATGTGTTGCATTGATGTTTTTCCATTGATGTCAACACTAGCTATTATAATTGGTTACCGATAGACAAATTTTGGTTATCGGTAGAAGAACTAGAGTTACCGATAGAAGGGACTATCAGTTGGATACTACCGACATGTTTGGATCAATGGAATATGTTTGTTTTAATGTGTTGCATGTTTTTGTAGTATTTTTGGCTAGTTGGTATTGACTTGATTATCGGATGCTATCATACACTCTAGTAAGCCTATACCAGTAAGGGTTTAGGGTTTTACCAACAGAGATTTTATTGAGAGTCTTTGACATGATGCATAAGTGGTGTTAGTGCGGCTTCTAGATGGAATTTAGGATGCAGAAGGTACTCTTTGTTCGTGTCTCGACTTATTGGTGACATCGCTTTGGCATGGTGAATCTATTTGGGTCCAGGTTATGGACCGGTATCATGTAGCATGCTATTAAGTGTTCTCTACACATTACAAGGATGATTTGTGGATTGGTTAATGTTGTTTTGGTCTAAAGTCGACATGGTATATCATTGTAATGTGGATGTATGTGATGATCTTATTGTAATATCATTTAGGTGGCCGACCTAATTGGTTTAGGCCTTAGGGCTTGTACAAATTTATGTAAGATCTATTTGTAGATCATTTCATGGAATGAAATGTGCGAATAATGAAAAGATCATATGCGAAGGAGATTTGGTTGATCATAGGTGATTGGATTGGGTTTATGTAAGAAGTCAAAGACCTTCGGTATTGAGCTTAACTGGAACTGTAATCAAGCATGGTAGATGCTATCATTGGCAATTCATTCTTCTGGATTGTTGTCCAATTATATTGAGGTGGTTATAACCTCTCTATAGTCAGTGAGACTCCTTTTTAATGACCAGTACGCTCTAGGCAGTGTGCCTTCTTGCATGTGCAGGCCCCTTATTGTATCACATACTTTCTGCAGAAGAATTATCTAACTATGGGTAGGCTTCCCACTGTGGTTTTTCCCTTTATCGGGTTTTCCACGTACAAATCATGGTGTTATGTGGTATGGTTGCATTGTGTTGATTCTCTATTTCATACTGAATTTTTATTGCTTACTTGTATCTATTTCTGCTTTTCCGGTATTTAATGTTTATGTGCTCTGGTTAAAGGTTATAAAGTGGTTTAATTAATATAATCTGTTGACAACTGATTCACCCTCTCCCCCTCTCAGTTGTCCACTAGTTATTCTAACAGCTCTTTGTATCCGCTCCACTTTGCCTCCTTCCTCATCAACCTAGACCATATCTCAACTAGTTTGTTAAAGTGACAAACCCATCACTCTTCATCTATACTAGCAACTCAACATGCCTTCTCTGTCAGTCCAGTGCATATCCCTGATTTCATGCACTTGAGGCATTCCTTTGATTCATCGATAGATCCGGTGTGAGCCTTCAAACACTTGCCTTTACCTCTTCTTCCTTATCTCATAGAACTATGATGCACACTATGCATAATAGGAGATAAGCTCCACTTACCGGTGGTAGTGATTTCTTGTCATCTGCATCCTACAATGCACTCATGTGGATTCCCTATTTTTGCAGCATATCTTCAAACAGGCACATGTGATCTAGTGTAGGCACATTCATTGTCAGTCATCTCTTTACATGGTGATTGATTCTCTATCCGATGGGAGTCCTGTTGTTATGCATCCACACAACATACCAGTGACCTGTTCATTCTTCTCCTCTGATGTTGATGTGATTTAGGTAACATTCTTCCTCTTCATCACAAACAACATCCAAGCATCCTGCTCATTGTCAACACTTCACTTACCAGTTGACATACTCTCCTTACTTATGATACATTGTACCAGTGACCTTACCATTTCATCCACACAACTCAGGCACTAACTTGTGTATCGGTGACACCAGTGATCATTCCTCTGAATGATGTATTCTCTTCTTTACCTTACCGGTATTCTGCAACACAAGGTGATATCAAAGATACCTCATCCTGTACTCCTCCATGACAGTGGTGCACAAACATCTCTTATACCGGTAGTCATCTTATACCGATTGACATCAATGACAACACAATGCCAACACATACATATATATATATATATATGTGTGTGTGTGTGTGTGTGTATATACATATATATGTATATGTATATGTATATGTATATGTATATGTATATGTATATGTATATGTATATGTATATGTATATATAATATGAGAGAGAGAGAGAGTGTGTGTGTGAAAGAGATTGAGAAAATATATGAGGAGTGTATGTGGAAGATAGCAGAGAAGCAAAGTGTGTAATTGCAGATATAGAAGGTGGGTAGTGTTGCAGTGGTGGAATAGCTCTTCACCGAAGCTGTTGCAGGACAGTTGTATAAAGATCTTTAACCAGATCTACTATAGAGTTTGTGAATTGTGATCTGAGCTTAATCTTAGAATTGATCTCATGCATTTGGAGATGCAATCCTTTTTAGTTCACCTTTTTCTATTGCAGTGAGCATTCCGGTATTGAGTCATTCTTTTGTATCTTTGCATTTAGTAGTCCAACAGTGAGTTGTTTTTGTAATCTGGTAGTGAGCCACCTCTTTGTAAACACCATATAACTAGTTATATTTTTCTGAGAGTTAACACTCTTTGTCATTTTTCCCATTTGAGTTCTCCACGTATAAATCCGATGTTTCTCTTGTGGTTGTGTTCTTCATGATTATTCTACTTTTGGCAGTCTTGTATTCATTAAGTATGACAGATGAAGTTTGATATTTCAGAGGAAGATTAAAGTATTGCTAAAAGTTTCTTTATCGGTCCTTTCAACCTAGCCAATAGAATGTTGGAGCCTTGAGGAAGCTAGGATACCCTAAAAACTTTCACTTACATGCACTATATTTATCTATTGCTCAAGAGATAATTATATTTGGACCCAAATCATTTTTTATTTTTCTAAGTTGAAACTTCATTGTGTGTACAATTAGGTAGTTCTTGGGTGTTTGGCATGTCTTGGAGACCCAACCCTATCTTGGGTTTTCTCTCTAATTGGGAAACTAGCAATATCCTAGGATTACATCACTTGGCAAGAACTGGGTGCTAGAATTGGATCTGAGCACTAAAATTAGATTCCAACACTAGACTAGGATGTTTGCAAGAAGTTGAGTCCACTTTTTGGCCAAAAAGTTGAAGTGTTTTCCTTAATTTTTAGAATTTTTCATATTTGACTCGAAAATTTGAAGCATTTATATGTTGAATCTTAGAAAAAGTCAGTAAAATGAAATGTAGCACTTAGAGTCTAGTTTCCAAATATGTAATTTATTTTAATACCCTGATAATAGAAATTGACTTTGAAAAGATATTTCTAAAAGCACCTATGTAAAAATGTTTGTTTGAGTACCATACCATGCATTTGTATGACCACCACTTTTTGACCCAAACAAAAGTTTTTTTTTAAACCCTCTCTAGAAAAGATCTGTAAGGCACTGAAGATTGATGATGATATTTTTTATAATTTTTCAATATTCTTTTATTAATTTTTCATCAACCCTAATTGCTATTTTAAAAACCCCTCATCTATGACCACCATAATTAGACCTAAACTAATCATTTTCTAAATTTTTTTTAATTTTGTTTTTTGAAAATAATTTTATGTAGATTGATGTCATATAATTTGTTTTTCCAAAATTAAAAAAATTTAAAATGTGTAAATAAATAAGAAAACTTGATATTTCAAGTCTATGGACCAGATTCAATACAAATTAATTGAAAATAGAAAAATAAATCAGAAGTCATTATTTTCTTATTGACATGGTCCAACCTTGTACTTGCAAGTTCAAGGCCTAGGTTTAGGCATGTAGGTTTTTCGAATTTTAATAATGGTTGTCCATTATTTAAATTACGAAAATGAGTTCGTCTGATTTAATTTTTTTTAAATACTTTTACAAAAAGAGGCACCATTTTGTTAATTTTTATGCTTAGGCACCCGAAGCATAATAGGTCCCTGTTTTCAGCAATATTTTTCCTCACAATAAAACTTCCCTTCAATTGGTACTCATATTCTTGTACTTTCCCACTAAGACTCCAACTCCAAATTAGAAACTCATAGGAAGAAAAATGCTAACTTCTTCATTCACCATTTTTCTTCCCAAGTTAGCATGGTGATCGTCCATTCTAAATAATTTTTTTCCCCTCTTGAATTCAATCGTCCTTTCTCTTTCATAATGATCTACTTCAACATGCTCTCCTACCAAGACAAAACCATTGCCTTTCTCAAAGCTATATGATTGGATTGCCAAATTATGGTCAACGTGGTAGTCTTGGTATTCAAGGATCAATCCGTGATGTGAATCAAGGATATGAAGCCTAACCATATTGCTTTTAGATGCGCATCACAAAAAGTAATTTTTTGAATCAATTTTAAGGGGGTCTCTTACTCTTCTCACTCCATTTCTATTCATTCGATTATGTATTGACCCAAACCATCGGTCTTGCTAGATCATTTTGTCTCCCTTAAAGACAATATATAAGCAACAACGAACTTCACTATCGAGCACACTAAGCTATGTATGGATTTTATATGATTGCAAAGGGAAGAGACAATATTGCAAGAGTAGGCTAAAGGAACATAGTGTGAATTATTGAGGCATTTAGATTAGTAGTCTTATCTTATCATTCATTTCAATAGTTGACTCTAATACCTCGTTCGAACCATTGGGATTTGAGGAGCTTGTTGAAATCAAGTTGTGCACTAGATTAGATGGAAAATATGTGGAAGATAGGCAAGTGTCGAGCTCCTTTTTTGTTCATCTTCTAGCATTCCTTCATCTGGGCTATTGACTTCAAGTCACTCCTTGGCCTTCTATTCATTAATAATGTAGATAACGGGCTGGGAGAAGAGGCCTTAAGCTTTTCAAAGAAATGTTATTCTCTAGAGTAAAGCCAAGCTCTGAAACATTTGCCAGTGTTCTTAAATATTACAATTTGGCGGCTCCCGAATTTGGTATAGAGATTCATCGGGAAACAATTCAAAGTGGATTTCAGGCTGATATATTTATGGCAAATACTCTCATTGGCATGCATGCAAAATGTGGGAGCATAGAAAAGGCACGCTGTTTATCTGCTAATCTGAACAAACACAATCTCGATTCCTCTATGCCATGCATGGATATTGCAAGCGAAAAAACCACGATCCAATAAAGATAGATAACAAGCACAATACGAACCAGATTATGAGCAAAGTCGACCATTGAAAAAGGATGTGAAGAAGATTACATATAGTAAGAGTGATTGGGTCGAATCAGAAGTCGAACACAACACTCAATGAATGGTGGCGAGTGTCTCCTACTAAATTAGCATGAGGTGTCAAAATTAAGTCAACACCTATCCAATCGACTACTAAATGATCTTGATAACTTGTATGAACAAATGCCAAATAGAAATAGATGACTAAGTAGATTTAAGTAAGCCAAAATGTAAATAAATAAAATAATTACACTAACAGCAAGAAGGCCCTCAAGTTGTATGAAGAAATGCAAAATCATGATACAGCCCCGGATCACATGACCTCACTTCGTAAATTATCAGCTTGTATCCATGCAGGTCCAGTCCAAACAATGCCATGCCTTTCTTGCAAAGATGAATATAATACGAAATCCAACATCAAATCAATAAATAAATCTGTGTAAGAAAGATATTTATCAAGCAGAATCTCAAATAGATTGTATATCTTTTCACTTAGATGTTGTTCATGGGCATGCTTATATCTGAAGGGAATTAGCTTCTTTTTTTCAAGAGATACAAGCTGAAAGGCAGACTAAGCATGAGAATGGTTGATTATGAACAGAACAAGGAAATTATTCAGATATAAAATATGGATGCTTAACATTTTCAAGTCAGCTTCCTATAATGTTATGTAATTGTTGTTTAAGAAGCATCTGAATGATATGGTACAAAGGGCTTATAACCAACTCCACGATATGAATATAGATTTTAATAAGAGCTTTCTAAGTTAACACGTTGTGTGTCCAATATTGGTCAGAGTCGGCCGGCCATTGATAAAGACGAAGTGTAAAGCGCGTGCGAAAAAAGACAAATAGTGAAAGGCAAGCGGAGGAATTTTCCACAAATTCCGGTCAAAGTGTTGACAATGTGGGCACCGCATATTGCGCGGTAGGAAGTTTGGATTCTAGCTTCGATGGCTATTGCCCCCTCGAAATTAAAATACATCCCAATTTTTTAAAGTTTGGACTGGTGAAAAATACATATTTAATATTTATTTTTTATTTTAATCTATTTAATTTACAAATGGTATATTTATAATGAGAGTGGGTATAAAATTTGTACATTATTTGGTCTTATTTACACTTATATTTAGGTACAAACATTAGTCTTTAGTTTACAATTTTCTTATATTTAGTATTATTTTTTGTGAAGAAGCATCAATGAGACTCCATACAATTATATTTTGGAGGTTGTCTTATGTCATGTATAATTGTGTTGTTAGATGATGTTTGTATAAAATCTCTTTTTGTTATTTATATGATTCGATTTTATTGATTTGTGAATACTTGTGAATATTTGTTTATTTGTCAATGTGCATATGATTGTGGATGATAGGCTTATGAGTGGAAAGGGAATATACAATATGTTTTTAGTGTACTAGTCATTACAAGATCTATTGTGTAACCTTATTTCATGCACTAATTGGGTGATTAAAACTTTGGAGATAGATTATTGTAGACACTTTGTAGTAGTGTTATTCCATATGTATTTGTTGTACTTATGACATGCATTTTGGATTTGACATGCCTATACAAAATCTTTAAATATGTATTTTTTCCTACAACAATTTTATTGTGCTTATGATTAAATAGTAAAAATAGAGATTTGTTTTGGATTCAAATATAGAATAATTTGAATGTTCTTAGAAAGAGTTAGAATTTACTGAATACATGCATTTGATAAGTATATTTGCTACTAAAGTTTTCCTAATCATTGCATAATATTTGAGTCAACTACTTGAATTGGTGTAAGCTCCGAATGTAGGCTTGGAATTTCCCCTTTGGATGAACCGTGAAAAATAGCTCATTTGTCATGGATAGATTGTGTGCATTAGATAACACCCACCAAGACACATACATACTCTTTTAATTTCTCATTCTCTAGAATAGCAGTTATAGGAAGAGAAGTATGTAACATCTCTAATTCTTGATTCTTTTAAATGATAACTTAGTTAGTGATATATAATAATGTTTACATTTTCACTATTAAGTATTATCTAGTGATGATATTGAGGTAAGTGTCAAGATGTATTGTTGATATAAATATGTAGTGGAGAAGATATATTAGATTTGATCCATAAACTACTATAAGCATATAACTTTAATTTTGAAGTAAACATTTTTTTTGAAGTAAATATTTTTTTTGAATTAATATAATTAATTGTTAATGTAGACGCTAAAAAAAGGTAAACGTCTATGTTCTTTATTTTTAACCTAATCACACGTATAGTATTTATTATTCGCACGATCCTGTCTCACATCATATTATTTTCTCCTCATTTCGAGTATGGGATATCAATTTGTCCTAAAATCCATCCCATCAATGTCAGTTCATCCCCATTTCAATCTTGTAATGTTAATTCGTCCCAAACCTGTCCCAATAAGGTCAATTTGTTCCCTTTTTCATCCTACGACTTCCCTTTTCCCATTTTATATCTAGATGGTATCATTTTCTCTCAATTCTGATTTTATAACATCAATTTGACCTCTTTTCATGTCCCATGGCATCGTATCAGTCCCATTTTAGTCCTTTGACCCACTTTGACTTGGTTTCCCATTTTTATTCAATTTGACCTATTTTCCCATTTTGGCTCAATTCTTCCTATTTTCTATTTGAACCTTCCCAATCTTCCCAATTTCATCCAATTTGACCTAATTTGACTTAATTTGACCAAATTTAGCTCTTGGAATGTTAGTTGACTTATTTGCCCTTTTAGGTTTAACTGATGAATTAATTAATCAAACCCTTTATCTTACTATCAATTCTTCTAAAGTTAAATAAATAAATTTAAAATAATTTATTTATTTGTCCCCTTTGTCCATTAATTACATAAATTCATTTTGTTTAATTAATTTAGTCATAAATGCGAATAATAAATTAAATTAATAAAATGTATTTATATTCTTCCAAAATAAAGATAATTAATAAATTTAATTTATTAATTCATCTTCATTTATTTTTTTATGGTGAGATATTTAATAAATTTTATTTATTAATTATCTCTATTTATCCTCTCATATGAGGATAATGTCTTTTTTTCCCTAATTTTTAATTCACTTCATTTTATCCTCCTAATTTTCGAATTTGGGAAAGTAATATCTTTCTTGAATATCCCAAACAACTAAGAGGGGCGGTGGGGGGGTGAATCAATAGTCAATTAAAATCTTTTACTTTTACACAGAAATAGATCCAGTTAACTAATTCTTTATTACTTAACCATAAGCATGAGAAAGCACACACATGAACCATACACATGAAAACACCAAATTTTACATGGAAAACCCAAGAAGGGAAAAACCACAGAGAATTCTAATTCTCAATTATGAAACACCTATTAGGGTGTCACCGATTAAGGTGATTTTTACAAAGGGTGGCTCACTACCTGAATGCTCATTGCAGGTGGTATCAATTCCTGGCTAAAAATGCGAGAAAAGGGCTCACTACCCAGAAGAAGAAGAAAGAAAAAGAAAGAATCCACCACTGAAGCACAATTGCCACAACACTACAATGTCAGAAGAGACCTTTGGCTCACTACCTCTAGTACTAAACAACAACAACACAATATCACACTGCTCAACCACAACCTCACACAAATTCACACCAACAGATTTTCTTTTTTAATCCACTTGCTTTTATATGATCTTCATTATAAGCATCCTTTATCTATATTGATCTCTTGAAATAAGAAGTTTCCCAGGTCAACCAAGGAATTTGCTGGAACACAATTTTGAAAATAGGTCTACACTACACATTCCCATAGTGGAAAGGAATGGGAAGTGGACCACACTACAATTCACTACATCGATCAAAACAACATGTTATCCATACACCACTACCACCGAATCAAACACAATACATCCAAGGTCAACCAAACCTGCAATGATCATATCAACAACCACAACTTTGGAGCACAACATCACATCCCAAATCAGAATAACAAAGATAAAGATATGAACAACATAAATCCAAAATATCATCATCAAAAATAGAAATGAACAACTTCGTGAACACCAAATCATAAGCATGACATCCCAAATAAACTTTCAACATCATACCCAAACCTCGTGACTACAATTGTGACATAAGAAATGCAGAACACAAACCAATCACTGAAACACAAAATCAGTATGTTGACATCAATGACAACCATACTCATCCACATTATCAACTTCACATTTGCAACATGTTTTTGGTAATATCTCATTTATTTTAATTTTAAATTGAAAAATGAGACATGCATACCCGAAAATCAACTTTCTTCCATCTCTACTTTATCTTTATCATCTTCATCTTTCCTCGAATGATAGCTTTGTTGTGTGCTCAATCAAGTTCATTCAATTAACCAAAAATCATTTTGATCATCGTCATTCGTCGAGTCTTGAGTTTTCTATAAATTGGGACCTTGTTCTTCACTCCAATCATATATTTTTAAGTATTGTTACTCTATCAAATCGATATAGCGATCTAGTTTAATGTAATGTTATTTTGTCGAAATATCTAGCCATCATCTAGTTTTAGTATTATCATTTTATCAAAATCATTTAAGCTTAGAATCACATTTTGAGTACCCTTGATATCATCCTTGTTTCTCACATTTGCACCTGCATAATGAGAGCTACATCAAATTAGAGGAGAAAGGAAGAATAATGGAGCCACATTGAAGGAATGATATGGTCATATCAGTTATTTTATTTTCATTTTATTTGCATTTCTTTTCACTACCTCTATTGGTCGAATTAGGATAATTTAGCATAATCGTTTAAGGAGTTTGTGATTCTCTTTTATTTTTCTTTGGTTTTCATGATTAACCTAATTTTCCCGATCTACATCAGGTGAACCTGATGTGACTCGTGCATCCAATTTAATGTCTCTATGAGTTTCTAATTGCATGCAGGTGTCTGAGGTCCAATTTTTTATCAAAAAATAAAGTGGTTCATCTTCCTTGTTCTTGGAGACAAAACCTCCACATTTTCCACTTAAAACTATGTTGTTGATCTTCAATACTATATAGTTGGAGCTATTTACTATCCCTTTGTCTCTTAAAACTACACATTTGACCCTTAGACCTGTGTATTTAGCCCTAGAAACTATGTAGTTGATTAGTTTGTTTGGTTTTCATGAATGATTTTTGACATGCAGGATATCTTTAATCAATTTCTCTTACATGTAGGTGTTTGAAGGTCTAATAATTTACATGTAGGGTTTTGACTTGATCAAGAGGCCTAATAGTTAAATTTTCTTAATTAAAGGGCTTAAAATGAACCACAACTTGCACATAGCTTAATTAGGAGGTCAATTAATGTTTCATTTTCAATTAAAACTAACACATAGCTTAATTAGGAGGTCAATTAACCTTTCATTTTCAGTTACAACTCACACATAGTGTAATTTGGAGGACAATTCACCTTTCAATTTGACTTTAGAAATCACACATAATGTAATTAGGAGGTCAATTAACTCTTTTAATTCTAGTTTATAAATCACACATTATGTAATTAGGAGGGCAATTAACCTGACAATTTCAGTTTACAATTTCACATATCTTAATCAGGAGTCAATCAACCTTTCAATTTCAGTTTACAAATTTCATATAGCTTAAGTAAGAAGGTTGAATGAATCACAAAGTTCCATTTTATCTCACAAGGTTGTAAAATTCAACTACCATTTAGTCTAATTAGGACATCATTTCTGCATTCGAGACTTTAATTTGGTTTAATTTTTTAAAAATGAATCAAAATGGTTCTCCATGGTGAGAACATTACCCTTGTGCTGGCGATTGACCTAGGATTTCAAGATGAGGGTATGTGTAGGATCATGAGGTGCCAAAACATGGCGATTGGAAAAAAATTGCCTTCTCCACTCGCCCAAAAATGCAAAAATTCTAGGTTGACTTTTTGCTTGGCCGGGATGTTAGTACATTTGGCCATGGCACAATATAAAGCAAATTAGATATCCGATACTATTAGAATTTTATATTATATAATATATAATATAATATACTATATAATATATAATATATAATATTATATATTATGTTATATATTCTATAATATATAATATTATATAGTTATATATAGTATATTATATATATATATATATATATATATATATATATATATATATATATATATATATATATATATATATATATATATATATATATATATATATATATATATATATATATATATATATATATATATATATATTAATAGAAGAGTACAAAAAGAATACTAACTATCCATACTCAATAGTATATCAGTAATTACAATGCATACACCCATAACCATAATGAGTAATCAAAATGAAATCTTCCTAAATAGTGCCTCAAACCATATGGTTATCATGGACAAAATTACACTACAAAAGAGAGTTCTTCAATAAAACATATAACATTGAGACTACTAAAAAAGAGTGATGCCCTCTTCATCAACCATCTAGGCAGTCGACCCAAGCTGTCCTTCCATCCAAAGTTGTTTCTTACTTGCAAAGCCAGGAAGATGGATGTCATTTGGAATATTAACTATTGCACATGGAGCTACAACAGCTACTAGAGCCACTGCAACAACAGGGTTAGCACCATGGGTTTTCCTCCTCTCTTCAAGTTTCGCAATGAAATTAGATAACCCAATATCAAACACATTCATGTCCTCTAGTGTTCTCTTCTAGGTATAGCCGTTTGAAATCTCCCATGAGAACATCCTAGCCTGTCCTTCCCCAACAAGCTGCTCAAATTTCTTCCTTGAAATATTCATGACTACAGTAACCTTCCAAGAGACATTGTAAAATATGAGTGTCCTAAGAGACTCTGTAAGCAACCTTTCAATGCCATTAAAAAAATCATTATTTCTAAATTTCCAAATTGATCATAATATTATATATGAGAGAATAGACCAAAAGACATTAGCACTTTTTGATAGCCCTGACACATACCCCACCACACATTCCCAGTTAATGATATTACAATTGACAAATATGCCAAATATCTTCCACACCTCTTTAGCAAACAAACATTCAAAAAAAATATACTTCCCAGTTTCATGAACTCTATATAATGAACAAAGAGCAAGGCTACCATCTAAGAAATAAATAGGTAGCCTATGAAGAAGAAGACACCATGAGAAACATCTTTGTTTAGGCTCACCCGGTTTGGTCCAAAGGTGGCCAAGAATTTTGCTCCACATAGAGCCCTCGAGGTTAACATTTCAACATTATTAATATGATCCAAGATTTCATCCCTATCCACAAGCTGGTGTATAAATATCCCTGGCTTTCACCTTAGGAAGAAGAGAATCGTTAGGCCATTCAAACTAAGAAGACTTATCCTTGCTATTGTCACAACCCCTAGGAAGAGAAAGTACAAAACTTTCTTCTCTTAGCCTAGTATAAGATCTCCATTGAGACTGGGGGATGTCAAAGGTATTACATGTCTCAAGCCAATAGATGAGATGACCATCCCTTAGGATGTCGCTGAGGCAACTGATTCCTTTAGCTGCCCAATTTTTGGCCGAGCATCCTTTTGTAAGAGCAAGAGGCTTGCCCTTATGGTACAAGTTCCACCAAACTAAACGCTCTCCAAATATCAAATCATCATTACCAATATTAACTTTATTCACAATGAGATTCCTAACCCCCTCCCAAGCTTTCTAGATGGCCTTAAAAACCATTGATCCAGTAGGTTTAATAAAAAAATGACCAACAACCAAATCATCCAACGATAGAGATTTCCAAGCTTTACCTTGCTTTGGGACAAATTGGGCAATATTGTACCTAACCAACAGTTCCCATGGCTCCTTACCCTCTAAGGCCTTTAAGATCCATTTAGATACTAGTGACATATCTTGAAATCAAAGATCTTTCAGACCTAACCCTCCTTTAGACTTACTCATCGTGCACCACTTCCATCTAACAACATGAGATTTTTTCTTGCCTCTATCGTCCAACCAAAGAAATTCCCTAATTTATTTTTGAACATGACTCCACTGATAGTTATTAAAGAGCCATGTAGAGGCATAGTAAATATTATATGAAGAAAATTTTCTGGCAGAATTGCACCCTCCCTACTAGAGAAAGAAAGTGATTATTCCATTTTATGAACTTGCAATCAATTTTCTCTCTAACCCATAGCCACATTTCTTTGAGGCTAGGGCTGACAGAAAAAGGGACTCCCAAATATTTGACCTGGTGCTCTGGACACCCCCCCCCCCCCCCCATAATATAGAATATTTGCTAAAATAGTGAGGGGGTTGGGGGTCCCATCCAAGCATGATGGACTTGGCCATAGAAATCATGTTCCCTAAGGTCCCACATAATAGATCTATTTTGTCCATTAGGGTTGCACAATTTCCTTCTAAAAGGTCAATAATAATGGTAGTGTCATCAACAAATTGAATATTGGACAACTCCTCTCTATCTATTTGGGATAAACTTTTGACCCTAGAGGATAGACTATTGTCTCTCAATAGGTAATCCAATGCATCTGCTATAATAACAAAAAGAGAAAGGGCTAAGGGGCATCCTTGCCACATAGACATGGAGAGCCCAAACCTTTATAATTTGAGACCATTGACTTCAACACAAGCATTAGTATCAGTCAATAATGTTTTAACCATCTAGGAAAATCTTTCGGGGAACCCTAACTCCTCCAACATCATGAAGATGAAGCTCCACTCAATCCTATCATAAGCCTTCTTGAAGTCTAGCAATAGCATGGTAATAAATTGATTTGAGACTTTTGCCCAGTTTGTGGCTTCCCAACAAGTTATTAGGTTCTCTAGAATAAACCTTGCCTTTACAAATTCAATTTGAGTAGGGTTCACCACTTTGGGAAGAATATCCTCTAGTCTCCTTGCAAGCAACTTTGCTAAAATTTTGTATGAGAAATTCAAGAGACTAATAGGTCTCCATTTTTTTAGTAGAGACCTATCACCTTCTTTAGGGAGTAGCTTAATGAGTCCACTGTTAATCTCCTTACCCAATGAACCTGAGGCAATAGCTGCCTTGTAAACCTTCAACAACTCCTCACCAATCCTGTAAAGTGGAAAATTGGACCCCAGTGACTCCCCACCTAGGAGAGAGAACTTTACATTCAAAGGAGGGGCTTGAATCCACTAGATCCAAATCCAAGGGAAACAAGGATGTGAATTCCAAGTAGATTGCAAGGGTTGAAGTGTGATTCACCATCTTTTATAAATGAGAAAGTCGACTTGTTGACTATGTAGAAAAGAGAGATAAAATGAGTGAAATGAAGAGCTACCGGTTTGGGATCGCACTGTAACTTCGGATTTGAGATATTTAGACTGATATAGATCTACCCTGCAAATTTGATGAAAAGTTGTTGGGACTGTGGTGAAAGTGTCCATAGTCCTCCGAAAAATCTGCAAAACGAAAAGTTTTCTTCTGCCTCTCTAAATGAAGTCCTCTGAATAATTGACTGATTTTAATAACTGCATTTTCATTATTTCAAGAAGTTCTCTATTAGAATTACTATTTTTGAATTTTTGAATTTTCAAAATAAAATAAAAGGTTTGCAAGAATGCCAAAATAGATGAATATTAGAATATAGCTTTGACAAATATACAAGATGTCCAAACATACAAGCCACCAGAAACTGATTAAAATTAGATCATTAGAAGTATGTTAAATAAGAATTCTAAAGATGTCTTATTTTCAAAAAGAGAGTGTCCAAAATCTATTGCATTTAATGCTTCTCAAACTTCCTATGGACTACTCTTAACTTTTTATATCATATTTTTTTTGAATCATTGAGAGCACTTGGTGGAGTTGGCTCAATATTATCATTACAAGGTTTATTGTTATATTCATTTCAAATAGAGTCTAGAATACCTACAGCTACTTTGCCTTCTAAAATGGTTTAGAGTTGTGAAGAAGAGGTTGACAAATCTTTTGTCACTTTGTTTCATACACAATTGCAAATTTCTGCAATCATAAACAAGATCTCCAACCTGTTACACAATTCCCTTTCTTAGACTGAATATGCTCAAAGCAACACCAATTCCTTTCACAAGCTAACAAAGTTGCTCCTTGGCTTAATAATCTTGGAGCAAGCATTGTATCTCACAAGCATTTGCTCCAAAAGAACTCCATCCATGTCCGTAAACATCAAAATCAACATGCAATATGTCCTTGTGACTTGTACATCCAAATTTAATCCCTAATTTTACTTGCAATTTTAGGATGTGATTAAAGCCTCGTAGCAACTTCATAAAGCTCACTCATGACTTTGTAATGTAGGATCATCATAGTGGCTGAGCAATCTTGTGTCACCCAAAAAGAGTTTGCTTTTATTTTTTCTCTGTTTAGTTAGTCTGCACAATGGATTAGTTGCGGTTTTAGTTTGTAATATGCATGGTGAGTTTTGGTATGTTGTTCTAGTTGTATGTTTTGAACCCTAAGTAATCTACAATGTTACTGTGAAGGCCATTGGTTGTGACATTAGTGTCACATACATGCACAAAAGTCAATGTAGATTCTTGCATGAGTGTTGACAAAGACAACTCTTGTGGAATGGAAGAGTGAAGCATACAACCTGCCAAACAATAGTGTGTATGGCCAATAAAGGAGTGAATATTATGTCCCACTGAAGTTTATGTACAGTTTGCTAGAGAGAGAGAGAGAGATAAATATACTGTCAGTTGGAAGCCAAAGCATCATTTTTATTGAAGGTTTACTTACAGACAAGAGGAATGGTAAGATCAACTCTTTTGTTATTTGCATATTATTGGAAGATAAGAGTCATTTGTTGATAGTTTTAATGACCAAAGGAAAGAGGGAGCAGACAAATATTGAGAGTTGTAGTTGAGATCAAGAACATGGTGGTTATTAGGTATATTTGTGTTTGTAAAAAAAGGTATACATTGCACTACAGATACTCTGCAAGTAGGTTGATTATTCTCATTGGGTTGGGTGGAGTAGGATGGTTGGGTTGGGTAGTGTAGTTTAGTTGGATTCCATCAATTTTGGAGTGGCCCATAGGATGTACATTTCTTTTGAAATAGTATAGTGAGTGTGCCTTCTTGATTCTTCACGATTCTTCTTTTCCTGCTTTTGTTGTGTAACTCTCGACAACTATCAACTAGTTGTTAATTTGATTTCCTTGTGGTTTGTATCACTTTATTATTATCCTATCTATCTATATGAAATAGTCTAGTATCCAAACAGAAAATAGGTCCATACAAAAGACGTGCATCACTTTACATCTTGAATCAATTATATTCCATGTTTTAGTGTCATTGGCTTAAAACATTATCTATTTTTTTGAATGTTTTCCTTACAACGGTCTACACTCATGTAAAACATACATAAAGAATACTAAGACTAGAGATCTGATCCGAATTATGGATTTAGATGACAACACCTGAGTGAGAACCTACGATATTGTAAATTCTGTTTACATGAACAAGAAAGTATAGAATTGAAGCAAGCCAAAAATTGATCTATTCAATTCGAAAATCCAACATATATTAGTCCAAGGGATTCCAAGGGTCACCAACAACTCCTTGAGAATCGAAACCCAATAGTCACATCTTATTTATTTACATAATAAAATCTAAAACTATGAAATTTTCAAAAAAACTATATAAAATTTTGTCCTAACTTTAACTAGGCATAACTTTCTGCACAGGACTCGAAATTATGAACCGTTTAGCTCATTGGAAAGGTCTCCAAGAATTGGAGGCCAAACTTTCAAGGGCTAAAAATGCCCCGAAGACCTTCAAAAATGATAATTACCAGCGTATAGAAAAACAAAAAAAAATATTAAAATATTTTTCCACTGTTTCAGATTTGCTTCTGATCAAGATCTCAGCATCAACCATGTGAAGCATGCAACAGTAGATTCGGACACTTAAAAGAAGTAAAACTTATTTAGAAATTGTTGTTAAAGATGATCTGGTCCATGTTCTCTCATTTAGAACCTTTAGAAGATATAGAACTCTTCCAGTTATTCGGAACAAACTAGAACTCAGAGCTACTTTCTGCTCTACCTCTCTTTTCAAAGTGATATTAAAAAAAGGCAAATCTTATTTCACAAATGCTCAACAACTCCTTGGGTACGTGTTGCGATTTCTTATAAATGTGCAATTAGTCTCCATTCTGAATTTCTGTGTGCATTCATGAAGCAACAAATCAAGGCAATAGGTTGCACATTAGTTTTATGATTGGTACATTAATGTGTTTCTATACACCAATATTTTAGTCTAGGGGTGCCATTGAGATATTTTTTTGGCTCTACATGTTTTAGAAGTGTAGAAGATGATATTGGTCAAGGTGCTGGTTTGTCATCCGAGGCCCCAGATCTGGTTCCATTTTGAACCTGGTTTAGGAGCTGGTTCAAACTTGGTTTGGAGTGGCCAGGGATTAGATAGGCAGTGGCAGATAGTCTGTGGGTTCATCCTCGACGAATCCTGGAAAACCTGAACAGAAACCAGGGGAACCTAACAAATGTTTGCAACCGAGCAGAGATAAAATGGTATTTAAAAGAAAACTTAGGCTGCAAATAACCTTTATTTCCTGCTATGAATAACCTGCATATTTTTTCTTCGGGTAAAAATCTTATTTGTGAGATTCAACATCTCATCTTTTGGCATTAGAAGAGGGATGTGGAAACAGATCGAGGTGGAGACTAGAAGTATTTGTCATCATCTAAACAGCAGCAAAGCTAATTTATTAGTATTTTGAGGAGAGACGTAACCCATCTGTGGGAGTTTTGTTTGCTTGTTGAAATCCAGGTTGTCATGTTTTTCTATTATGCACACATCAATTTTGATCCTACCCTTTCAATGACAATCCTATTTTGTTATTAGATAATAGGTTATGTTTTGTAGAAGTTTTCATGTTGTCTCACACCAGAAAAAAATAACTTTCAGGCAGTTGAAACATTACTTGCCTTTGTTTGAAAACCATTTTTAACTTGTAACCAATATTTTCATTTAAAAGGAATTCATCATACAAATAATGTATCCTTAGTAGCCAATATTAGAGTTGAGTTAAATATTAGAGTTGAGTTAAAAGTTCACATGAGAGTTAAACAAATTTGGTTAGAATTCATTTTAGTAGGTGGGCAACTTGACTCAAAAATAAAATTAGTAGGTGGGCAACTTGACTCAAAAATAAAAGCAAATGTTCCCCCAACTTGACAGTTTGTAAGACCTAAATTCATAGTAGTCGAATACAATAACCGAGTTACCTCTTGAATTATAAAAATTAATTAATTTAAAAATATATTTTAAAAAATAAACATAAAATTATAAAAATTAAATTGATTTCTTAGAATATTTTAGACTCCTCTAACTCCCTATTCCCCATTTACATCTATCCCGCCTTTTGACTACACTTTTGTCTATTAAATACACCTAAACAATAGGGAATAACCATCGTTAAAAGCTGGGTAATAATTTATACATTTTCGTATTCTATAATTTGGGTTCTTCATGTGAATGTACTTATCAGTGGGTGATGGATGACTATCTCTTGCCATGCTTTGTGACTTTATACATCCATAAAGGCTGCCCAAAACAGTTTTGTGACCTTTTGACTGTTATTGTTGATTAGAATGCTGCAGCCATGGTTCAAACTGCTCTTCTGTAGGTTATCATACTGTCAATATGACTATTATGACCTTGAAGATAAATACAAATTCTTGTAATTGGCATTGGCTGTACCCTTTTGATTTCGTCCTAGCAGTGATTGACTGTATTTTGTACTTTATCCTTGTGATATGCAGAGATTGCCATTTTCTGTGTATAAAAGACTGTATCTCTTATCTTCTGCTACTAGGACAGATCTTTTGAGATTTGTGAGGGCCTTTGTATTGTCATAGAAGTTGAATTCATTAACGTAACATTACCATTGCCTTTTTGAGGTATATGGTTGCTCTGATACTCTTTCTTTGTGACTAGGTTCTTTGTCTTAAAGACCGTCCTTTAATAGTAGGTACTGCTCACTGCTTTTATAGTTTTTATTCATATGACTATATTTTACTCCTTGTGCTGTATCTATAAAACTGTGAATGTCTGTCACAAGATCTTTTGATCTATATCTGTCTTTTGACTGTCCGAAACTATCTTCTTCATTATTGCTCAGTGAATACATCCATGCAGGGTTATGACCTTTTACACTGTACACGGCCCTTATTGGTTGTTGGCTATGAAACATACATACTTTTCTTTTTGTAGTTATTTTAACACACGTGTTATTAAATTAATGGTTGTTTTATTATGCAAATAAGGGTAATCAATTACATATGTAATAATATAACGTGTTATTTTTCTTTTTGTAGAAACGTACTGATAAATTTAATGAAGATGATAAAGTTAGCTTGATGGATCCATTTGATAGTGTTGTTGTTGGTATTGGGAGGATTCACTCCCTATCTATTCTACATGGAGTCAACTTAAAAAGAACAGGCGACGCAAATGTAAACATTAAATAGATCGAGTCGTCTGTCTGAAAGAGAAAGAGGGAACCTTTGCAAGGTGGCCATTAAAATATTTGCAGAAAATTATATAGTTGAATATGTTTATCATGTTTCTTATTGTTTTATGGAGTACTTTGAATATTTTGAAAGAGTTGGAAACTCTTAGACAACTTTGACATTTTTTATTATATTTACATATATACTCTTAGAGAGATTTGACATCTTATAACTTGATTTATATATACATATTTGCATTATATTTTTTTATTGCAGTTTACCTTGTTTGTCATGATGTTCAATCAATCTTTTAATTCTAACATGTAGCTTGTTCGTATATGTAATATATTTATTTGGTTTTATGATTTAGTTCGAGTTTAATGTTATATTATTTGTGCATTATAAAATGATTAAATATACTACCAATAAATAAAAATGATTAAATATACTACCAATGGATGTAAATATATGACTAAAATAAGGACAAAATATATGACTAAAATAATGACTATGATAACTAAATAAATGACCATTTAACAACAATCAATAATTAAATTAATGACTCAATATATAACTAAATTAATGACTAAAAATATGACTAAATAAATGACCAGATAACAACAATCAATGACTAAATTAGTGATTAAATATATGACTAAATTAGTGACTATCATGACTAAATAAATGACCAGATAACAACAACCAATGACTAAATTAGTGATTAAATATATGACTAAATTAGTGACTAAATATATGATTAAATCAATGACCAAATCGATGACCACATCGATGACCAAATTGATCAATCAAAACAACCAATGGTCACATGATCAAATTGATTTATGATTGGCAATAAACTACTACTGATCACGTGATCAAATTTAGTCATTTATCTACAATTTTGGGTATTTTTTGTAGTCATATATTGTTGTTTTTCTACCAGTGAGAGAATTCAAACACAATGTGCTATCCTAGGAAGTTGGATAAGGAGGAGAACCTTTGCTTGTTGACTCAGGTACACACCCAATAGTTAATCAAAATACGGCCGCTGGGTCTCATGCAATGGATTCCCAACGTCGTATTAGCCAACTCCAAACGCTAATGGGGCCACGATATGGAAAGTTTCCTGGGGGAGTTACTATCTCCCTTGCACAAAGATTATCCACCTTTCAGAGGTGAACATGGTGGTCTCTAATCCTAGGGTTTTAAGTATGAATTTTTGTTGGAAGACTACTCCTTGTAGTCACGCAAGCGCGATTGAGGCCTATATCCCTACAAAGTACTAAGAAAGATGTAGTCATGCAAGCGTGATTGAGACCTCAAGGGTCCCTACAAAGTGCTCAATATGAAAGTGAACTCTCCAATAGCTCCATCCTCCAAAACTTTTGTCTGAAGAGGCCTATTTATTATAGTGAGTCGCAATGCCCAGGTCCGGTCATACTCACTTGGGTTGTTCCCCTCTCATTAATGCCTAAGAAAATCAGGAGGGCAGGCCCGCTAAAGGTAAAAGATGCACGAAAACAAGAAAAGGTTCGAGGATCGGGATTTTTGATTGTCTATATAGACAAGAGCATACTCTCCTACCTCTACATTTTTCTCAAACACAAAAACAAGAGTTATTTTACCCTTAATTAAATCTAGGTGCCTAGAATAAAAATATTAAGGAAAACACAATGTTTAGTTAGATTTCATTAAAGGGAACTTGCGGAAAATAAGATTAGTAGTTTTTTTTAATGTCTTTGACCACTTAGGAAGGACCTGTAAAAGTAAAAAATCTGATTAGTAGACCAAATTCTGCACACATAGCACTCGAGTTGTTTTGTAGTCACCCGCGTTGCATGGGGTCCGAGAAGAGGAAAAAATGGAAAATGTAGAAAAATGCTAAAATTAAAAAAAAATAATATACTTGAGGTGGACATGATGTTTTGATGGTGGTCGCGCTGAAGTAAGTTAGTGAAACAAAAATTTGAAATAAATGCAAAATATACCTACTAGTCGATGCGTTGTTCTGATGGTGGCCACGCTGAAGCGCATGCGCTCCCGTTGAAGCAAGTTAGCACAACCAAAATTTTGAAATTTTAAAAATTCAAAAATGGGCGATATTCTATCAGAAAGCCCGTGCTACTCACAAAGCACTCGCACTAAAGCATCAGTTGTGAAATAAGAAAGATAGTTAAATGCAAAAAAATTAACTATTTTTTTTATTTTAAAGTTTTTTAGCCTTTTTTAGCCTGTTTTCAAGTACTAATTCTAGAATGAGAATGGGAGATGGAAGAATAGAGGGGAGAAGAATGAGTAGGATGACGCTGGAAGAGGATGCGTTGTTCCCATGGCGCTCATGCTGTTCTACGGACCTGCAAAATGGCGGGTCAAAAAATTTCAAACTCTCATCCCATGCGCTAAAGTGCGTGCATGTTGGCATGATGATGTTTTTTGTAGTGGATGAATTTATGTGTTGTCATTGATGGCACACATATGTTTTGATTGTCTTAGTTAGGTCAAACCGGTATCATATGTATAGAGAAGTCTAACTGGTATGAAGGTGTCTAAATCGGTATGTGTAGACAACCTGTATACGCAGTTAAGACAATCTCTTTTGGACAATTCCATTGTCACTAGTTTTGAGATGCAGCAGAGAGAGGCAAGGAGGAACTTAGAGACAATCGGTAGGTGAGTTAGAAGCAATCAACACTAAACCAGTATCGGTGTTTCAATCAGATTCATACATTATGTGATGAGTTATCACCGGTCGTGATGTGTTACCACCAACCGACATTTTTGGCGGTGATTTGTGATGTGTTAAGGAAGATTGTCTAGAATCACTGAACCTAGGAAATTGTGTTGAGGTTCTTGAGCCAACATGAAATCTAATGTCTATAAAAAGACATTGTAATGAGTTATTTTTTATATGCTAGATACAAGTTGTTCTATGAGCTAGAGTTGATGTGATTTGTTGAAGGAGTTGAAATGTATGTCGATGATGCAGTATTTAGTGAGCAGAAAAGGATTTAAATAAGAAGAATGTGCTATTCCTAGATCATACCACTTGTTGTTTTCCAATCACTACAATAGTTAAATCCCCTAACTAGGTAAGCTCTAACAAGCTTCATTGTAGAAATCCTCTAAAAAGGTGATTCATTAACTTGGATCTAAATCCTCCACTGAGGTTACCTTTAACTAGGTATAGCTCCTAATAGGGCTTTGGGATCTTTAACATGATTCACTACTAACAAAGCACTTTGTAGACCTTAATTGGTCAATTACCTATTTTTACAGATAGTTAAATTGTGAGTTCCATCTCAACGTGGTTTTTCCCAGTTGGGTTTTCTACACATAATTTCTCGTGTTATGGTGAATGCCTTACTTGTTGTGAATGCTTTTATAACACTTTTGATTGCATGCAAATTCTTAAGTGAACTGGTTAATTGTTTTTACTAGTCTGGGGTTAAAGTGTTATTGTTTTTGCTATCACTGATTCACCCCCCCCTTTCAGTTATTTATAAGTCTATCAATTAGTATCAGAGCCTAACTTTCTTAAGGCTTAACCGCTTCGAAGGAAACCCTAAAGCCATTATGGGGGATATGAGTTATAGAGAGATGACTAGAGTACTTGATTAAACTAGGGATGAGCTTGAAACCCTGAGAGGTGGATTCAAAGCTTCACAAGTAAAGAGGAGAAAATTGACTGAGCAATTATTGGAGATCTCTTACAACAACTCTTCAGATGAGGCCAACATTAATTCACTGGCTGAAGAAGTGGATAAACTGAATGGTGAAAAACTTAACCTGAGGAGAGAACTTGAAGCTCTTACAATTTGTATGAGTCAAGAACTTGAAGCAAGGAGGGCAGTTGAAGACCTAATCAAAGAGAAAGATCATGAGATCTCTAAGATCAAGCAGGAGAATGCAACTTTGCATGAACACTAGCATGAGGAGAAGGAAAAAAAAGAAGCATTACAATTAGATCTTGAGATAGAAATGTCTCTTAGAGAGACCCTTACAAAGTATGATGAATATCTTACCTAAGACCTTATTGAGGCTAATGGGAAGCTTGAAAAACTCAACAAGAGTTCCTCTATGTTGGATGAACAGATTCAATCTTAGAGAATGAAAGGTGACACATCTGGATTAGGATTTAATACATTTGAGAAAGGTGAGTCTTCTATAGCAAAGGTTACTTCATCAAAAGACAAATCAGTATCTTAAGGAATGAAAATAGATAAGAAGAAGTTTAAACCAATTTGTTTTAACTGTCTTAAACATGGACATACTGCTAATGTTTGTAGAAGAAGATATAATGAGAACACAGGCTACAATGCTAATACTAGATATGTGTCTAGAAGATTTGAAGGTCATTGTTACACATGAAACATGTATGGACATAGATCAGTTGAATGCAGATATGGAGAAAATAACCCAACACATCACATGAATTCAAGACCTATCGGTGATTGGAGAAGGACTTATGCCAACCGGAGAAACATGAACTGGCAACCAGTTTAGTCCCTATGAGATGGAGAAGGTAACAAATGTAACTTGCACAATTTGCAATAATTATAGACATGTGGATATGAATTGCAGAAGAAGAACTAGAAGAGGTAATGCAGGACCTTGGAGAGCATCTGGGATGGTCTTCTATCATTGTCACAAATCGGGACACATTGCCAAGTTTTGCAAAATTAAGAAGATCCTGATGGTATGATGAAAGAATAAGTATCTAGTAGAATACTAAGAGGGAGGAGTGAATTAGTATACCGAAAAACTGATACAAACTCACAAACTCAAATTCAAATTCACAAAGTAAACTTTCACTTATCAAGATCAATACTCAACATCAACCAACATCAACCGGTCTGACTGTTATGACAACTTAACAGTAACCATTTCAATCTTGTAAACATAAAAAATGCTTAATCATATGTCAACACATTCATCTCTCAATGCTTCCAATTATCATGCCTTATCAGAATAGTTAAGTAGTTAATCAAATCAACAAATAAGATCATAACCACAAAATAATTCACCACTTGACACAAATATTTATACGTAGAAAACCCAAATAGGTAAAAACCACAGTGAAATGAGACTCACAAGGATAGATATTTGAACTATTTTGAAGTTCGCCCTGTTAGAAGCCAATCCTATTAAAGCTTTTACAATAAGTTTTGTTAAGAACTAATTCCGGTTAGGAATCACCTAGTTAAGGGATTTACAAATATGCCTTGATGAAAAGAACAATACCTTGTTAGGAGTAACCTCGCTGGAGGATTTGAGAATCCAAACTAATAGACCACTTTGTTAGAGGATTTAGAAAGTAACCAAGCCTGCTAGAGCTTACCCGGTTAGGGGATTTCATTTTCTGCTGTAATTGTTAGAAAATAACAGGTTTTCTTGATCTATCTGAACAGAACTACATCTACTTGATTAGATCCTTCTTAAGCTTCAATCTACCTTTACTCAAACTATAGATCCATCCACTGGTTAGGCAACTAGACACTCAGCTAGTTTCTGCCAATCTTGTTAACTTTGCCAACACTTTACAAAATAATATCATCAACCTTAAATATAAATCAACTAGGTTGGTAACACAACAAAAACCTAATTCTCATCATCGTGATTACAAACAAGTCGGTACAATCTTGACCATTAGAAATCATAACAATCTCTTCACATTCTTCAGGAAAATTCCAACCGCTCCATGATCACCGCTTCATCAGACTTTGTAACTCATCACGCGCTATGCATTAGATGCAATCCACTTTGCTCCTTTTGAAGATAACAAACACCCCAAATCAATCTGAACTAATCCTCATACAATGATCACATGTGTCTCCATCATTACTGCTCAACATTAGATCTTAAACCAGCAAACTTGATCGGTTAGGGTTTAACAGAAAATAAGTGGTAGGGTTTATCGATTATAAAACATAGAAAGGTTTAACCCTTTACACCGGTTCAACTTACAAACTACCATATACCGGTTTACAACATCTTCCTCAAGGTTTATCATACCGGTTATAAGACAATAGAAATAACAACAATAACATCAGCAATATCATGAATGCCATTCACTGGTTCAATTGACATCAATGACAACATATTATTAATGCAATCTATATGCAAAATGCCAACAAAACCAGCTGGTAAGTCACAATGAAGATCATAAAGGAAAGAAGACAGCAGATGTTGAAGAAACTAGAGCGGAGATTAATAGAATTTGGAAGAAGAAAATTGAGGAAAAGGCACCGGAAGAATCGAATCCTTCACCTAGTGTGGAGAATGCTACATCGGTAAACTAAGCTTTTCAACAAGCCTAAGGGGAGCATATCAGTAAATCTACTTCTGGACCCCTTGAAGAGTGTATAGTAAGAGAGTTTTGCATTTCGAGTTGTAATATGAGAATTTTTGATATTGGCATCTATCGGTTTTTTGAAGGATTACCAACCGGTTATATGCCTATCAGTATAGATGAGTTTGTTAAGAGATAATTAGGGTTTGTTACCCTATTGGTAGTGTAATAAATGTAGTTGGTAAGTTAATAAAAGAAAATTTCACTAAGTCATTTTCACCCTAACTGCATTCGAAGAAGAATTTTGATCACTTGCAGAGCAAAACAAACCATTGTTAGCAGATTGAGATTGGATTTATGCTATGGATTAAAAATTTGAATCGGATTTGAAGCTAAGGAAAGGCGAATTGGGTGTGCAAGAAAGAGAGAAATTGGAAACCATACCAGTGCGAAGGGAATAAGGTATTTTTGTCAATCTCTCTCGAATCAAGATTATTTAGAATGGCATCATCGTCTACACTAGCAGAGAATATTTTTATCACTGCTAAAGCTATGGAGTTTATGAGAACGAATAAGATAGAGTCTTATAATGCATTGTCTCAAGTTCCCCAAGGTATTCTGATTAAAGGTGACTTGTCTAGTTACATAGATTGTGAAATTAAATATTTATGTGATAAGAACGGGAGATCAAACCCGAATATATTAGAGTTTATGAAAAGGGTTTTCATAATTCAGTCTCCTTTCTTGAAGATTTTGAGGAAGAACATGTCAGGATTATTCTCAGTCGTGTACATGGTGGGAACATGTATCTTGATAGGTCTCACACTATCACAAAGGAGAATATTTATGCAATAACTGGTTTCTGCCAAACCAGTGAGGTACCTAAATTGAGGAAAATCTCGAAGGAGACTGTCACTGAGTTGACAAAGACCACTACTGATGGTCATGCTATATCGGTCAATAACATTGCAAATCAAGGAGTCAAGTTTGCAACAATGGTTATTGGATACCGGATATTCCATTCCAGTAGAATCAACAGTGTACCATCTACTGTTGTGCATGCCGCCTATCAAATGATGAAATAAGATGCAGATTATGATTTGTGTGAGGCAATGAGTAGTCAACTGATGTTGAATCTAGAATCAATAAAGAAAGACAACAGTCAGAAGTTTAAATATGGACAACTTTTGATCAGTTTGTTTTTCTACTTTCAAAATTTTATTCCAATAATTGGTGATATACAATGGTCTAAGGATACACCGGTTACAACCCAAATTAAGAATAGCATAAAGGCTGTAAAGAACACATTTCTGTTACACAGTTTAGATAACTAGAAGATAACTGAGAGGGGGGATGAATCGGTTGTCACAGATTATCAAAAGCATTATCAATTTAAAACAACAATACCAAAATAGCAGTTAATCCAATTAACCATAAAACAATAATCACAAAATAAAATCCATCCACACAACACCAAGATTTGTATGTGGAAAACCCGATAAAGGGAAAAACAACGGTGGGAAGCCTACCCACAGTCAGATAATACTTCTGCAGTAAGTATGTGAATTTACAATAAAGGGGCCTGCACTTGTAGGATGACCAATAGCCTAGAGCACACTGCTCATCACAAAAGGACTCTCACTGACTACATACATATCCAGACTACAATCTAGAGAAGTGTTGAACTGCAAAAGATAGCATCTCCTATGCCTGAGTATAGTTTCGGTTAAGCTCAATATTGGAGGACTAAATCCTCTTACAAGCCCAATTCAATCTCCATTGATCGACCAACTCCTCTGTCTGAATGATATTACAATATTCACACATTACATTCCTTGACCATGACCTCTTACAATAACCATGATGATCTACAATAAGATATTACATCTTATTTATACAAACCCTCGACCATAAACAATCAGGTCGGCTACGAGACAATAAACTAATTACATCATTACAAACCATGTCGGCCTTAGACCAAAATAAATAATATCCAACACATAAGACATCCTGAAAATGCAACAATAATTTCTGTCCACACGTTTCATTAATGTCGGTCCATAACCTAGATCAACTGGGACCAAGTATAGGTCCACACGCTTTAGCAATGATCTCCAAATGCCAAGTCTCAACCAAGATTACCAACAACATCCTAAAACTCCATCAAAAGATGCACCAACACCAATTATACAATGCATCAAAGATCTCCACCAAAATATCTGCCGGTGAAACCCTTGCCGAAACCAGAAACCAATCTTCTATGTAAGCAGGATAGCATCCAATCACCAGACCGAAACCAACTGACCAAATATGAGTATAACCATTATGAACAAGCCAATTCCATCACCAGATTATACTGGAGTTAACCAGATCATGTCGGATCCAAGTTAACCAAAAACCACTCAACCTACCGAGACTAGAAGGGTGTCAATAAAGCATCTAAATAGCTAGTGTTGACATCAATGACAAAAAATCAATGTAACACATAATCAATTCCACCAAATGGCCAACAATCTCCCCCTTTGGCATTGATGACAACACTACATGTCAAAGACATCTAAGTACCAAGAAATGCCAAACAAGTCTCCCCCTATGGAAGATAGCCAAGAATCTCATGCATATAGCTCTGAATATCAATGTCTCTCCCCCTGTGAATAATATCTCTATAAAGTTCTGAATTTCTTTCCACATCACTATCTCTTCCCCTTTGACATCAATGCCAAAAATCTAACAGAAATATCAAATAAAAAACATAAATCTCTGAATCTCAAAACTGACTACTCCCCTTGAGTAGTAGCATCTCACATCAGTGTCAGAATGAATAGTGTCTCTAATAATGCATACCAAACTGATACCAAAATCACATCAATCAAGTCTCTACCGGAGGGGCAAAAACCTCCAATCTATCTCTCAGGTACTCAAAAGATTCCTTGGATAAAGGTTTAGTGAAAATATCTGCAATCTGTTCTTTAGTGTTCACATAAACCAGTTTAACTTCATTTGCTTCCACCTTCTCCTTCAAAAAGTTATACTTGATAGATATGTGCTTTGTCATAGAGTTAAATACCGGATTCTTTGATATATCAATAGCAGCAGAGTTATCACAGTGAATAACTACGAGTGCATCACAATCCACCTTTATATCCTTCAACATTTTCTTCATCCATAAAACTTGTGTACAATTAGTAGCAACAACAACATACTCAGCTTCAACAGTCGATAAATAAGTACATGACTGTTTCTTGCTGATCCATGAAACCAATTTCTTTCCAAGGAAGAAAGCTTCACCAGAAGTACTTTTCCAATCATCAACATCTCCAGCCCAGTCAGTGTTTGTATATGCACATAAAGTGAAGTTATCATCCTTGGGATACCACAAACCATATTCTGATGTACCTTGCAAGTATCTAAAAATCCTTTTCATCGCCATCTCATGATTTTCTTTAGGATCACTTTGAAATATTGAAACAATACAAACAACATTCATAATGTCAGGTCTAGTCTAAGTTAAATAAAGTAGACCTCCAATCATAGTTTTGTATCTTGTAGGATTTATTGGTGCATAAACATCTTTCCTTGTCAATTTCTCACTTGTAACCATAGGTGTACTTACCAGTTTAAAATCTCCCACACCAAATTTCTTTAACAATTCCTTAGCATATTTAGTTTGACAGATAAGAATACCTTTGTTGGTCTGAGTAATCTGCAAACCTAATAAAAATTTCATCTCACCAATCATAGACATCTCAAATTCTTTCTCTATGTTCTTAGAAAATTCTATGCATAATTTATCTTCACCTCCAAAAATAATGTCATCAAAAAATACTTCAATAATCAGTATATCATCATCAATGATTTTATAATATAAATTATTGTCAGCACTTCCCTTAGTAAAACCAATCTCTAGGTGCTTGTTTTAATCCATATAAAGCTTTCCTTAACCTGCAAACCATATCAGTATCATCTAATAGTGAAAAACCATCAAGTTGCTCAATATAAACTTCCTCTTCAAGATCCCCATTCAAGAATGCACATTTAACATCCATCTGATAAACCTTGTAGTTTTTATAAGCAACATAGGCAAGAAATAATCTTACATCTTCAATCCTATCTACAGGTACAAAAGTTTCTCCATAATCAATTCCTTCCTTTTGAGAATATCCTTAACAAACCAATCTAGCCTTATTCCTTATAACTTTACCTTCCTCATTTAATTTATTCCTAAAAACCGATTTAGTTTCAATAACATTTTTTTTTTTAGGCCGGGTAACCAAAATCCATGTGTTATTTTTCTCAATCTGATCTAATTCTTCTTCCATATCTTTTAACCAAAATTCATCTTTTCATACCTCAATTACTGATACCAGTTCAACTTATGAAATTAAACATACCTCATTAGTTTGTACTCTTCTTCTTTTCATCACTCCATTGCTCTTATCCCCAATGATTTGATCTTCAGAATGATTCAATCTCACATACCTTGGAGTCTTCTAACTCTCTATTCCTCTTCCCTTTTCTTCAGTTACTAAAGAATTTTTTGATGTTGCTGGAGTAACTGGTTCAACTCTTTGTTCTGATAAAAGTGCTACTGGTTCAGGTATAATCATTTCCACTATCGGTTCTTTCTCATAAATTCTGATTTGACTTTTGCTCAGCTCATCTACTTTGACATTATCACTCTCCACTATTTTCTGCAATCTCTTGTTATAACATCTCTATCATTTGCTTTCATTAGAATAACCAATAAATATGTCTTCATCACTTCTAGGATCAAATTTCCCAATAGTATCATCTCTCCTGATATAGCATTTACTACCAAAGATTCTGAAATACTTAACTATAGGTGTATTGCCAAACCATAATCCATAAGGTGTCTTATCGGTTTCTCCTTTGATATGTACTTTGTTAAATGTATAAACCGTTGTACTAACTACTTCTCTCCAATAGATATGAGGTAGATTTTTTTCCATCATCATTGTTCTAGCAACATCCAAGATTGTTTTGTTTTTTCTTTCCACAACTCCATTCGCCTGAGGGGTTTGGGGAGTAGAAAATTGTCTTTTGATACCATGCTTGTCACAAAAGTTATTAAACTCACCAGATGTGAATTCTCCACCATGATCTAATCTCAAACATTTAATCTTCAATCCTGTCTCAGTTTCCAATTTAGCCTTAAAGATTTTAAATTTTTCAAATGCTTCAAATTTTTCTCTCAAAAAAGTAACCCACATCATTCTAGAATAATTATCAATGATTATCATGAAATATCTATCACCATGAAAACTTTTAACTCTAGCAGGGTCACACAGATCAGTGTGAATTTGATCAAGAACATCATTTGATTTATCTTGTATACTTCTAAAAGAGGTTCTGACCTGTTTACCCATTTGACATTCTTTACATATCAGATTATAGGGCTTCATAATCTTGGGTATATCTCTAACAGCCTTAGTTGAACTGATCTTTACAATGCAATAAAAATTTACATGACACAACCTTTTATGCCATAACCAACTTTCATCAATTTGTGTAGTCACACATGTCTTCTCACCGAAGTTCAAATTAAATATGTTACCTTTTGTTTTCATACTAGTTGCAATCTCCAAGCTAGATCAGTTAATGATTTTGCATTTTCCATCCTTGAACTGTAATTCAAATCCCTTATCTACCAATTGTCCTACACTCAAAAGATTATGCTTCAAACATTCAATATAATAAACATTGTCAGTATTGTTCTTACCATCCAATGATATAGTTCCTTTTCCCTTAATCATACATGCCTTTTTATCTCCAAATTTAACTAATCCACCATCAATTTCTTGCAAAGACAAAAAAATTCCTTTATCTCCAATCTTATTATGTGAACAACCACTGTCAATTACCCATTCATGCTTATCCTCAATTTTAGTACCAAGTTCCTTCTCCTCAGGTACATTCTCTTCAAGTTCTAGATCATCTTCCTTTATAGCCAAGAAAACTCATTCTTTCCCATTGTTGGATCTGCTAGCAGAGTCTTCTACCGGTTCATAATCGGAATCAGTAATGCCTTCCTCATCTACTATGTATCATAATTTGTTTTTCTTGAATCTATACTTGTTTTGATTAGGCTTAAATGATTTCTTAACTCTTTCTTCAAATCATAAATTCCTTTCAAGACATCTAGATGCAAAATCACCAATCTTATTGCATGCAAAACATTAAAAGGTGTTTTTCCTTCATACCTACTTCCTATCGGTCCTTTCAGTGCTCTTCTAGCAAATAGTGCTTCAAGTTTCTCAAACTCTTCATCTTCTCTCTTCATATCTTCTAATTCTTTTGCATATAAATCTCTCCAATCTTGCTTACTGGTTGTAGATGTAGATGCATGAAACACAGGTTCAGTTTTCATAGCTCCAGGAGGTCCAAATTCCTCAAGCTCAAAAGCAGATAGTTTCCCAACCAAAGTATCTCTATTGACAGATGTATTAGCCATTGTTCTCAACTCATTAATAGTAGTGGCCTTCATTTTGTAAGTTGGTGGTAGGGCTCTCAGGACTTTACAAACAATCTCATCTTTGCTCAGAGTTCCACCACAACATTGAATTCCCATAACAATCTCATTTACTCTTTCCATGAATGTAGTAATCTTTTCATCTTCTTCCACCTTCATATTTTCATATCTCACTCGATAACCATCAAGTTTAGCAATCTTCACTATAGGGTCACCTTCATTAAGGGTTTGCAATTTATCCCATATAGTCTTTCCAGATGATTTGTCTATTAATCCAATAATTTGCTGATCAGAAAGTGCACACAAGAGGGCTTCTCTTTCTCAACAATCATTCTCAAGCTCCTTGTCTAGGCTTATCAGAGGAGGATTGCCAGATCCTAGATTAAAGGGTGTGACACCATTCTATGTGATCTCCCAAATATCCTTAACAAGACATCTCAGATGAGTCTCCATCCGAATCTTCCATACTATATAATTTGTTCCTTCAAGCCTCGGTATATCCCTTCCAAAAATATCTCTAGAAGAACTAGATGAACTTGAACTCTTAGTCACCATAGGATCTTCCTCAAGCAGTTAAGCTATATGCAGAGAGGACCAAAGATCTGATACCAATTGTTAGACAGTTTAGATAATCGGAAGACAATTGAGAGGGGGGGTGAATCAGTTGTCACATATTACCAAAAACATTATCATTTTAAAACAACAATACCAAAATAGAAGTTAATCCAATAAAGCCTAAACAATAATCACATAATAAAACCCATCCACACAACACCAATATTTGTACGTGCAAAACCCAATAAAGGGAAAAACCATGGTGAGAAGCCTACCCACAGTTAGATGATACTTCTGCAATAAGTATGTGAATTTACAATGAAGGGGCCTGCACTTGCAAGAAGGTCAACAGCCTAGAGCACACTACTCATCACAAAAGGAGTCTCATTGAATACATACAAATGCAGACTACAATCTGGAGAAGTGTTGAACTGCAAAGATAGCATCTCCTATGCCCGAGTATAGTTCTAGTTAAGCTCAATACCAAAGGACTAAATCCTCTTAGAAACTCAATTTGATCTCCATTGATTGACCAAGTCCTCTATTTGAATGATATTACAATATTCGCACATTACATTCATTGACCATGACCTCTTACAATAACCATGATCATCTACAATGAAATCTTACATCTTATTTATACAAACCCTCGACCATAAACAATCGGGTTGGATACCAGACAATAAACCAATTACATCATTACAAACAATGTCGGCCTTAAACGAAAACAAATAATATCCAACACATAAGACATCCCGCAAATGAAACAATAATTCTTGTCCACATGTTTCATTAATGTCGATCGATAACCTAGATCAACCGGGACAAAGTATAGGTCCACATGCTTCAGCAATGATCTCCAAATGTCAAGTCTCGAACAAGATTACGAATAACATCCTGAAACTCCATCAGAACCTCCACCAACACCAATTATGCAATGCATCAAAGATCTCCACCAAAATTTCTACCGGTGAAGCCCTCATCAGAACCAGAAACCACTCTTCTGTGTAAGAAGGATAGCGTCCAATCACCAAACCGAAACCAACTAACCAATTATGAGTATAAGAATTATGAACAAGCCAATTCCATCACCAGATTATACCAGAGTTAACCAGATCATGTTGGATCCAAGTTAACCAAAAACCAGTCAACCTACCAGGACCAGAAGGGTGTCGGTAAAGCATCCAAATAGCTAGTGTTGACATCAATGACAAAACATCAATGCAATACATAATCAATTCTACCAAATGACCAACAATTTCCAGTTGCAATGAACAAGTATTTCAATGAGTTTCAAAAGAAAATGAGTAGGAGACTAAAGTTATCTGATGAAGTGGTGAAACACTTTGAAAAATACATCTGTTTCACTATGACCAGTGACTTCTATCTTATGGAGGTTGTTGAATTGAAAGAAGAAGAAATGGAGAAAATGAGCTATGAAGTGAGTTATGACTTACTAATCGGTTATGCACCAACAACCTTTTGGAATCTTCTAAGGACACAAAGAAGAAAATATTGGGCACATATCAGGAAAGGATTGCATCAGCACAACCCAATAGTGTGAAAGGGAAAAAGAAGAAAGATGAGCAAGTAGCTTTTGTGTCCACTGGTACGAGGGTAACTAGAAGTATTCAAATCAAGAAGGAGCCGGTACCTAAGGTATATGCAAAGAAGAAAATTGTCACGAGGAAAAGAGGCATACATCTCATCCTTCAAGAGCAATCTGAGGAAACTGAAACTGAATAAGAATCAAAGAAGGTGAAGGTAACTCGTAAGAAGTCTAAACTAGTAGGTGAAATTCCCAAGAAAATTACTCCTATTGATGTTGTATCTTTCAAACCAATGAGTGATTTTGAAAGGACTCTAAAAATATTAAGGATTAAAAGATTTGATAATGTAAAACAACATTTTGATTCTTTTGATGAAAATTAGAAACTTGAAGTGGTACAACAGCTAATCAATCACCCATGTCAAAATAATCTGTTACCATAAGATATTCAAAAGGACATTTCTGATTCTTTATATTCAATTCTTCAAAATAAATGGAAGTTAATTTTACATCAGGACCAAGAGATTATTGATAGAGTTTTTGTTCAATATTTTTCTGAGTTGTCTTGTGCAGAATTTTTAGCATTGCTTGCTAAATATAAAGGAGAATTTCATTCTAAAACAAGGAGACTGAGACTATTGGATGAAAAGATTCATCCTATTGAGGATGATACTCATCGAATTGCACAAGATATATCTAGAGGATGAATGCACTATTGAAAGGCAATGATAATAAGCCTAGTCAGATTGAGATTGAAGCTCCACTAAAGCTAGATAATGAAGAAATAATAACACTAGATGTATTATATCCTGTCAAGAATAAGGATGACACAAGTTCTCCACCGGTCATATTCTTTGGGATGAAACTGAAGAAGTTCAAGATATTTTTGATACAACTAGTAACAACATTGAACCAGTTAAGGAAACATAACAACAACCAAATATTATTGAGAAACAAATAGCAGAGGAAGCACCAGTTACTGAACCAAGTGTGGGCATTTAACCACCATCAGAAAAAGAACACAAAGTTGAAAGTCAACTGCTACTGGTCTCTATAACCACATAGGAGGAACAAACAGAAATAAAGAAGACAGAGAAGGTAGAAGAGAAAAAGGATGAAGAAGAAAAAAAAAAGGAGAAGAAGAAAATTGATGATGATGGTGGTGACTCAATCAACATAAAAGGTCCTATAAATATAGACAATTTGAGTGCATCTAAACTGATGGATAATGCTACTATTATGCAATCCAGGGCTCAAAAGAAAAGGTTGAAATAGGAGAGAAAAGAAGCAAAAACTATTCAAATTTGTTGTTAACATTTTTTCAAGTCTTCTACCAGAGAGTGACACTGGTAATTCGTCTACCCCTATTGCCAAGCTTAAACAGTTGGTTGCTAATGCTACTGACCAACTGAAATCACTTGAAGAGGCAACACATGCCTTAGCTGAAAAATATTACAGGAAGGAAAGGGGAGAGCAATTAATTTCAGAAATTGATAAAGGCAAGATTGCTTTATCAGTAAATAAAGATCTTTTGAGAACTGGTATAGTTCCTGGGAGTAAAATTTTGTCTAATATATCTAAAGTTTCATTTTTCTATTCTGATTTGAAGAAAAAGTGAGAAGATACAGAAAAGGAACTAGAGAGGATAAGTGATGCATATATACTAGTACTTGATTCCACTTTAAATTTTGGCAAATCGGTTGATGCTTTGTGATAAATACTAAGAGGGGGGGGTGAATTAGTATGCCAAAAATCAATGCACTAAAACACTTACACAGTCTAAAGATAAACCGACAAAGCAGTCTAACAGTCAAACCGGTTACCACACATGCAAACTAAAATGCAAATAAAGCATTCACCCACAAAAGCAATACTACCATAACATAAGATATTTGACGTGGAAACCCAACTGGGAAAAACCATGGTGAGATGGAACTCACAAGTCACTATCTGCAGAATAGAAACTAGACCGGTTAAGGTCTTACAATGTTCTTCACCAGAATAGATCCTATTAGGAATCTCAATCTCTGTTAGGAGATAAGTCTTATTAAAGACTACCTTGTTAGAGGATTTTAGATTCACATGTGTGAACCACCTTGTTAGAGGATTTTACAAAGGCTTTGAGGCCTACCCGGTTAAGGGTTACAGACTTGTCAAAGATGTGAGTAATCAACAAGTGTTTGATCTATCTAATAGCACAAACTGCTTGGTTAGATCCAATATTGCTCACAGATAATGCATTCCAGCATTACTTCAGTCTTCTCTCTCTTTCTCACAGTTACAACTTGATCTTCTCAGATAAGATCATTCTCAACTTCCACCTTAAACCCTAGCATGACATTAACCCTTTCAGCAACAACTTAAAACCCTAGACATGATGTCCTTTTAAAGGAATCTGATTTCATGTCGGTCCAATAGGATTACATTACAATTTCCTAGGTTTAATGAATCTAGACATACTCAGTAACACGACAGAAGAAGCACCGTCAATGTGTTGGCACCGTCAAACAATCAGTGGATTGGTAACTCATCACAGAGTATTACCGGTTCATACAAAATACCAGTTGCCGGTTTGACAAAAATGAAGACTAGTAAGATTGTGTTGTGCTTCTTTTCTCCCTTGTACCACTTGGGATCAACAAACCGCTTGGGGCTGACATGCCACTTCAGACCAGGAAACACATTCTGTAAAATCACCACTAGTCTGAAGACTAGAATACAACATACCAGTTGGAACAAATACCGGTTGAGCATGAGCTCATACATATAAAGGGGATCTCAATACAAGTGTATGTCCATCAATGAAAATCACAACATAAACAACAAAAATGCCAACAATCTCCCCCTTTGGCATTGATGGCAACACTAGGAAAATAAAATTTTGACATCTAAGTGTTTTACAACAAAAACTTGCCATTAACAAAATTGCTCCCCCTAAGCATATACACTATCCCTTAATCAACACAGTGTATAGCAATTTTGCATATAGAGCATAATCATCAGAGCATATAGCATATATCATAGCATATATCAAAATTTCAAAACCAGATACTTCTCCCCCTGTGTCAGAAGATCAAAATTTTAAAACCAAAAACCAGATATACTTATCCCCCTTTGTCAACAATGACAAAGTATCGCTGAAAAACCCTATTTCCATATATATATATAAAAGTTTATGATAGTAATGAATAATACTTGTCAAAAACTGATTTTAGTCCTGCAAAAATTGTGTCATGGATAGAGACTAGGACTCAAGTAGGGAGGTTGCTACTTCCTTTTCTGTTTGCATCTGGGATACCTGTTCCTCCATGGCATCTACTGTGCTTAGTTCCTGTGTGACTGTCAGGGCATAAAGGTTCAGATAACACTTCTGAAGAATTTGCAGTCATGGAAGTAATACCAGTTGAAGCTCCTGCAAATCCCTAGACTGTGTACTCATCTCTTGCTCCATCTTGGCTGACTGGATCTAGAACCAGTGAACGGTTTGCCCATATGCTACAAAGGAATCATAAGGAGTCTTAAATGTGCCCAAATAGGACTGTAAGTCCATTTGAAGCTTTTTCTTCTTGGCTAGCACATCATCACAGAATAGATGAGGTTGACAGATTTTGCTGAGTAGCAATTTTCTCTCATCCAAGGCATTCCTTATGTCCTTTTGATCTTTCAACAGTTCAGTCCTAAGCTCATTCATCTTTTTCACTAGAGCAACATTAAGAGCCTTTTGGTGCTCTTTCTTTACATTGGCCTCTACTGCTTCTTCCATACTCTGCACCTGATCATCCACTACAGTACATAGAAGTTTGAGCTTTGCTAGTGATGAATAATATCCTATTCCCTTTTCCTGCGAATGACTTCAAGGCGCTTTTGGGCAACCTTGATGCTCTGCATAAGCTCAGACTCACTTGCAGATTGGAGATTAATAGGACTTGAGATAGCAGCCGGTTTGGCTTGGCTCCTAGTTGCCTTAGGAGTCTCCATCTGTGTGCTCTTCATTGCTTCAGCTGTCTTGTCTGCTTCTTCCTTCTTTTTCTTCTCCTTCTCTTCTTTCTCTTTCTCTTCTCTCTTTTTCTTCTCTTCCTCTTCCATCTTCTTCTTGTCTTCCTCTTCTTTCTACTTCTACTCTGCTTCTGCCTTCTTCTTTTCTTCCTCTTCCTTCTTCTTTTGTGCTTCCTCTTCCTTCTTCTTTTGTTCTTCCTCTTCCTTTTTCTTTTGTTCTTCCTCTTCCTTCTTCTTCTTCTCTTCCACTTCCTTCTTCTTCTTTTCTTCTTCTTCCTTCTTCTTCTTCTCTTCTTCTTCCTTCTTTCTCTTTTCTTCCTTATCCTCTTCTTCTTTCTTTTTCCTATCATCTTCTTGCTTCTTCTTTTCTTCATCTTTTCATTTCTCCTCTTCCTCTTTTCTCTTCTCTTCCTCTTTCTTCTTTTTCTCATCTTCATCCCTCTTCTTCTTCTCTTCCTGTTCCTTTGCTTCTTGCTGTGTGTCCTCAACCTGTTCACCACCCTATTCAGTTCCCTCAGAAGGTATGTCCTGAGTGACATCTTCTACATCCAGGGCATCGACATCAATAGTGTCGATTGGTTCTTCCACCAGGTTTCCTTCCTCATCAAAAATCTCATCCAGTTTGGAAATGAACGGTTCTTCTTCTGCTTGGAGGTTGGCCACTCGTGCTTTGTGAGAGTTGATAGCATGAGCCATATGCTGATGAGTATCTTTTTCGACATCATCAATTCTCCCCTCCAACAACTAGAGTCTTCTTCTCCTTGTGAAGAAGAGACCTTTATTTTGATCCAAGGCATCAAATAATTCTGAATTTGAGAGTTCGGGAAAGTACTGTGCAAAGACTTTCTCCCTAATCTCCTGTTCTTGTTCAATGGCAATGCGCCATTTATTATCTAATGCTTTAAATAATGAATTCGGTGTTTGAGATTTAATCTCTGATGGTGACCGGTCATTTTTACACAAATAAAGAATGATTTCCTGTAGTACTTCATCTTTCTCCTCACTATTAAATTCATCATAATAGTCTACTAAATCATGAAGTAATTTTCTCCTAATATTTTTTATTGTTCTTTGACAATGTGTCAAAGGTTTGTATGAGGAGATATCAATATTTACCGGTGCGGATGCTGCCGATTCATTCTTCTTCACCTTCTTTGTCTGTCTTGCCTTCTTCGGCTTTTCATCAGACTCGGTTTCTTCAAAGTTCGGTTCATTTTTCTTAGTCTTCCTCATTCTTTTGAAGACTTTTGCTGGTGTTACCTCTGATTTCTTCTTTGCCGATGACCGCTTGGTCACTCTTAGAGTTGCAGTGGTAGCCGATGCCGATGCTGCAGGCACTACCTTGGCTTTCTTAGCTGCCGATTCTTTTCCTTTCTTCACCGATGGTTCTTCAACTGGTGGAATCCTCTCCAAGTAGGTTCCAGTCCTCTTAGCCTTTGGATCAAGAGGCGAGGCAATAAGGGTTGAGGCATACCCTTCCAGCATGTCATACATAACCTCATAGCCCATTGGCTCCACTACCTCCATTCTAGGCTCAACAACCTCCATTAAACATTTGTCCACCTAAATAGTGAAACAGATGTCATCTTCGTATTTCTTCACTATATCACCTCAGATTCTTACCCTCTGACTCATCTTTCTTCTGAACTCATCAAAATATTTGTTCAGTACTTTAGGGTAGCCGATTCCAATGGCTTGAATGCTTTCCTTTATTTGCTTGGTTACCGGTTGGTCAGGGGACCACTAGACATCTCCTACACCAAGAAAGTAGCCTTGGAAATAAAAGAACAACCCTACCAGTAGTTGTCCAAACTTAAACCTCAGTGAACTGTCCTATTTGATTGCCTTAAGATTCAACAAGAGTTGCCTCTGCATACTGTTGCATAAGTCAAAAGATGCATCCTCTTTTATCATCTGGTAAGCGACATTTACCGCTGCAGCAGATACAAAATTAATCCTGCTGGCTAAAAATGTTCTGTATGCTATCACCATGTAGGCGTATTTCACCAGACCATCGTTGATAGGATTGACTGTAATACCTCGTGAATCACTAGTCAAACCGGTGAGCTTGGCTATTTCGGTTTTGCTCACTTTTCTTAGGATTGGCACTTCCCCTATGCTATAAAAATTGGTGACTGCATGAATTGCCTGAGGCGTAATATCATGCGTCCTCTCTAGGTACATCTTGTCACCATGGACTCTGCTCAAAATAATTCTGATGTGATCCTCCGTGAAATCTTCTAGAAAATATACTGCATTGTGGAATTTCTTCTTCTCTAAGACACTAAACTCCAGTTTTATCTTTTTGTCCTTGCTGCAAAATAGACCTAACTGAGTGTGAATGGCTAAAGACCCTAGGTCTTCTATTTTGCAATCAATATAATTAGAAATTCCCTCTTCAGCTATGACTCCAGCTAGAACTTGTGATAAAGCATTATATTTGCACTTCCTCTGAATAAAACTTTATGACTCTATGGATGTACTCGAACTAGTATGAGATGCGGAAGCCATTGTAGAGTATTTCAAGAACATGAAAAATACCTTTCAAACTTGAATTTAGGGCTTCCTGATTTTGCTTTACTCCACTCTCCATCGGTTGCCAAATCACTGCTTTGTGTTCTCCACTACCGCTTGCAAACTAGATTTGAATCTCTTTGAAGGTTTGTCAATTTCTTGAAATCTAAGCTCAAATCACTTTTTCTTCGCTTTGCACTTGAAAACTTCTCTTCGCTCAAAATCAGATAGTGAGAAATGATTTGAAAAATGCTTTTATACATGTCTCTCACCTACCACCATTAATGCTCCTCTATTAGGGAGTAAACCCTAATTTGCCTTTTTACCATTTCCGGTCTTCTGCCCAACGACAGGTATCGCATACCGGTTAAGGTCTTTTACTGGTGTAAACTGGGGGTTCGAAAGCATTTTGCCATTTGCTCCCCCTAAGCCTTTAAGGCATAGTTTGTCGGTTCCGATATTTCCACACTAGGTGTAGAAACTAGTTCCTCTTCTGACATTGTTGGTTTCTTCCTCCATGTTTTCTTCATGTCCCCTTCAAATTTTTCAACACTAATTTCTCCTTCCTGAGTGATGGGTATATCATCAGATATACTTTTTCTGCTTCTACAAAATCTTGCAATGTGACCCGGTTTGTTGCAATGATAGCAAACAAGTCCAGGTGCTCTCCAAGGTCCATTGTACATGTTTCCATTCTTCCTTCTACATGTTGTAGTAGTGTGACCATGACCATGATAGATCATACAATTTTCTCTCCATCTGGTTGCCGCTTGATGACCACCACTTCTTGACTGATGATTGAAGACATTAAACCGGTTGTGATTCTGGTTCACAAAAGGTTCAGGACCAGTTCCTTGGGTCCTCTGAGGATATCTTCCAGTGTTATCCATCATAGACCTGCATTCAATTTCTCTATGCCCAAACTTGTTGCATGCATAACAATGACCATTGAACTTATTGGATCTAGGTACATTGTTGATAAAATAAGGAAAATTATTGTAGGCTTTGCTCCTACATACATTGGCAATGTGTCCTTCTTTAAGACAGTTAAAGCAAACAGGTTTGAATTTTTGCTTACCTTTTCCTTTGAGTGTCGGTTGCTTCTTTGATGCTTCAGCATTTGTTCCTGAGGATTCTCCTTCCTCATGTCCAGAGAAACCAAGACCATTGGTATTCTTTGCCGGTCTAGATGACTCAAGCTTTTGCTCTAGCTTGACAGTACTTTTGCCAAACTTAGCAAGTATTTCCTTTGACTCAAAGAGTTCTTTGGAAATAGCAGTGTTTGTCTCCATTAGACTTGCATTTTCTGAGATGGCTATGTTCAGTTCTCCTTGCATGTCTTCTTTTTCCATTTTGCTCTCATGAAGGCAAGCAGTCAGTGCACTAATATCTTGTTTCAACTTGGAGATCTCATGATCTCTATCCTTTATCCGATCTTCAGCTTTTCTCTGGTTCTCAAGCTCTTGACTAAACCGAATAGTCAATCCTTCCAAATCCTTTCTCAGATTGGAGTTTGAATCATTCAGCTTATTTACTTCAGCAATCATGGCTTCCATGATAGCTTCATCTTCAGAACTACTTTCAGATAGTTCCATCAAATTTTTTGCATGTTCTCTCCTTTTTGCTTGAGATGCCTTGTATTTGACCATAAGATCATCATAGGCTTTCTCAGACTTAGTGAGTCATTGAGTAAGTTCCCTCATGGTGTATTCCCCCATATCTCATTCCAAGTGGTTAAACTTATAGAAAGGTAGGCTCTGATACCAATTGATGAATACTAAGAGGTGGGGTGAATTAGTATGACAAAAATAAATGCACTAAAACACTTACACAGTCTAAAGATAAACCGGCAAAGCAGTCTAATAGTCAAACCGATTACCACACATGCAAACCAAAATGCGAATAAAGCATTCACCCACAAAAGCAATACTACCATAACACAAGATATTTGACATGAAAACCCAACTAGGAAAAACCACGGTGAGATGGAACTCACAAGTCACTATCTACAGAATAGAAACCAGACCGGTTAAGGTCTTACAATGTTCTTCATCAGAATAGATCCTATTAGGAATCTCAATCTCTGTTATGAGATAAGTCCGATTAAAGACTACCTTGTTAGAGGATTTTAGATTCACATGTGTGAACCACCTTGTTAGAGGATTTCACAAAGGCTCTGAGGCCTACCCGGTTAAGGGTTACAAACTTGTCAAAGATGTGAGTAATCAACAAGTGTTTGATCTATCTAATAGTACAAACTGCATGGTTAGATCCAATATTGCTCACAGATAATGCATTCTAGCATTACTTCAGTCTTCTCTCTCTCTCTCTCATAGTTACAACTTGATCTTCTCAGATAAGATCATTCTCAACTTCCACCTTAAACCCTAGCATGACATTAACCCTTTCAGCAACAACTTAAAACCCTAGACATGATGTCCTTTTAAAGGAATCTGATTTCATGTCGGTCCAATAGGATTACATTACAATTTCCTAGGTTCAATGAATCTAGACATAATTTCCTAGGTTCAATGAATCTAGACATACTCAGTAACATGACACAAGAAGCACCATCAATGTGTCGGAACCATCAAAAAATCGGTGGATTGGTAACTCATCACAAAATGCCGGTTGGTAACTCATCACAGAGTATTACTGGTTCATACAAAATACTGGTTGCTGGTTTGAAAAAAATGAAGACTGGTAAGAATGTGTTATGCCGCTTTTCTCCCTCGTACCGCTTGGGATCAATGAACCTCTTGGGGTCGACATGCCACTTCAGACCGGGAAACACATTCTACAAAATCACCACTAGTCTGAAGACTAGAATACAACATATCGGTTGGAACAAATACCGGTTGAGCATGAGCTCATACATACAAAGGGGATCTCAATACAAGTGTGTGTCCATCAATGACAATCACAACATAAACAACAAAAATGCCAACATTTTGCAACATCTATTAAATGTTTATGATTTTGAACAGGTTAAGTGAATCAAATCCTTGAAAGAATTGAAGAACCAATTGATTCCAAAAGTTTAAATTCTTCAGAGGGCATACAAGGATTCTGAAGCGGTTTTGGCTACCCCAGAGATGAGCACAGTGGATGCCATGGAAGAATTTTTTGCACAAATTTTGACAAATTTTGAGATCACTGAAATATTGTTAAAAACATGGGATAATGATCTTGCATAGTTGAAGATTTATTTTAGTGACATTTTCTTAAGAATTGCATTGTACACACCTTAAAAACTCTTATATTTATATATATGCAATTTTTTATGACAAATTTTGATGTAATATATGTATTTTACTTTTGAATTTGTCATTGTTGTCAAAGGGGGAGTAGAATTAGTTTTAGAGGTCAAAATTTTGTATGTACTATTAAGGGGGAGTCTGTACATTTTTGTAAGCACACTTGGCTGACAAAATTTTCCTAAGTGTTGCCATCAATGCCAAAGGGGGAGATTGTTGGCATGATGATGATTTTTGTAGTGGATGACTTTATGTGTTGTCATTGATGGCACACATATGTTTTATTGTCTTAGTTAAGTCAAATTGGTATCATATGTATAGAGAAGTCTAACCGGTATATGCAGTTAAGACAATTGGTCTTGGACAATTCCACTATCATCAGTTTCGAGATGCAACAGAGAGAGGTGAGGCACTTGGATACAATCGGTATGTAAGTTGGAAGCGGTCAACACTAAACCGGTATCGGTGTTCCAACCAGTTTCACAAATTGTGTGACGAGTTATCACTAGTCGTGATGCATTACCACCAACCGACATTTTTGGCAGTGATTTGTGATGTGCTAAGGAAGATTGTCCAGATTCACTAAACCTAGGAAATTCTGTTGAGGTTCTTGAGCCGACATGAAATCTAATGTCTATAAAAAGACATTGTGATGAGTTAGTTTTCATATGCTAGATACAAGTTGTGTTATGAGTTAGACTTGATGTGATTTTTTGAAGGAGTTGGAGTGTATGTCGGTGATGCAGTATTGAGTGAGCAGAAAAGGATCTAAACAAGTAGAATGTGCTATTAATAGATCATACCACCTGTTGTTTCCTAATCACTACAACAATTAAATCCCCTAACTGGGTAAGCTCTAACAAGCTTCATTGTATAAATCTTCTAACAAGGTGATTCATTAACTTGGATCTAAATCCTCCACTAAGGTTACCTTTAACTAGGTATAGCTCCTAATAGGGCTTTGTGATCTTTAATAGGATTCGCTCCTAACAGAGCACTTTGTAGACCTTAACTAGCCTTAGTTACCTATTTTTGCAGATAGTTAACTTGTGAGTTCCATCTCACCATGGTTTTTCCCAGTTGGGTTTTCCACGTATAATTTCTTGTGTTATGGTGAATGCCTTACTTGTTGTGAATAGTTTTATAACACTTTGGATTGCATGCAAAGTTTTAAGTAAACTGGTTAATTATTTTTATCGATTTGGATTTAAAGTGTTATTGTTTTTGCTATCACTAATTCACCCCCCCCCCCTCAGTGCTTTATAAGTCTATTAGTACACACGCATCAAAGTAGGTGGTGCTCACACTAATCTCATGGCGGTCGCACTATTCTGTACTCACTCGCACTGTTCTGACACCTGTGAGGAAAAACTCACAAAAACTTGCAAAGGGATTAAATTCTAGGGACGTGGGTCCCATTGGTCGTGCCATAATGAAGAGGGGAAAAATGTAGCAAGGTAGGATTAGATGGTTAGTATTCAAATAAAGCATTCAAACATATAAAACACATAAAACTCAAAAAGACAATTTATACCTTGTCAATCTTTACCTTCTCCTTCGGATTGGACCTTTGGTGAAGCGAAGAATGCACCCCTTCCTCACTTGAGTGGAATGGTCCTTAATGGGTTTCTGGAATGCTCTCCAAGTGTTCAACAATATAGGTTGGATTTGATAGGATTTTGATAGGATTATTGGATGAATTTTGGATAGATTTGGGATTGAAATATTGAAAGAAAAAGAGAGAGGAGAAATGGGTAGCATGAGAATGCTATTTGAAGAAGTGGATCTTTTGTGAGGAAATGACCATCCAACTTATAGATTGGAGGAGGCCAATGAAGGTTGAAAATTGATTTCCTTATGGAGGGGTGAGATTGATTTTAGATAGAAGGCATGGATCAAGCGTGCCTTGGGAAAATAAACAGGAATATTAAATTCCTTGGAGAAAGGGGGGAGAAATTTGAATTTCAAAAATGAGGAATTAAAAATTCCAAAATAAGGATGCATTGAGGGATTCAAAGAATTTGAATTTCTTTGAGAGACTCAATGTTGATGTGACATGAGTGGGAATTAAAAATTGAGGGATAATGATAAGCATGATTATGAAAGATTCTAGAAGGATTAATTAGGTTGAGTGGGATTAGAAAAAGTGATTTGTAGGAATCACATGAATAGGTTAATTAATTAAAATTAATTAACTAAGTGGGATTTAGAAGAAGTAATGATTGAGATGACTTTGGAGGAATAAGGAAATAATTAATGTATTTGACAAATTAATCATTGAACTATAGTGACATGATTAATTAAATTGGATTTAATTAATTCTAAGAGGAATAAGGATAACACAATTAAATTAATTAATTATGTTGATGAGCTTAAATTAATTAAATATTAATTTTAAGTGTCTATAGCCTACTTTAGTTCTGTTAGATAGAATTGAAAGAATTTTGATGAATCATTTGATCCGGAATAACATGAGCATTGAGGATATAAGTAATTTACTTCTAGAATCACTGAATGAGGTTCTTAAGGAGAAGTTTTTTGAGCAGTCTATTGAAGGTAGAATGTTTGTAGAAAAAGGTTTGGATATGCAAAATTTGTTGAATGAATGTGTTGATGTGCAAAAGATCTTATTAGCATGTATTGAGGAATTAAGGAATTGTATCAGTAGTGCTAGCAGATTCTACAGGTATTGTATCTCTTGGCCAAGAACTGTAGTGAAGCACAAAAGAAAAATTGATGCTATTGAAGATGAGTTGATAGCTTTAGGCAAATCTTTTTATTTTTTGGATGATAAGGATGGTGAGAAAAGGAAAATACTAAAGTTTCTTCAAGTTGAATTCTTATTATTTCAAAGGTTGAAAGAAGACTTTGTGAACATGTTTTGGAGGGTGAAGGATATTGTTGAGGCTAAATTCAAGCATTTTTCAGCATTGCTTAGAAGTGCAGTTGAGTATGAGCAGAACCCATCTTCTCCGAATAGTTTTTCTCATGCAATTGATCTATTGGTAGAATGCAAAATCCTTTCAGTCACCATTTAATTGGCCATAAATTATTGGGAAGTTCTTTTTTTGGATGTGAAGGAGAAATACAAGCTTATCTTTCTGAAGAAGAGTGGCTGAAGGTCCTTGTGTGGTATTCAATTTCTAACTTTTTTCCATTTGTATATACTATATCTTTTTCTTTCTTTTTTTTCTTTTATCAAAGGCATCCTTTGTCGTTTATGTCAAAAGGGGGAGAAAGGAATATGGTTTCTTGAATTTAAGAGTTTCATAAGAAAGGGGGAGTTATGTCATATGCAGATATATTTTGGATATGTTTTGTCATCAATGACAAAGGAGGAGATTGTTAGACTTGTGTGAATATTGATGTCATTGATGTCAAACTAGCTATCTGGTTGGACCAGAAAGTATGTGTAGTTTTGTGTTATATGGATTGGTCCAGATACTTTGTGCACTTGGTATGTGTAGTTCTTTGTTATGGATAGATGCTATGATGCAATTAGATGGAGATGATATGATGAGGTTATCTCTGGAAGATCTTTGATTCATAATTTTGAGTTCTCATGACTCCCGATATTGGTTATGAGTTTCGGTATTAGCTGTTTTGGTCATGGCAGTATTATATCTTTGAATTTTGTGTTGTGGTATTCTTGGTATGTGTAGAGTCTATATCTTTGTAAAATTGGAGACATTATGCTTAATTTTGTAATAATGGGTTAGTATCTTTGGGTTCAGATGACCATGCCCCATTCCAGTAATATAAAAATATGCATTGGCAAATGAAGTATGAAAAAGGAAGCATGTAGAGATATTGAAGAGGTTTTCATGAGTGTCTTATTTATGTTGGATAGTGTGTTGGGCCTGGCTAACACACTATTTTGTGTTTGTATCCTCCAATATATATATATCTTTGTGTGTGTGTGTGTATGAATGTATATATATGTATATATGTATGTATATGCATATATATGTGTATATATGTATATATATAGATAGATATAGATATAGATATAGATATATGTGTATATATATCATTTGGTTGATGCCCCTTTACCTCTCATGATACCTAATCAAGAGTCCTTTCCTCATGAGTTTGTTTTTCCTATTGAGACTGATGAAACTTGGGAGTTGTATTTTGATGGCTCTGAGTGTTGTATAGGCTTGAGGGCAGGTGTTATTCTATTTCCTCCTAATAAGAAACCTATTCTCTTAACTTATTGCCTTAATTTCTTATGCACTAATAGTATTGTTGGGTATGAAGCCCTTATAGCTAGTCTTAGGGTGGCTTTAGCCTTGAATGGTAAGCACATACATATCTATGATGATACTCAATTGATCATTAGACAAGTTACAATTGTTTATTAGGCTAAACAAGATAAATTATCACAATATCAAGATTTGGCCTTATCCTTGTTACAAAAATTTGATTCCTATGTCATGGATCATGTCCCTCGAAAGGATAATTGACATGCTAATGCAATAGTGTGTGTTGCTTCCCTCATATCTTTAGAGGATCTAGCAATAGATTTTAAATTTGTTATTCATAACATTTCTTCTCCCGCTATTGCTAACAATCATAGTGATGTGGCTTATTTCTATACCATAGATTATGACAAATGGTACTCACATACCTTAAGATATTTGATCAATGGTACATTTCTAGATTCTACAAATAAAAATGCTAGAGCTAGGATTCGTAAGTTAGCTGCAAGATACACTATCCTTTCTAATCTCCTTTATAGAAGGGGTTTCAATGGTTTACTTCTCCATTGTCTCAACAAAATAGAAATCCCAATTTCTCTTGAGGAAGTACACTCAGGTGCTTGCAAGGAGCATTTTGGAGATAAAAATCTAGTTCAAAGGTTACTTCGAATGGGATATTATTGGCAGACCATGGAAAAAGACTCATTTGCGTTTGTTAAGAAGTGTCACCAATATTAGCAACATAACATTTTGATCCATGCTCTTGCACAAGAAATTAAGTCACAAGTGGCTTCTTGGCACATTTCAATGTGGGGCTTGGATATTCTTGTAAAATTTTCTCCCCCCTCATCCCAAGGACATATTTTCATTATAACTGCTACTAATTATTTTATGAAGTCGGTAGAAGCGGTTCCTCTTCAATCCACTACTACTAAAATAATTTGTCAATTCATCTTGGATAATATTATTGCTCAATTTGGAATTCCTTCCACTTTGGTTTATGAAAATGATACTTCATTTAAGAACAAGGATGTGAAGAAATTTATCGAGAAATACCATATTCAACATCACTATTCTACACCTTATTACCCTCAATCTAATGGCCAAGTTGAGTCCTATAATAAAATTCTTGAACAAATTATTCGTAAGACTATAAAAAAACATGGTACGGACTAGCACACCCAGTTGACTTACACCCTTTGGGCTTATCAAAAAAGTGTGCGCATAGCTATGGGTACTACCCCCTAAAAGCTTGTTTATGGTGCTGATGTCATTATGCCTTTAGAGTTAGAGATTCCCTCAATAATGATTTCTCTCAAGGGTATAGTCGACGATGATTTTTATCAAGAACAATGCCTTCAATAACTTGAAATGCTTTATGAACAATGTATAAATGCTCTTGAGAATATTCAAGCATATCATAAATCCCTATAGCGAAGCTATAATTATAAGGTCATTCAATGTTCCTTCTTAGTGGGTGACCTTTTACTCTATAAGAATCAACGTAATGTGAATTCTTTACCTGAAGAAAGAGGAAAGTTTAGCCTGAATTGGATTGGACCATATATCATCATTGAGGTCTATGGATCAGGTGCCTACAAAATAGCAGATGTGGAAGGTGTGCCTCTCAAAGTGCCCATAAACGCTATGCATCTTCATAGATATTATGCCTAATCTTCTCCTTTCTCTTCTTTTCCATTTTTTTGTTTCTTCTTCAAAAATTGTGTGGTATGGTATCATATGTTATTTAAAGCATGTATTAGTAAATTATTAACATTTGATCTATATTGCTTCATTCTTGACAAACATGTTCTGAAATTTTCATTATCTCGAATTCATTATGTAAATTTCTAGGAATTTACATTTTCTATGTGCTAATGTATCATGCAATTTTGTTTATGTGCTTTGGAGTTAGGATGCATCATGTTGTGTTTAATTAAACCTTTCATTAGATCACATTAGTTATGGTGTCCTTAACTTAAAACACATTTCTTTACATCATCAATGTTGTATTTAATTAAATACTTAGTTATTTAATTAGATCACACATGTATTAGTTTAACCACAAGGTATTGAGAAATCAATCACGTGAGAGTTATATTAGACATACATGTACATTTCCAAATTTGTTACTTTTAATTAGAGCAATAGATACATTGTTTTGTAAATTAAAAGAACATATTTGAGGCTAAGATCATCCTACACACATACACACACACACATATATAATCAAAAAAATTAAATACATCATCATATACAAAATAGACCACTAGATGCAAAATGTGGTCTCTACTATATCAACACTATCTATGGCTAGTGACTACTCGAGCCCTCAGGTCCCTATTGTGGTGGTCCCATGGGTGTATAACAGGATGAAGACCATGAGTGACTCCTAGAAGAAGCACCTCTTCAACAAGAAAATCATGGCTCTGAGGATGAAGAATAGAATCATATTGTTTGTCTTAGTGTCTTGGGTTTATGCAAGTTTCATGTATTCAATAAAGACCCCACCATGTAAACCCATGTCACTAATTAGGCAATGTGATAAGCCAATTGGGACAATGTGGTCAACAGGGATAGTATAATTTTTGGTTTTGTGTTTGATAGATTTTTAGGATGTTTTAGGGGTGTTTGATTGATCCAAGTGTGTGGATCCCAACCTTAGATAGTTTGACAACTTTTAATGCAAAAATGCAACTTTTGAAAGTGTAACTTTTCAAAATGCGGTTGATGTAAGCCTCTCAACGGATCCAACCTCTTCCAAATTAGGTTGGAAACCATTGGAGAGGTATATAAGCCTTGTGGACATGATTCCCAAGGTGGGTGATGTTGTGATTTGAAGCTGGAAGCAATAAAACACAAACAAGATTGAGTTTTCCTAGAAATTTTGAGTTTGCAGAAGTTGTACGATCTTGTACAAAGTGAATTGAGTCACACCATTCATGGAGTAGATGGAGGAATGAACTATATTTTATTTGGTGGGTGGTCTGAGGCTTTTATTATTTATGTGTAGTGAGAACCCTCCATTTTTTTTACTGTAACCCGAAAAGTAAGGGTTTGGCTAGGGTTTTAGCCAAAAATGGCCATATCTTGCATTCTAGTCAACTACAAGTTTCTTCCTTTGGTGGAGTGCAGGATTGGCCTATATCTTTTAGGATTTTCATGGGTTTTTGCAGAGGAGACTTGGTTGTGAGGAGAAAGAAGAAAAACTAGGTAGGCATCTCTAGGTGACTACCTTAAGCAAATCTAGGACAGTCATCATAAAATCTGATAGCGGTGGATTCCAAGCATGTAGCCCTGTAATTAGAGGTTATTAATCATTCCACGCATGTTCATAAAGTTGGTTTTTTAGTTGGAATACCAGTCATGGGGGTTTCTTTTAAAATTAGGCCTAATCACAATTAGGTCTCTAGGCTTCTAAAGGGGTTCAGACCCTTAGGTTGTAGATCTTGCCAACCCATTTTGGGGATGAGTGTAACTCCCAAAAGGGTATCTGGAATGGTGAGCAGTTTGTCTGAGTGTGTGTAAGGATTTAAGGTCAATTATCTTGCTAAATAGGGCTACTAGCCCAGGGGGTAGGTTTCTAAAGGAGGTATAAGGATTTGAAGACAAAACCCTAAACCAATGCTTGGAACAGTCCTTAGAAGTCATGAATGGACCAATTCAAAAGCCCCTAAGAGTAGGATTCACTGGTGAGGTATGTTAGAGAAGTTGAAGCCATTTGCCCATCTTGAGTAGGTGTTAGGCTTGAGTATTGGAGAGTAGTTCAAAACCTTAAGATGTGGAGTCCTTCCTTGTAGGGTCATTTTTGTCATTTGAAGGGTCGGACCCTAACCTTTTGGACTTGTCCTTAGGTGTAAGAAGGCCTCTGCATCAAGTGGTATCAAAGCATAGGAGTGTCCTTTGGACTAGAGAAGAAGACAATATTTCAAAGGAAGAGGGATCCCAAGACATCCCATCAAGGATGAGCAATGTTGAGTTGGTTGTCTTGGTAAAGAAGCAGATGGCAGAGAGTAGAGCAATCAGGGTGGAGAATCAGGCCTTAAGAAATGAAATGGACCAGTTGAAGGGCAAAGTGGAGAGGGGAGAGAGAGACTCGAGAGGAGATGAAAAGGGGGATGAAGATGAGACCCCTAGACAAGAAGAACTAGATGTTCCTGCAGACCAGAGACCCCTGATGAGTGTCCTCAAGTCCATAGAAAGAATAACAATGGATGTGAAGTTGGATATGCCAGTGTTTTCTGGTAAGATGGAACCGGATGCAGTGATGGAGTGGATAGAATCCTTAGATAACTTCTTAGAGAGTGAAGACATACCAGAGCACCAAAGGGTGAAGATGGCCTAATCCAAAATGAAAGGGGCTGCACTGGCTTGGTGGACTTTCATCCAAGATGAGAGGGTGAAAGAGGGAAAGAGAAAAGTGTCTACTTGGAAGAAGATGATGGCTTTGGTGAAGGAAGCCTATGTTCTAGTGGACTATAATGTCTAATTGCATAAGAGAAGACAAAATTTGAAGTAGAAGGGGATGGATGTGAGTTCCTATACAGAGGAGTTCATGAAGTTGTGTGTGAAGACTAAGCTAAAGGAGAGTGAAGATGAGAAGGTGGCGAGAAATCTTAATGGATTGAAATTTTCCATCTAAGAAGATTTGAACCTGCACACCCCAGAGATAGTCCAAAAGTGCTTTTAGTTTCTAGTCAAGGTGGAGGAGAAGCTTAAGAGGAGGCAAGGTAAAAATAGCAAAGGAAAAGGGAGACAACAAAGAGGGGGAAGAAGTCCTTTCATAGGAAAAGGAAGTGGTTTTGGATACCAAGGTGAGTCTAATCAAGAAGGCACCAGAGGAGAGAGCAGTTACAACCAAGCAAGAGGCTACAATCAAAGAGGGAACCTTAGAGGCAAAAGAAAATTCTCTAGAGGAAGATCCCAAGGTAGAGGACCTCCTAGATGCTACCACTGTAACCAAGAAGGGCACATGGCTAATAGATGTCCGGAGAAGACTACAAGATCCATGGGATAAAGGAGGAGCAATTTAATTTCCAAAGTGTGGCAAGTGCAAACACCTATCAAAGTATTAATTCTCCTAATAGCTATGGCTACCCTGAAAGAGGAGAGGCTCTGATGATGAGGAGAGTAGTAACCACCATGAAGGTACCTGATAAGGATCCCCCACAAAGAAAGTCTCTTTTCAAGACTACCTGCAACACAATAGGAATGGTATGCAAGGTCTTGATAGACTCTGGGTTTACTGAAAATTTTGTGTCACTTGAAATGGTGGAGAAGCTTAAGTTGAGAAGGTTGCCACATCCTTACCCCTATAAGGTCTCATGGCTCACCCAAACTTAGCAGTAAGTGGTAGAAGAGAAGGCATGGATGGAGTTTCAGATTGGATCATACAAGGATACATTTCTATTTGATATAGCTAAGATGGATGCATGTCACCTCCTATTTGGGAGACCATGGTAGTTTGATTTGAAGGCTTACCATGATGGGGTTAGAAACACCTATTCAATCGCCAAAGATGGTAAGGTGAAAGAACTATTACCTCTGATGGAGAGTGAGATAGAACATAAGGGAAAGGATGCCAAAGTGTTGTTGATAGAAGGGAAGCAGTTCATGAAGGAGATGACAAAGAAGGATGTAATTTGCTATGCCCTCATTCTGAAGTCCAAGGTGACAAAGAAGGAGCAGTTTGCAGAGAGGAAAGAAGAAGGACAAAGGTACATAGACCCTCTAGTCAGATAGTTACTTGACAAGTGCAAAGGCATCATCTCAGATGGAATGCCAAGATCCCTACCACCAGTAAGAGACATAAGTCATCACATAGATCTGATCCCTAGATCTACCTTACCAAGTAGAGTAGCATACAAACTTACCCCAGATCAAAATGTAGAGACGACAAGAAAAATTGAGGAGTTGCTTGAATCAAGGATAATTGGAAAAAGCTTAAGCCCATGTGCAGTAGCGGCTGTCCTTGCACCCAAGAAAGAAGGCACTTGGAGGCTATGCACAGGCTCAAAGGCCATCAACAAGATAACTATAAGGTATAGGTTCCCAATCCCTAAGATAGAGGATTTACTTGATTTCTTGGGGAGTGCTAAATATTTCACCAAAATGGATACCATTAGATTAGAATAAGGCCAGGGGATGAATGGAAAACAAATTTTAAAACCAATGAGGGGTTGTATGAGTGGAAGGTCATGCCATTTGAGTTATCCAACATCCCTAGTACCTTTATGAGGTTAATGAATGAGGTCTTGGTGGAGTTCATGATATCCTGATCTTAGCCACACAAGGGAAGAGCACCTCAAACACATAGATATGGTCCTCATAAGGTTACACGAAGAGCAGTAAATGATAAATTTGGATAAGTGTTTGTTCATGGAGGAGGAGATCATCTACTTAGTCTTTGTAGTCTCACAAGGTGAGTTGAAAATGGACCGAGAGAAGGTAAGAGCCATATTGTCTTGGCCTACACCTAAAACTATAAATGATGTTTGGAGTTTCCATGGTTTAGAAAAATTTTGTAGGAAGTTTATAAGGGGATTTAGTCATGTTTGTGCACCAATGCTTGACACCATAAAGGGAGGACAAAAGTGCAGGTTTAGTTGGACCAAGGAGGCAGATGACTCATTTGAAACCTTGAAGAAGAAAAGCATAGAACAACCAGTCCTTGCCCTACCCAACTTCAACAAGATATTTCAGGTGGAATGTGATGAAAGCAACATGGCTATTGGGGCAGTACTCAATCACGAAGGAAGGCCAATTGACTTTTTTAGTGAAAAACTAAATGATGTCGAGAGGAGATACTCATCCTATGATTTGGAGATGTATTCTTTGGTTCAGCCATTGAAGAAGTGGAGTCACTATTTATTACCTAAAGAGTTCATAGTTTTCACTGATAACCAGGCTCTAAGTTTCATAAACAGTCAAGAGAAGTTAAACCACTGACACATGAAGTGGGTAGAAACCCTACAAGATTTCACCTTCAACCTCAAGCACAAAAAGGGGGTCAAGAACAAAGTTGCAAATGCTTTGAGCAGGAGGGTTTTAACTATCAATCAAATCAAGATGGAAATTTTTGGAATTGACTCCTTGAAGAACAGGTATGATGCTGATGAAGACTTGGGAGAGATCTACAAGGTATGTGAGTCTTTTGGTGACCGGTATCATGTGGAATTTTCTGAGTTTTTGATCCAAGAGGGATTGCTATTTAAAAGTGGATAGTTGTGTATTCCTAAGTATTCAATGAGACTGAATATCACTAAGGAGAAATATTGTTGAGCAATGGCAAGTCATTTTGGTCTTGACAAGACTCTTGACCTTGTGAAAAGACATTACTACTGGCCTAAGTTGCAAGAAGATGTAAAGAATTTTGTGGAGACATGTGTAATCTATCAAAAGGCCAAGGGGAAATCCACCAATGTAGGCTTGTAGCAACCCTTACCCATTCCTTCTAGGCCATGGGAGAGCATAAGCATGGACTTTGTGTTGGGTCTACCTAGGATAAGGAGGGGATTTGATAGTGTCTTTGTAGTGGTGGACAAATCTAGCAAAATGGCTCATTTCTTTCCATGTAAAACCTCTTGTGATGCCTCATATGTTGTAGACTTGTTCTTCAAAGAAATATTCTAGATACACGGGTTGCCTCTAAACATAGTCTCAGACAGGGATGTGAAGTTCATAGGTCATTTTTGGAGGACCCTTTGGAAGAAGTTGTGAACTAACCTATCTTTCTCATCAACCTACTATCCTCAAATGGATGGGCAAACTGAAGTTGTCAATAGGTCCTTGGGGAACCTATTAAGATGTTTGACAAGACAACATGGAGAGAAATGGGACAATATATTGTCACAGGTAGAGTTCTCATACAATGATACCATAAATAGAAGCACATAGAAGTCTCCTTTTCAAATTGTGTATGGCATCCACCCAAGGGGTGTATTGGATTTGAGGGATTTTCCCAAGGAAGAGCCCATTAGTGCAGATGGTGAAGTTTTTGTATCATCCATCAAGGAGGTACATGAACAAGTGAAGTCTCATCTCCAACAAGCTGCAGTAAAGTACAAGACTTATGCTGATAAGAAAAAGAGGGATGTGCAGTTTAGTGTTGGGGACTTGGTTTGGGTACATTTGAAGGAGAGACTCCCAAATGGTAAGCACACCAAGATCACGCAGAGAAAGATTGGACCATGTCAGATTTTGAAGAAATGTGGGCAAAATGCCTATGAAATCCAACTTCCTCCTGATCTTGGATTGTCACCCATTTTCAATGTGTGTGATCTTACACTTTTCAAAGGTGATAGCAATGAAGTGGAGGAACCAATGCAGGTTGCAGTAGACAATGACATTCCAAAGCATAAATCACCAAATTTGAGCAAGATTGTAGACACTGGAGTCACAAAGATGACAAGTAACAAGGATTGCATCGAGTATTTAGTGGCTTGGTAGGACAAACTAGACTATGAGGCAGTTTGGATGACAGATAAACAAATTTCCAACCATGGTGCAGACCTCTAAACTTTGATCTCAGCTTGAGATCTCTTCTCCCAAGGAGTATGGTGCAGGAGCACCTCTTCAACAAGAAAATCATGGCTTTGAGGATGAAGAAAAGGGTCATAGTGTTTGTCTTAGTGTCTTGGGTTTATGCAAGTTTCATGTATTCAATAAAGACCCCACCATGTAAACCCATGTCACTAATTAGGCAATTTGATAAGCCAATTGGGACAATGTGGTCAATAGGGGTAGTAGAATGTTTGGTTTTTTATTTGATAGGTTTTTAGGATTTTTAGGGGTGTTTGGTTGATCCAAGTGTGTGGATCCCAACCTTAGAGATTTTGACAACTTTTAATGCAAAAATGCAACTTTTGAAACTACAACTTCAAAATGCGGTTGATGTAAGCCTCTCAACTGCTCCAACCTCTTCCAAATTTGGTTGTAAACCATTGGAGAGGTATATAAGCCTTGTGGACATAATTCCCAAGGTAGGTGATGTTGTGATTTGAAGTTGGAAGCAATAAGATACAAACAAGATTGAGTTTTCCCAGAAATTCTGAGTTTACAGAAGTTGTACGATCTTGTACAAAATGAATTGAGTCACACCATTCATGGCATAGATGGAGGAATGAAATAGATTTGATTTGGTGGTATTTTGAGGCTTTTAGTGTTTCTGTGTAGTGATAATCCTCCATTTTTTTGACTATAACCTAGAAAGTAAGGGTTTGACTAGGGTTTTAGCCAAAAGTGGCCATAGCTTGCATTCTAGTCAACTAGAAGTTTATTCCTTTGGTGGAGTGTAGGATTGGCCTATTTATTTTAGGATTTTCATGGGTTTTTGTACGGGATACTTGGTTGTGAGGAGAAAGAAGCAAGACTAGGTAGGCATCTCTATGTGACTACCTTAAGAAAATTTAGGAACGTCATCATAAAATCTGATAACGGTGGATTCCAGGCATGCAACCCTAGAATTAGAGGTTATTAATCATTCCCCACATGCTCATAAAGTTTTTTTTTCAATTGGGATATCGGTAATGGGGGTTTCTTTGTAAATTAGGCCTAATCGCCCTAATTAGGTCTCTAGGCTTCTAAAGGGGTTTAGACCCTTAGGTTGTAGATCTAGCCAACCCATTTTGGAGATGAGTGTAACTCCCAAAAGGGTATCTGGAATGGTGAGTATTTTGTCTAAGTGTGTGGATAATTTTGGAGTTAAGGTCAATTCTCTTGCTAAATAGGGCTACTAGCCTAGGGGGTAGGTTTCCAAAGGAGGTATAAGGATTTGAAGACAAAACCCTAAACCAACACTTAGAACAGTCCTTAGTACTCATTAATGGACCAATTACAAAGCCCCTAAGAATAAGAGTCACCAGTGAGGCATGTTAGAGAAGTTGAAGCCATTTACCCATCTTGAGTAGGTGTTAGGCTTGAGTAGTACAGAGTAGTTCAAAACCTTAAGATGTGGAGTCCTTCCTGATAACTCAATGATGAACGGATAGTACCAAACCTGTACTGAGAGGGGGGGGGTGAATCAGTACAGACACAAATCACAATCCTAAACCGGTTTGTCAATAGACAGTGTGCTTTTACAGACAAATAGTAACACCGGTCTTAAACAAAGTACAACCAGCAAAACCTAGAATAACTAAGACACGCATAAACCGGTTGACACTTATCTTCTCACACAATCTAATAATTCATTTCCATTTCATCCTAGTGCATGAACAGGTAAACTATCACCAAAGACATATATGTAAATAGCTAGATCAACATGATTCACCGCTTGACAGAAAACAACATATCATCACATGAAAAGGACATCACATATGACACACATATTTTTCACATGGAAACCCAACTGCGAAAAACCACAGTGGGGATGAATACCCACAAGCTTGTTTTTGAACTCTTTAGAAGTCTGCTCTGTTAGGATCCTTGTCCGATTAAAGGCTGATACAATAGGTTATGTTAGGAAGTGATCCTGTTAGGGATCACCCAGTTAAGGGTTGGCTAGAATACTGGGTTAAGGGTTAAACCCTATTAAAGATTACCTTGTTAGAGGATTTCAAGAACTCAATGGTTTTGAGTCACCCTATTAAAGGATTTACAGCAAGCCAGTTAAAGCTACCCTATTAAGGGATTTCCTGACTGTTGAAGTGGTTAGAGATCAACAGGTATTACAATGATCTGGTAACAGTACTCAATGCCAATGCAGATCCGCTTTAGCTCCTCTTCACCTTCTACACTTACACTCTACAGGTATCACTTCTCTCCTCTGGTCTGGCAAGATTCACATATCTCTTCACTTGGATACACACAGATAAATTTTGCCAACAACCTCAAAGAGAAACACAACATCGACCTTATAGGAAAACAGATAGGTCGGTAGCATAAACCCTAAACCCTAAACCTGTTAGGTTAAGGAATTCAAACTGTTCAATCTTGACCATTGAGCACACTACATTAAACACAACAGTCTTGATCCAATCTCAAGACATTCTCCATCATTTGTTTTCCACCGGTTTCATGGTGGTTGATAACCCATCACACATTATCACCATTTAAAGACTTTGCACATTCCCGAGGTAGATAGGAACAATCTCCTTCATGCAAGATCCTTCACGCGCACAAGGCTAATGTGGCACCATGATCTGTTCTTCATTACAATGCTAACTCATCACACAAAGTCATCGATTGAGTCACATAGGCTTGAGACACTTTAACTGGAAACCTTGAAGTTGTGACTACCAACTGGTAGTCATACAAAGATTCCATGTGCCGGTTCCCATAACCACATGTCGGTTCACCTTAATCAAACACACCACTCTACTTTGGCACAAATGTTGGTTCACAGTGTTATACCAGTTCTCATATGTACCAGTTCTCTCCTCTTTAGCATATTGACATCAATGACAACATACAATGTCATTATATCCTCATACCGGTTCACATAATGCCAACAATCTCCCCCTTTGGCATTGATGGAAATATACAAGGATATCTATCCACTTCACATCTTCTCCCCAATTTCTACAGATATCTTCTTTACTTCTCTTCTTCTCCCCCTTTGACAACAATGCCAAAGTGGAGGCACAAGCTTCCCTGTTCCATTATGCTGCTCTCCCTAAGGAGTAGCATCCTTTAACACATCAATCCTGAAGAAAAATTTGACTATGCAATACCTGACTGATGTGGAGCATATACCTTTAGTTCACCTCCTGAAGGGGTAGCACCCCTAATTCACCTCTTAAGTACATAAATGTAGCCTTTGGGAGAGGCTTGGTGAATATGTCTGCTAACTGCTCCTTACTAGAGACATGTTCTAGTGCAATCTCTTTGTTCTGACCTTTTTCCCTCAAGAAATGATACTTAAGCTCAAAGTGCTTGGTTCTAGAATGCAAAACCAGATTCTTGGAGATGTTAATTGCACTAGTATTGTCACAAAATATACTTACCAGTTTAGATACAAGAACTTTGAAGCCATTTAATACATGCTTCATCCAAACTGTCTGAGTGCATTTCATGAAAGCTACAACATACTCTGCTTCTTACTCATCCACGAGACTAGTCTACCACCGAGAAAGAATGCACCATTGGTTGTGCTTTTCTGATCATCTACATTACCAGCCCAATCAGCATCTATGAACATTCTCAGGTTAAAATCATTATTGTATGGATACCATAACCCATAGTCAATAGTTCCCTTCAGATACCTAAGAATCTGCTTGATTGCAACCAAGTAGGATTCTATTGGACTTTTCTAGGACCTTGCAGTAATGCCAACTGCATGTGCAATATCTGGTCTACTATGCACTACATAATGCAACTTACCAATCATTGGTTGGTATTCCTTCTCATCAACCAATGCTAAGTCATCCTCTTTGGATAGTTTACAAATGATCACCATCCGTATACCAAGTGGTTTGCTATCTTCCATGCCAAAGGTCTTCAACACCTCTTTGACATACTTGAAATGAGTGATAAAGATTCCATCTTTCTTCTATTGGATCTACAGTCAAATGAAGAACTTAATCTCCCCTATGAGTGACATCTCAAACTCTTTCTTCATCTCATCTGCAAACTCATGACTCATCTTGTCATCTCCACCAAAGATAATGTCATCAATAAATACCTCATAGATTAGGATCTGATCTCCTTCAGACTTCAAGTAGATATTGCTATCTTCACTTGTTCTCTCAAATCCAAACTTCACAAGATGGGAGTGCAGGCATTCATACCATGCTCTAGGTGCCTGCTTTAGACCATATAAGGCTTTATGTAGACTACACACCATGTCACTGTCTTTAGATAGGGCAAACCCATCTGGTTGATCTATATACACTTCCTCTTCAAGTACACAATTTAGGAATGCAAATTTTACATCCATTTGATATACTTTAAATCCTTTAAAAGTTGCATATGCAAGAAGCATATGAACTCCTTCCAATCTGGCTATAGGAGAAAAGGTTTCTCCATAGTCTTCTCCCTCTTCTTGGGCATATCCTTTACACACCACTCTGGCTTTGTTTCTAATCACTGTGCCATCCTTAGTCAGCTTATGTCTATAAACCCATTTGGTACCAATGACATTTTTATTCTTTGGTCTAGGTACAAAAGACCATGTAGCATTTTTCTCTATCTGGTCAAGTTCCTCTTCCATTGCCTTGATCCAGTCTTCATCTTTATGTGCCTCTTTGAATGATTTAGGCTCAAATTCAGAGATCATACATGAGTTTTCTCTGACCTTTCTTGTTGTAATGATTCCTGCATCCTTATCTCCTATGATCTGATTAGGATCACAATTTAGCTTGACATACTGAGGAATGGTCTTGATAGATTCCTCTTTCTTTTCTTCTTCATCCTCATCTCCATCAGTATAAGCATCTACATCTACCGGTGTAGGAACACTGTTACTAGTACTCGATTGACTAATAACCAGCTCCCAGAAGGTTACAACCATTTCATTTACCGCTTGCTTACTACTGGTTTCCTCAGTTTTCTCACAGGTTTCATCAACTCTTACATTGATGCTTTCCATAATTCTCTTCTTCTCCCCCTTTGACAACAATGCCAAAGTGGAGGCACAAGCTTTCCTATTCCATTATGTTGCCCCCCCTAAGGAGTAGCATCCTTTAACACATCAATCCTGAAGAAAAATTTGACTATGCAATACCTGACTGATGTGGAGCATATACCTTTAGTTCACCTCCTGAAGGGGCAGCACCCCTAATTCACCTCTTAAGTACATAAATGTAGCCTTTGGGAGAGGCTTGGTGAATATGTCTGCTAACTACTCCTTACTAGAGACATGTTCCAGTGCAATCTCTTTGTTCTAAACTTTTTCCCTCAAGAAATGATTCTTAAGCTCAAAGTGCTTGCTTCTAGAATGCAAAACCGGATTCTTGGAGATGTTAATGGCACTAGTATTGTCACAAACTATACTTACCAGTTCAGATACATGAACTTTGAAGCCATTTAATACATGCTTCATCCAAACTGTCTGCGTGCAGTTCATGAAAGCTGCAACATACTCTGCTTCTTACTCATCCATGAGACCAGTCTACCACCAAGAAAGAATGCACCATCGGTTGTGCTTTTCCGATCATCTACATTACCAACCCAATCAGCATCTGTGAACACTCTCAGGTTAAAATCATTATTGTATGGATACCATAACCCATAGTCAATAGTTCCCTTCAGATACCTAAGAATCCGCTTGATTGCAACCAAGTGGGATTCTCTTGGACTTTTCTAGGACCTTGCAGTAATGCCAACTCCATGTGCAATATCTGGTCTACTATGCACTACATAATGAAACTTACCAATCATTGATTCGTATTCCTTCTCATCAACCAATGCTAAGTCATCCTCTTTGGATAGTTTACAAATGGTCACCATCGGTATACCAAGTGGTTTGCTATCTTCCATGCCAAAGGTCTTCAACACCTCTTTGACATACTTGGACTAAGTGATAAAGAATCCATCTTTCATCTACTAGATCTACAGTCCAATGAAGAACTTAATCTCCCCTATGAGTGACATCTCAAACTCTTTCTTCATCTCATCTATAAAATCATGACTCATCCAGTCATCTCCACCAAAGATAATGTCATCAACAAATACCTCACAGATTAGGATTTAGTCTCCTTCAGACTTCAAGTAGATATTGCTATCTTCACTTGTTCTCTCAAATCCAAACTTCACAAGATGGGAGTGCAGGAATTCATACCATGCTCTAGGTGCCTGCTTTAGACCATATAAGGCTTTATGTAGCCTACACACCATGTCACTGTCTTTAGATAGGGCAAACCCATCTGGTTGCTCTATATACACTTCCTCTTCAAGTACACCATTTAGGAATGCAGATTTTACATCCATTTGATATACTTTGAATCCTTTAAAAGTTGCATATGCAAGAAGCATACGAAATCCTTCCAATCTGGCTACGGGAGCAAAGGTTTCTCCATAGTCTTCTCCCTCTTCTTGGGCATATCCTGTACACACCACTCTGGCTTTGTTTCTAATCATTGTGCCATCCTTAGTCAGCTTATTTGTAAAAACCCATTTGGTACCAATGAAATTTTTATTCTTTGGTCTAGGTACCAAAGACCATGTAGCATTTTTCTCTATCTGGTCAAGTTCCTCTTCCATTGCCTTGATCCATTCTTCATCTTTATGTGCCTCTTTGAATGATTTAGGCTCAAATTTAGAGATCATACATGAGTTTTCTCTGACCTTTCTTCTTGCAAGGATTTCTGCATCCTTATCTCCTATGATCTGATTAGGATCACGATTCAGCTTGACATACCGAGGAATGGTCTTGATAGATTCCTCATCTCCATCAGTATCAACATCTACATCTACTGACGTAGGAACACTGTTACTGGTACTCGATTGACTGACAACTAGCTCCTAGAAGGTTACAACCATTTCATTTACCACTTGCTTACTACTAGTTTCCTCAATTTTCTTAGAGGTTTCATCAACTCTTACATTCATGCTTTCCATAATTCTCTGAGTCCTATTATTGAAACACATGAGAGCTTTTCTCTTGGTGGAATACCCTAGGAATATTCCCTCATCACATTTCACATCAAATTTGCTTAAGTGTTTGTTCCTCTTCATGTAGCATTTGTTACCAAACACTCTAAAGTAGCTAATCATAGGTGTCCTACTAGTCCAATACTCGGAAGGAGTTTTATCCTTACCTTTCTTGATGAGTACTTGGTTCATTGTGTAGATTGCAGTGCTCACCGCTTCTCTCCAAAAGGTGTGAGCTATCTTTACTTGAATCAACATGGTTCTAGCTGCTTCAACCATAGTCTAGTTATTCCTCTCTACTAGGCCATTCTGCTATGGAGTCCAGGGGGCAGACAGTTGCCACTTGATGCCATGTTCTTCACAGTACTTGTTGAATTCGCCAGAAGTGAATTTCCCTCCTTGATCAGTTCTTAGGCACTTGATCCTTTTATTGCTTTCCTTCTCTGCTAATACTCTGAAAGCTTTGTACTTTACATAAGCTTCAGACTTATCTTTCAAGAATGTGACCCACATCATTCTTGAGTAGTCATCAGTGAGAATCATGAAGTACCTATCACCCTGCACACTCCTAGTTTTCATTAGACCACACAAATCAGTATGCACAAGATCAAGCAAATTGTCAGCAGTGAAAGGTTTACCTTTAAAGATTGAGGAAGACATTTTCCCCAATTGACATTCTCTGCACAAGGTATTTTTCGGTTTGCTTAGCACCGACAACCCTCTAACTACCTTGATCTTACTAGCCTTCACAATGTTATCAAAGTTTACATGGTAGAGTCTCCAATGCCATATCTAGCTATCATCAAATTTAGCCATAAGACATGTACTTATGTTTGCATTCAGTTGAAATAGGTTACCTTTGGTCTGCATGCCATTGGCCACCAATTCACCATTCTTGAATTTCAGAGTGAGACCACTATCATTCAGCTGGCCAACACTCAGAAGGTTGTGTCTGACACCATCAACCCAATACACATTGTCAACACTGCTCTTTCCATTCAGAGAGATGGACCCTCTACCTTTGACCATGCATGGTGCATCATTTCCAAAGTGAACCATGCCACCATCATACTCTTCCAAGGATAGAAACTTTCTCCATTCACCAGTCATATGGTGAGAACAACCACTATCAATGATCCACTCATTGGAATTATCAAACTGGGACACAAGAGCCTTCTTGGCTGACACATCTTCCTTGACAGCAACAAACACAATATCTTCATTTTCTTCATCTTCTAATTCCTCATCTGTGACACCTTCATCAACTACAACAAAACAGTTTCTCCGGTTTCCTCCTTTGAATTTCTTGAACCTTTCTGGTTTGTCCTTGTTGTCACCATTAGGATAGTTTACAGCAATATGTCCTATCCAGTTGCAAGAAAAGCATTTCAAAGGGAGCTTTCCTCTGTATATGTCGGTTGCTTTAGGAAGTTTCCTGGCAAGAAGAGCTTCAAATGCCATCACAATCTCTTCATCATCCATTTCTCTACTCTATCTTGGTTCACCACTAGTGTTAGCTTCTTTTCCTTTTCTGGATGGTACAACAGAAGGTTTAAAAGCTGATTTAGTCTTTTGAACACTGCCATCAAAATTGTTTAGCTCATAGGCTATCAACTTTGTAATGATGGAGTCTAGGGATACCTTAGTCTTGTCTATTGATCTCAACTCTTGAATAACAGCAACCCTTATTGCATAGACCGGTAACAAGGATCTCAAGACTTTGCTCCCCATAGTGGAATCTTCTATTTTACCACCTGCACTCTTGATATCTCCAACAATGGTTTTGATTCTTATTCCATACTGTTGAATGGTCTCACCTTCAACCATGTGCATGTCTTCAAACTTCCCGTTAAGGCTTTCTTCCTTAGCTTGTTTTACATGCTCATGACCACCAGAGATATTTTCAAGAGTATCCCATACCTCGTTGGGATTCACCTTATCTTGGACATCAATAAACTCAATGTCAGATAAACTACTAATTAGGGCTTCCATGACTTGCCCATTCTCCTGCATCTCTCTCTTTTGGTCATCGGTGAGAGTACTGGTAGGAGAAACATAGGCATTCTCAACATAACTCCAGTGTTGAGCACCCATACTTTTGATGTATATCTTCATTCTGTCTTTCCATATACTAAAATTTTCTCTGTTTAACTTTGGACCTTCCCTCTTCATCCTTAGACTAGGATCTTTACCTCAAGCATTTAAGCTTGTAACACAAAGGACCTGGAGGACGCTCTGATACGAATTGATAACTCAATAATGAATGGATAGTACCAAACTGGTACTGAGAGGGGGGGTGAATCAGTACAGACAAAAATCACAATCCTAAACCAGTTTGTTAGCAAACACTGTGCTTTTACAGACAAAAAATAACACCGGTCTTAAACAGATTACAACTGGCAAAACCCAGAATAACTAAGACACGCATAAAGCGGTTGACACTTATCTTCTCACACAATCTAATACTTCATTTCCATTTCATCCTAGTGCATGAATATGTAAACTATCATCAAAGACATATATGTAAACAACTAGATCAACATGATTCACCACTTGACAAAAAACAACATATCATCACATGAAAAGGATATCACATATGACGAATATATTTCTCACATGGAAACCCAACTGGGAAAAACAACAGTGGGGATTAATACCCACAAGATTGTTAGGAGCCTTGTCTGGTTAAAGACTGATACAATAGGTTATGTTAGGAACCAATCCTATTAGGGATCACCCAGTTAAGGGATGGCTAGAATACCCGGTTAAGGGTTAAACCCTATTAAAGATTACCTTGTTAGAGGATTTCAAGAACTCAATGGTTTTGAGTCACCCTGTTTAAGGATTTACAACAAGCCAGTTAAAGCTATCCTATTAAGGGATTTCCTAACTATTGAAGTGGTTAGAGATCAACAGGTATTACAATGATCTGGTAACATCACTCAATGCCAATGCAGATCCACTTTAGCTCCTCTTCACCTTCTGCACTTACACTCTGTAGGTATCACTTCTCTCCTCTGGTCTGGCAAGAATCACGTATCTCTTCACTTGCATACACACACACAACTTTTGCCAACAACCTCAAAAAGAAACACAACATCGACCTTATAGGAAAACAGATAGGTCGGTAGCATAAACCCTAAACCCTAAACCTGTTAGGTTAAGGAATTCAAATGGTTCAATCCTGACCATTGAGCACATAGCATTAAATGAAATAGTCTTGATCCAATCTCAAGACATTCTCCATCATTTGTTTTCCACCAATTTCGTGACAGTTGATAACCCATCACACGTTATCACCATTTAAAGACTTCGCACATTCCCGAGGTAGATAGGAACAATGTCCTTCATGCAAGATCCTTCACGCGCACAAGGCTAACATGGCACCACGATCTGTTCTTCATTACAATACTAACTCATCACACAAAGTCATCAATTGAGTCACATAGGCTTGAGACAGTTTATCCGGAAACCTTGAAGTTGTGACTACCAACCGGTAGTCATACAAAGCTTCCATTTGCTGGTTCCCATAACCACTTGTCGGTTAACCTTAAGCAAACACACCACTCTTCTTTGGCACAAATGTTGGTTCACAGTGTTATACCAGTTCTCATATATACTAGTTCTCTCCTCTTTAGCATATTGACATCAATGACAACATACAATGTCATTATATCCTCATACCGCTTCACATAATGCCAACAATCTCCCCCTTTGGCATTGATGGAAATATACAAAGATATCTGTCCACTTCACATCTTCTCCCCAATTTCTGTAGATATCTTCTCTGCTTCTCTTCTTCTCCCCCTTTGACAACAATGCCAAAGTGGAGGCACAAGCTTCCCTGTTCCATTATGTTGCTCCCCCTAAGGAGTAGCATCCTTTAACACATCAATCCTGAAGAAAAATTTGACTATGCAATACCTGACTGATGTGGAGCATATACCTTTAGTTCACCTCCTGAAGGGGCAACACTCCTAATTCACCTCTTAAGTACATAAATGTAGCCTTTGGGAGAGGCTTGGTGAATATGTCTGCTAACTACTCCTTACTAGAGACATGTTCCAGTGCAATCTCTTTGTTCTAAACTTTTTCCCTCAAGAAATGATTCTTAAGCTCAAAGTGCTTGGTTCTAGAATGCAAAACTGGATTCTTGGAGATGTTAATGGCACTAGTATTGTCACAAAATATACTTACCAGTTCAGATACAGGAACTTTGAAGCCATTTAATACATGCTTCATCCAAACTGTCTGAGTGCAGTTCATGAAAGCTGCAACATACTCTGCTTCTTACTCATCCATGAGACCAGTCTACCACCGAGAAAGAATGCACCATCGGTTGTGCTTTTCCAATCATCTACATTACCAACCGAATCAGCATCTATGAACACTCTCAGGTTAAAATCATTATTGTATGGATACCATAACCCATAGTCAATAGTTCCCTTCAGATACCTAAGAATCCGCTTGATTGCAACCAAGTGGGATTCTCTTGGACTTTTCTGGGACCTTGCAGTAATGCCAACTGCATGTGCAATATCTAGTCTATTATGCACTACATAATGCAACTTACCAATCATTGATTAGTATTCCTTCTCATCAACCAATGCTAAGTCATCCTCTTTGGATAGTTTACAAACAGTCACCATCGGTATACCAAGTGGTTTTCTATCTTCCATGCCAAAGGTCTTCAACACCTCTTTGACATACTTGGACTGAGTGATAAAGATTCCATCTTTCATCTACTGGATCTATAGTCCAATGAAGAACTTAATCTCCCCTATGAGTGACATCTCAAACTCTTTCTTCATCTCATCTGCAAACTCATGAATCATCTTGTCATCTCCACCAATGATAATGTCATCAACAAATACCTCATAGATTAGGATCTGGTCTCCTTCAGACTTCAAATAGATATTGCTATCTTCACTTGTTCTCTCAAATCCAAACTTCACAAGATGGGAGTGCATGCATTCATACCATGCTCTAGGTGCCTGCTTTAAACCATATAAGGCTTTATGTAGCCTACACACCATGTCACTGTCTTTAGATAGGGCAGACCCATATGGTTGCTCTATATACACTTCCTCATCAAGTACACCATTTAGGAATGTAGATTTTACATCCATTTGATATACTTTGAATCCTTTAAAAGTTGCATATGCAAGAAGCATACGAACTCCTTCCAATCTGGCTACAGGAGCAAAGGTTTCTCCATAGTCTTCTCCCTCTTCTTGGGCATATCCTTTACACACCACTTTGGCTTTGTTTCTAATCACTGTGCCATCCTTAGCCAGCTTATTTCTATAAACCCATTTGGTACCAATGACATTTTTATTCTTTGGTCTAGGTACCAAAGACCATGTAGCATTTTTCTCTATCTGGTCAAGTTCCTCTTCCATTGGCTTGATCCAGTCTTCATCTTTATGTGCCTCTTTGAATGATTTAGGCTCAAATTCAGAGATCATACATGAGTTTTCTCTGACCTTTCTTCTTGTAAGGATTCTTGCATCCTTATCTCCTATGATCTGATTAGGATCACGATTCAGCTTGACATACTGAGGAATGGTCTTGATAGATTCCTCTTTCATTTCTTCTTCATCCTCATCTCCATTAGTATAAGCATCTACATCTACCGGCATAGGAACACTGTTACTGGTACTCGCTTGACTAACAACTAGTTCCCAGAAGGTTACAACTGTTTCATTTACCACTTGCTTACTACCGAGGATCACAATTCAGCTTGACATACCGAGGAATGGTCTTGATAGATTCCTCTTTCTTTTCTTCTTCATCCTCATCTACATCTACCGGTGTAGGAACACTGTTACTGGTACTCAATTGACTAACAACCGGTTCCCAGAAGGTTACAACTATTTCATTTACTGCTTGCTTTCTACCGGTATCCTCAGTTTTCTCAGAGGTTTCATCAACTCTTACATTGATGCTTTCCATAATTTTCTGAGTCCTATTATTGAAACACTTGAGAGCTTTTCTCTTGGTGGAATACCCTAGGAATATTCCCTCATCACATTTCGCATCAAATTTTCTCAACTGTTTGCTCCTCTTCATGTAGCATTTGTTACCAAACACTCTAAAGTAGGTAATGATAGGTGTCCTACTGGTCCAATACTCATAAGGAGTTTTATCCTTACCTTTCTTGATGAGTACTCGGTTCGTTGTGTAGACTGTAATTCTCGTCACTTCTCTCCAAAAGGTGCGAGCTTTCTTTACTTGAATCAACATGGTTCTAACTGCTTGAACCATAGTCTGGTTATTCCTCTCTACTAGGCCATTCTGCTATGGAGTCTGGGGGGCAAACAGTTGCCTCTTGATGCCATGTTCTTCACAGTACTTGTTGAATTCACCAGAAGTGAATTCCCCTCCTTGATCAGTTCTTAGGCACTTGATCCTTTTATTGCTTTCCCTCTCTGCTAATACTCTGAAAGCTTTGAACTTTACAAAAGCTTCAGAAATATCTTTCAAGAATGTGACCCACATCATTCTTGAGTAGTCATCAGTGAGAATCATGAAGTACCTATCACCCTACACACTCCTAGTTATCATAGGACCACACAAATCAGTATGCACAAGATCAAGCAAATTGTCAGCAGTGAAAGGTTTACCTTTAAAGGTTGAGGAAGACATTTTTCCCAATTGACATTCTCTGCACAAGGTATTTTTCGGTTTGCTTAGCACCGACAACCCTCTAACTGCCTTGATCTTACTGGCCTTCACAATGTTATCAAAGTTTACATGGTACAGTCTCCAATGCCATATCTAGCTATCATCAAATTTAGCCATAAGACATGTACTTATGTTTGCATTTAGTTGAAATAGGTTACCTTTGGTCTGCATGCCATTGGCCACCAATTCACCATTCTTTCCTTTGATTCTGCACACTCCATTCTTGAATTCTAGGGTGAGACCACTATCATTCAGCTGGCCAACACTCAGAAGGTTGTGTCTGACACCATCAACCCAATACACATTGTCAACATTGCTCTTTCCATTCAGAGAGATGGACCCTCTACCTTTGACCATGCATGGTGCATCATTTCCAAAGCGAACCACGCCACCATCATACTCTTCCAAGGATAGAAACTTGATCCATTCACCAGTCATATGGTGAGAACAACCACTGTCAATGATCCACTCATTGGAGTTATCAAACTAGGACACAAGAGCCTTCTTGTCTAACACATCTTCCTTGACAGCAACAAACACAATATCTTCATTTTCTTCATCTTCTAATTCCTCATCTATGACACCTTCATCAACTGCCACAAAATAGTTTCTCTGGTTTCCTCCTTTGAATTTCTTGAACCTTTCTGGTTTGTCCTTATTGTCACCATTAGGATAGTTTACAGCAATATGTCCTATCCAATTGCATGAAAAGCATTTCAAAGGGAGCTTTCCTCTATATATGTCAGTTGCTTTAGGAAGTTTCCTAGCAAGAAGAGCTTCAAATGCCATCACAATCTCCTCATCATCAATTTCTCTACTCTATCTTGGTTCGCCACTAGTGCTAGCTTCTTTTCCTTTTCTAGATGGTACAACAGATGGTTTAAAAGTTGATTCAGTCTTTTGAACACTGCCATCAAAATAGTGTAGCTCATAGGTTGTCAACTTTGCAATGATGGAGTCTAGGGATACCTTAGTCTTGTCTATTGATCTCAGCTCCTGAATAACAACAACCCTTATTGCATAGACTGGTAATAAGGATCTCAGGACTTTGCTCACCATAGTGGAATCTTCTATTTTACCACATGCACTCTTGATATCTCCAACAACGGTTTTGATTCTTATTCCATACTGTTGAATGGTCTCACCTTCAACCATCCTCATGTCTTCAAACTTCCCTTTAAGGCTTTCTTCCTTAGCTTGTTTTACATGCTCATCACTGCCATAGATATTTTCAAGAGTATCCCATACCTCTTTGGGATTCACCTTATCTTGGACATCAATAAACTCAATGTCAGATAAACTACTAATTAGGGCTTCCATGACTTGCCCATTCTCCTGCATCTCTCTCTTTTGGTCATCGGTGAGAGTACTAGTAGGAGCAACATAGGCATTCTCAACATAACTCTAGTGTTGAGCACCAATACTTTTGATGTATATCTTCATTCTATCTTTCCATATACTAAAATTTTCTCTGTTTTAACTTTGGACCTTCCCTCTTCATCATTAGACTAGGATCTTTACCTCAAGCAGTTAAGCTTGTAACACAAAGGACCTGGAGGATGCTTGATACCAATTGATAACTCAATAATGAATGGATAGTACTGAACTAGTAGTGAGAGGGGGGGGTGAATCAGTATAGACAAAAATCACAATCCTAAACTAGTTTGTCAGTAGACACTGTGCTTTTATAGACACAAAATAACACCGGTCTTAAATAGAGTACAACCGGCAAAACCCAGAATAACTGAGACACGCATAAACCGGTTGACACTTATCTTCTCACACAATCTAATACTTCATTTCCATTTCATCCTAGTGCATGAATATGTAAACTACCATCAAAGACATATATGTAAACAACTAGATCAACATGAATCACCACTTGACAGAAAACAACGTATCATCACATGAAAAGGACATCACATATGACACATATTTTTTTCACATGGAAACCCAACTAGGAAAAACAACGGTGGGGATGAATATCCACAAGATTGTTTCTGAACTCTTTAGAAGTCTGCTCTGTTAGCAGCCTTGTCTGGTTAAAGACTGATACAATAGGTTATGTTAGGAACCGATCCTATTAGGGATCACCCAGTTCAGGGATGGCTAGAATACCCGGTTAAGGGTTAAACCCTATTAAAGATTACCTTGTTAGAGGATTTCAAGAACTCAATGGTTTTAAGTCACCTTGTTTAAGGATTTACAGTAAGTCGGTTAAAGCTATCCTGTTAAGGGATTTCCTAACTATTGAAGTGGTTAGAGATCAACAGGTATTACAATGATCTAGTAACAGCACTCAATGCCAATGCAGATCCACTTTAGCTCCTCTTCACCTTCTGCACTTACACTCTGCAGGTATCACTTCTCTCCTCTGGTCTGGCAAGAATCACATATCTCTTCACTTGCATACACACACACAACTTTTGCCAACAACCTCAGAAAGAAACACAACATCGACCTTATAGGAAAACAGATAGGTCGGTAGCATAAACCCTAAACCCTAAACCTATTAGGTTAAGGAATTCAAATGGTTCAATCCTGACCATTGAGCACATTACATTAAATGAAACAGTCTTGATCCAATCTTAAGACATTCTCCATCATTTGTTTTCCACTGATTTCATGGCGGCTAATAACCCATCACACGTTATCACCATTTACAGACTTCGCACATTCCCGAGGTAGATAGGAACAATCTCCTTCATGCAAGATCCTTCATGTGCACAAGGATGATGTGGCACCATGATCTATTCTTCATTACAATGCTAACTCATCACACAAAGTCACTGATTGAGTCACACAGGCTTGAGACACTTCAACCAGAAACCCTGAAGTTGTGACTACCAGCTGGTAGTCATACAAAGCTTCCATGTGCCAGTTCCCATAACCACATGCCGGTTCACCTTAAGCAAACACACCACTCTACTTTGACACAAATGCCGGTTCACGGCGTTATACCGGTTCTCTCCTGTTCAGCATATTGACATCAATTACAACATACAATGTCATTATTTCCTCATACCGGTTCACATAATGCCAACACTTCCTTATAGGGTCATTTTTATCATTGGAAGGGTCAGCCCCTAACCTTTGGAACTCATCCTTAGGTGTAAGAAGTCCTCTGCACCATCATGGTGGTCCCATAGGTGTATAAAATGATGAAGACCATGAGTAACTCCTAGAATAACTCCTCTGGTCTCAATCCTTGACTATACCTCAATACATGGTTGACTATACCCAGGACTTTGCAAGCTTGCATTGTAGCCGCTCCCCCTCTTCTCTCTTGATCACTATCTCCGTTAGAATAGATTCAAATGGATCCTCATGTCCTCTTATGCTCCTCTGAGGTCTATGCATGATCTATGAAGATTGAGGTATGTGTGAAGCAGTGACGATGTCTGATAGGGTCTTTTGGATAAGGGATCGCCACTCATGTACTCCGATTGTAGAAGGGAATGAAATCAAATCATGTGTTCATCATAATATAAAAAAAAAACCAAACTAAATTAAATAATAATCATTTACGTAGATCTCCCACCTGCTAGTGTGGATCATGTGTTGTGGCCATCTCTAACCTAGATTCGCTACCCTCTCCATACTCATAGTGTCTTTGTACTCTAGTGAATGGTGTTGTCAGAGATGATCATCGTAATCTTGAAGTCGGTCTCCTAACATTGGCCTCCGCTCCTCTAGCTAGAACTACCAGTTGATCTAGGGCTATAGTATCATCTCTGGAGTGATGGGGAATCTCTTCCTCCTCTTTCTCTTTGATGCAGCCATAACCAGTGAAAACCCTCAAAAGAGTCAATCAGATTATGCAGAAAGAGAGACATAACAAAAGCAGTAGGAAAGCATAAAAAATTCATATAAACAAATCATATTCAAGTCATAGAACTTCCAGCAATCATTCGGTGATCATCAGATTATCATCAAAGAACTTCTAGTAGTTAACCGGTTACAAGAAGGCTTCAAGCTAGATATAATCCAATTGGGACTCTAAGAATCAACCAGATCACAACATGCAAATCTCAATCCTTATTATTAGTTCTACTTCCTCTACCCCTACAAATGATTACATAAAATCATATTTATACCCATCGAAACATACCCGAGTTGGCCTCAAAAGATTACATTCACTAATGCAGAAAAATGAAATGTGTAATTAAGTTGGTCCTAAGATCTAAGAAATATTTTTAGAAAATAACAACCAAGTGATACGGATTAGTAGGAAGGTCGGCCACACGCCAAGGAACATCAAACAAGACCCAAGATGGATCCACATGCTAAGAATCATGTCGGTAAAGAAGGAAAACCAACCGGTAAGCACAAGAACTATCCTAGAAACCTAGAAATAGCCAACCGAAAGTGATAATTGACTGAAGAAGAACCCAAATGAATTAGAAATATGGAATCAACCACATGAAACTGCCAGGAAATTGCAAACAAGATCTATCATGAAGAAAAAATAGCTACTGGTACATATTGGTAAGAATACTGAAACTGCATAAAGAACTAAACAATAAAAGAAAATGTTTTTGGTTGATGCAAGATTGCTAATCGACCGAGGATGCTCTTGCATCAAACAACCTAGCTAGAAAAAAATATTCCATGAGAGGCCACTCATGAACATCTAAAAGGATTCAGAATGAAGATCCCATGCTCTTTTTTAATCCAAAAATCTTCTTTATCTACCAATCTCTGCTCTATTTCTCTCGGCGCTTCAATTGACTTCTCTAACCTTTCACTTTCTTTGTTTTTCTTTCTTTTCTTGAGGTCTGCACATTCTCCCTGTGTACTTCCTTCTTTCTTCTACAACTCAGGATTTCTTTTGCCACAAGACTTTATTCAGTTTATCACCATGGGTTCTCTGTCGACTGGTTCCATCTATTCATCAGACTCATCTATCAGATCCTTCTACCAACTCTTGTCACCTTCCAGTAGAATCTCTAGAATTGGTTCTATCATATCTTTCTCGAAATCCTTTGGTATTACCTCTACTACCGGTTTCCTGCAACTTTTCTCAGGACTCAAATTCTTCACCTCCTTGTCTTTCTCCTTCAAAGAAATCACTGCGAACTTCTACCTATCCTTTTCAATAATAAATAGGTTTCTTCTACAATCAAAAATAGCTCCTCTATCATACTGCCAAGGTTTTCCCAACAAGACATGAAAAACATTTATTGACACAATATCACATAAAACTTCATCTCTGAAAGGCCCAATATTGAAAATCACCCAACACTGCTCCTTTATCTCTACCTTTTGATCATCTTGTAACCAACTTACCTCATAAGGACAAGGATGCTCAGGCCTCTTCAACCCAAGCTTCTCAACTATCTCCTCAGATAATAAATTGTCAGTACTTCCACTATCTACAATGACCCTACATAGGATGTATGTCCAGTTTCTCCACACTTGAAACATTTGCCAAGAAATTCTCTACCATTACTACTGCTACCCTTCCTTGGTGTCTTCTATTTCGGTTCTTTACTCCACTTAGGTTTTGACTCCTCTTCTTCAACTAGTTTCTTCATACTATCATTCATCATGAATTTCTCCTTTCCCTTATTTGGTTGTCTTCTTCTCACCTTCTCCTCAACGTTCAAAGCATACTGGTAATCTTCTTCAACTGTTGAAACCTTCAACATACTCATCTCATCTTGAATGCTAAAATAAATCCCATTGATGTGCCTCGACACCTTCTCTCTATCCATCTCTCTATGTCTAGATTAGATTACCACCTTGTAGAATTCCTCAGTATATTCCTTCACAGTCATGTTTCTTTGTTTTAGGTTCTACAATTTCTTAAACAACTCCAGTTCATAGTCTCCTAGTATGAACTTGGCCTTCAACCTTGCAACCATCTGTCTCCACTAGGTGATCTTCAATTCACCATTCTCCACTCTGTCTTTCTGCAACTCTTTTCACCACAAGGTAGCATGCCCTTTCAGCTTGGTTTGTGCCAACCGGACTCTCTGCGGGTCCTTGACATCGTCAAATGCAAAGTAGTCTTCCAACTCTTCGATCCAATCGATTAGATTCTTTGGGTTCAATGTTCTGAAAAAGTTAGAAACCTCAGCTTCATGCACTTTACTTGCTTGCACCACTACTCTTATGTATCTTTCCTCTCTCTCATCTTCTAGTCATTTAGCTTCCTCAAGCTCTTCACTGACTTCCTCATACTCATCCTCAAAGTCAAGGTTTTTTTGCAAACGGTTCAAAGCATTTCAGATTTCATTCCTCACTTCATTATTGAAGTCTTCCATCATCTTCTCTACCCTCCAGGGGTTTTTTCTCCTCAGTGGGATCTCTCCTTCCACTCCAGTGAACTACCTCAACTCGACGATATGACTACCGGTTTCAATTGCCTCCCCTTGAAGATCTATTCAACACACTTGTAGCCTACCTCCAATCGGTGATTTGTCCACGTCAAGGAATGCCTCAATGTTCGCTAACAATTCTTCCACCAGTTGGTCCACAACTAGCTCTGATACTAATTGATGCAGCCATAACCGGTGAAAACCCTCAAAAGAGTCAACCAACTTATGTATCAAGATAGACATAATGAAAGCAGTAAGAAAACATAAAAAATTCATATAATCAGATAATATTCAAGTCATATAACTTCTAGAAATCATTCGGTGATCATCATATTATCATCAAAGAACATCCAATAGTTAACTAGTTACAAGCAGGCTTCAAGCCAGATACAATCCAACCAAGACTCTAAGAATTGGATCACAACATGTGAATCTCAATCATTATTCTTAGTTATACTTCCTCTGCCCCTACAAATGATTAGATAACATCATATTTATACCCACCAAAACATATCTAGGTCAGCCTCAAAATATTACATTCACCAATGTAGGAAAATGAAACGTGTAATTAGGTCGGCCCTAAGATCTAAGAAATCTTTCCAAAAAATAACAACCAAGTGATGCATATCAGTAGGAAGATCACCCACATGCCAAGGCCCAAGATGGATCCACATGCCAAGATTCATACTAGTAAAGAAGGAAAACCAACCAGTAAGCACAAGAACTATCCTGGAAACCCAGATATAGCCAATCGGAAGCGATAATTGACCAAAGAAGAACCAAAATGAACTAGAAATCTGGAATCAACCACATGAAACAACCAGGAAAATGCAAACAAGATCTTCCATGAAGGATAAGAAACTACAGATTTATACCGGTAAGAATACTGAAACTGTACAAAGAACTAAACAAGAAAGGAAAATGTTTTTGGTTGATGCAAGATAGCTCATCGATCGAGAATGCTCCTGCATCACTCCTCTTCCTCCTCTATCTCGTCCTCTCTCCTGTCTTCCTTCCCTCTCTCCTCCTCATCTTCGCTACCCTCCAAATCATCCTCATCATCATCCCCATCCTGACCTCTCTCCCCACCAATATCTCCATCTCCTCCTCCCTCCTCATCATCATCTCTATCTTGTTGCTCCTCCTCCTCTCTCTCTCTTAGATGTCTCGTCATCGTCCCTAGTTGATCACCTCCATGGTCCAGGATTCCCCATAGGGTATTCTAAATGAAAAAAAACTCTAGGGAAATTCATGTCCCACCATGTGATGTAGCTGCGATGAGCTTCCATGTCATCATTAAAGGGAACCGCGACATCTTGATCAAAATCATTTGAATCTGTTAGCTCAATCTCATCATTGCAAGGCCTAGGAACTTCTCCCAGCCTCACCATCACTTGAGAGTGACATATAACAATTGGAACATCATCTAGAACACCCTTCTCTAGCCCAAACTATCGCCTAACTTGGTCGAAATAGAATGGGACTACAATGTGGTTGTAGCACCCCTTGAGGAAGCGGTTCCTCTGCAAAAAAAAAAAGTTGACTGCGTTGGCCTGGCCATGTGGCCATGCGCCAATATGGTCTCCATCTGATGACATCTGATCTTAGTCTATCAATCACAATCCTCCAATGCAACAAGTCACCATTTTGCCATGGTCTGGTGAGTGAGCATGCATATGCTCTAGGATTATTGGAACCCACATCAACTGGTACTCCGACTAACTTGGTACATGTAATATGCTCAAACATCCAAACCTGAAGAAGGGTGCATGTCATCAAGATACATACATTACCATAGAAATAATCTCCTAAGTCATGGTTGAGTTGGAATAACATGCTCCATCCCCGGGAGAACGCTATCCACCACTCCTCCATTTCTTGGATAGCATAAGTGAGACCCCCATGCATTTGACTACCTTGTCCATCTAGGCATATGGCTAGCCCCATTGTGGCTATCATGAGTCTCCTCATGAGTGGAATGGCGCTAGTAGGATGTAGTAACCACTAAATCATGATCCATCCTCTGGTCTCACTAGGCATAACCTGCCCAATGTAGTACCTTTTCTCTCTCCTAAAAGAAGATGGGGTAAGACCTACCTAATATCTCATTGTGCATCCCCTAATGGGAAGCCTTAGTATGTGGTAGACATCCTCAAGTTTAATTGTCATCTCTCCCACTGGTAGTACAAAAATGGAAGTATGTATATCCCATCTCTCCATGAGTTCCATGAGCACCGTTGGGTGGAACTTCATGGATGGCATGTAACAAATATACCATAACCCTACTGCCTTAAGAAGCTCCCTATCGTCCTCAGACAATCAGAGAATCTGACTCTGTAGATTCTGATATGTATGACCAACAATATTCTCTCGTATATGGGGTAGTCTCTGTAAAAATCAACCAATTAGCAATTAGTATCATCTCAACATTAGAAAGTCTGATTTCATGCTAACCCTTGGCCACCTTAGATAGGGACTAGGGTTCTTTGGAAGGACCAGGGCACCCCAGTTGGACCATGATGCCCTCATGGGACCATGGCACCCTAGTGGGACCAGGGTACCCATTTGGGACCATGGCACCCTAATGGGACCATGAAGCCCTTATGGGGGTTCATGTGCAATAAAACCTTTTATCATACCAAAAATTTAAAGTCAACTCAACTCAAAGTCAATAGAAAGTACAATGATGGTTTAGTATATGCACCTCATCAAGTGGTTGATTGGTAAGGATAGAATGTCATAGGATCTCCATCTGGGATGGTCATTTGGGTCATCTTCAAGGCATCTTGAGTGCTATGTGGGCTCCTTTTCTGAAAATAAGACAAAAAGTGAGAAAATTACAAAAACAAGTGTCATTTTCCACTATTCATATGGTATGCATTTCTCTCTTTCTTTGAAACCCTAATTTCTTTTTTTCTACTTAATATCTCATATCTTTAGTTAGAGAGATTTGATTTATATACCATTGGTGGCGTTGGAATCATGATTCAGTTCTCTTTCTTACCAAATGTTCCATGATGCACTTCGATCTTGTATCAAGCCTCATTGTGAGAATTTGTCATCACCTCTTTTCACAATTCCCTATGGTAAACATGATACCCTATTTCACCTCACTAAATTAGCAAGCCGTAATAGGGGGCATATAGCTACCCATTAATTTCATCACTTCCTTAGTAAGCATTAGGTGATTTTGTGATTTTATCTAACATGTGGTTTTGTAGTGTGCAGTTCCTAAAAGTGTACTGCAGATATCACTAGGGGCTTCGTCCGACACCTTATGGATATATCCTTTTTCAAGAAATGTTTACTTTTCTATACTTTAGCTTGCATATGCACATAGTGTCATATGACTACTAAAGTGGGGGCTAAATGTAGCATCATAAATTGTACACCCTTAATTGGGTGGTACAATTCAACGCTTAGGTTAGCACCTACCTTAGTCTGTTTGCAACTTGCATTTCAAATGCCCTTTAAGAATTTAATTAATTAATTCAATTAAATATGAAGTCATCTTTTATCCCTCTATACATCATAAAATTGGGACCTTTACCCTAAGTGTGCCCCTTTTTAGTTTATTCTTGCAATTGATAATTTCATCAAATACCCTAATTATTTCGTATTTGGATCTTCAAGGCCTAATTTCAAATATCAAAACATCTCAAATTTCCACATACTCCTAGAATTAGCTTTAAAATCACAATATCTTACTTCCCCAAAATTTTGGCAAAAATTTGGTCGGACCATGTTGGTACCAGCATGGTTTTTGAATTTTTCTCCCTAAATTTTGAGAGCATATTTTGGTAGTATTTTAATATTCATATCCAATAGATTGTCGAAAAATATCATTTCGAAGTTGGCCCATGACTCAAAACAAAGTTAGGGTTTCCTACATAAACCCTTTTCTTTCCTCATTTGAAGATCTAGGATCTAGCAAATGAAGAAGATTCTTGTGCAGTGAAAGTGCAGGTTTTATGAGGTCTACAACAACAAATCAAGCATCCATCAAGTTTACATCAATCATTTTCAACATTCCCTAAGAGATTTGAAGACATTGAAGAATAATAGGAGATCACCGACTGTTGATTAGCTTGTACCTCTCCCTTAGGGTTTGGTATGATTTCATGTTATTTTCATGTCTTTGTATGAGCTTCATAACATTCATTCTTAGATTTTCATGCATGCTTTAGATCCATTATAAAATTTGTCATTTGAAGCATTTACATTTTAACTTACAATCATTTAGGGTTTTCTCTCCAAAGCATTGGGTAGAACTCTAGATTTACTTTCTTATTCATTCAAGACCTTGCATACACACAAGATTCTTGCACACACATTTTAATTATATTATAGGCTATTTATGGAGGTGGAAATCACCAAAACAAGGGGTTTGTCCAAGTCAAAACTCTATATAGCCACCTAGATACCCTTTTTCAAGTTGCAGGTGCAAGTATAGGAATTCGGCGGAAGCACGAATTTTAGAATCGATGGAAGACATAGAGATCTTTTTAGGGTCTAAATCTTATATAAGATATCAAAGATAGGGGCATGGCACCCTGGTCCTTAGGTTTTTTTAGTTTTAGGTGACAAATCTACATACCAGACTCTCAAGACCCCAAATCTAGAAGATCAGCTTTCTATGAGAAAAAGGACAGGGGCGACTAATGATTTAGGATCTGAAAATTCTACATCAATTTCAGTAGTAGGTGCACCTTTGAACTCATTTCCTAGCTCTTCTTTCTATCTCTCAGTTTCAGTTTGTGTCAGATCTGCATGTTGAGTTTAGTGTGCATTGTTTCTTATCTCCTAGTTAGTTGATTGTTGCATTCCATCTTACACATTTACTCATCATTTATAGAAAAGAGTAGAAACCCTAAGAGATATTCCTTGAATCTCTCTTTCCTACAAGAAGTAGTCAAGGTGAAATATCTCCCTAGGCTCTTTCGTATTCCATTGTGTGTACATGAGAGTGGGATTTTGTCTAGTTACTTGGTTCCATTTTTATGCATCACAGATTCAATATTGATTCCAATTATGGCTACAAAGGAGATGGTCTCAAGCGCATGGGTCAAGGTGTTAAGGTGTCTCTGGAGCCAAAATCATGTTTGTTTATGATGGATTTAGGCTACAAGCCTAATCCATCTTCATCTTGTCCTCCATCATCTATTATCTTTGTATCTCCTTCTTATGAGTGGTCAAGATCTTCTTCATAAGAGAAAGGGTTACTTCCTGCTCCTCATCCTTTATCTAAAAAATAATGTATCTTCTTGTGGCTTCTCAAAGCTCGCTTGATTACTTTTCCTCCTCCTACACATAATAAGTTTCCTAAGAATGGTTCTTTATGTGCATACCATCAATTTTTCGGCCATTCCACTAGTGAATGTAAGGCATTAAATGATAAGATTCAACAACCCCATCAATCAGGTGCCATCAGTCTTCCATGTATTGACAGACCACCATGTTATTATTTGCATAGAAAGTGACATTAAGGTGTATATCTATCTTATTCTTTATCATATTTCAATCTTCTTTGCTTTCTTATCATGTCTCTATCTCTCACCTAACATGGTGATTATCCTTTTATCTCTTTTCCATGTTTGCCTAGGTGGGGGCCAAACAAGTTGATCTTTTTCTTTATCATTTTATTTGGCCAGATGGGGGACAAATCATTTGATATATCACTTTTGTTGGCATTATAACAGACAATGAGAGATTGTTGGCATTTCAATAAGGATATTGAGAAGGTTGTTGATGATTATGAATATAACTAATTAAGGATGTTTACTATCTTAATATTATTATTTTGTCATTGATGTCAAGAAATTGATTTTCTAATTCAGTGTGATGTTGCCATATCTTAAGAAGTATGATTTGATGAGTATAAAGATGTCGGTAAAAGACACAGAAAGATTGTGATGAATAAGGAGAGAAATATTTTATTCAATGGGCAACTATTACCAAGTTAGACAATGATGAGATCATGATGTTTAGATTGTTTTGATATCCTACATATGTTGTTGATTGTAAGGTTAATACTATACTATGTTACTGAGCAATGAACCTAGTCGGTAAACCCTAAGGTTATCGCTATCGGTTAATGAAGGCGGAATGTCTATCGAGTGAAGTTTAGTATTTACTAAGTTGCAACCGAGTTGTAATAGAATGCATTAAATGATTAAAAGCATTATTTAATAACGGAAGCTGATGAGCTGGAACTGATTAAATGATTGGTATGTCATGCATGAAGTTTGTTAAATAATCTATGGCAATGGAAGATCGACAGGAAGATCTACAGCTCAGATTGAACCGCAATACCTTAGCACAAGTTCCAAGAAATGTATGAAAGTTCCAAGGTGAGGTAAAACATTTTTAGATCGAAGGATACATTAAACCTCGTCAATTTTGAAGATCTGATGGCTATGATTGATCATGGGATATGGGATCAAGGAGATTAAGCGGTTAGAAAATTGTTTATAAATAAGGAACTGTTGATAAACAATGCATGCGGGCAAGTGGAAACACAGGGATGCTACATAGTGATTACCGAGCACAGAAGCTTGAAGACCTGTTTGATTAACAGAGTATAGAACCCAGTAGAGGGACAAGATACATCCTATGACTAGATTGTATTGAGAAAATAAGAATCTGCTTTAGCATTTTAGATGCAAAGTTGTAGATATATTTTTATTACTGTTATTTTGTGAAGTGACAGAAAATCTCTTAACGGAGTGGACCTAAAAGTCTTATTTGTAAAACCCTCTAGCAAGGTGACATTTTGATTGAGTGTTTGAAATGCTTTAACAAGGTCACCTCTAACAAGGTGAAGATCCTAACAGATTTGAGGGAAATCCCTTAACCAGGTCACATCTAGCAATGTGTTTTTAAGCTTTAACAGGATTTGCTTTTAACCGAGCATACTCTAGAAGAGTATATTTCTTAGTGGGTCTGAAATCCTACAGTGGTTTTTCCCTATTTGGGTTTCCACATTAAATCTGGTGTTATGAGTGTAGTTATGATTATGTGTTCTTAAGTTTGCATGTTTTATAGTTTTGATTACATATATCTGTTTAATCTACCAGGGTTGAATCTATTGATTTATGGAAGATTAAGTTTGTATGATTCACCCCCCCCTCTCATCTTGTCATCTTGGCATCTGTACTTAACAATTAGTATCAGAACTATCAATTGGTATCAGAGCCCTAGACTCAGGAGGAAAAGTTTAAAGGTACTTGAGGCAAAGATCCAAAGATGTATAAGAGGGATGCACCGAAGCTGAACAAGTCAAGATTCTCTACATGGCAGAAAAGGATGAAGCTGCACCTATTAGGAGAATGATTTCATTACACCTAGCACCTATCCATTGACAATGGAAGAGATAAAGGGAAAGCAAGAACATATTCAAGCAATGATTGAAATAACATCTACATTGACCGACTCAGAGTTTAATGATCTAGAAGGTTGCAATGATGCTAAGGAAATGTGGGACACACTCATATCTGTGTATGGTGGTGATGAACATGTTCAAAGAGCAAAAGTGGATAGTCTAAGAGGACAACTTGAATCCATGAGAATGAATGAAGGTGATAACATAACCCAGTACAGTACAAGGTTAAAGGAGATTGTCAATCAAATCAAAGGAGCAAGAGGAACCATTGAAGAGAAGGATGTCACAAGTAAGTTATTAAGAACCCTTCTACCAGCTTATGCAATCTGAGTCTCTGCAATCAATGAATTGAGGTTTGTACCCAATATGCCAGTTTCTTTGGATGCTACTATTGGTAAGCTACATGCATTTGAGTTAAGTAACTTTGATAACAGTGGGTCTTCGGTAAATAAAATTGAGTCTACATTTAGTTCTTTTCATCTTGATGAATCTGATGATTACAATGATAGAAAGTATAAGTACTTTGAAGGGAATCACAGTGGAGAAAGTGAAAGATTTTGCAAAAAAATGGAGGAGGTACACAAACTTTATGAAGAAATCAGAAAACAAGAAGAGTTTGAAGCACTATTAGCCAGAAGGCTATCGAGAGGAAAAGGTAAGTACAAAGGAAAACTACCTTTGAAATGTTTTAACTATGATAGAATAGGACATATGGATTCTAATTTCCCTGATAAAGAATCCAGTGAAAAGAGAGATTACCAAGATGACAGATAGAAAGATAATCATTACAGAGGACACCGAGACTTCAGAAGAAGAGATAAAAAGACATGTCTAATAGCTGATGAGGAATCCAATGATGATAAATCAGATGAAACTGATACAAAGGAAGTTGTTTATGTGGCTATCAAAGATGGATCAGATGCAGAAAGGTATGAAGAAAAAGATTTAATATCTCACATAAATACTAATGATTCTTGGATCATAGATAGTGGATGCTCACATCACATGACAGGTGATAAACACAAGTTTGTTATGTTAGAAGATTACGATGGAGGTTATGTAAGATTTGGTAATGATGCACCATGTCCGGTAAAAGTTAAAGGATCCATGACACTTCTTGACAATGCTAAATGTAATGATGTTTATTGGGTTGAAGGTTTGAAATACAATTTGTTGAGTGTAGCACAGCTAAACAATACAGGATACCGAATAGAGTTTCAGAATGGAATTGTCAAAGTTCATGAAAAGCATGGAAAGTTACCTGCTACTAGGACTCAAACAAAAGGTAACACATTTCACCTTGACTCAACTCAAAATAATTGTCTTTATGCAAAGATAGATGATACCTGGTTATGGCATAAAAGGTTTTGTCATGTAAATTTTGATAATCTGATCAAAATAAGTAAGAAGCACCGAGTAAGAGGTCTACCGAGTTTGGAAAAACCTGAGAATGCTATGTGCTAAGGATGCCAAATGGGTAAGATGAAAAGATCAAGCTTTACAAGTAAGTCCTACACTTCTAAGGGAAATTTAGATCTTGTGCACACTGATCTTTGTAGTCCTATGAAAGTTCAGAGTTATTATGGTGATAAATATTTCATATTATTTGTGGATGATTATTCAAGGATGATGTCAGTTATGTTTTTTAAAGAAAAATCAGAAGCTTTTCAAATGTTTAAATGGTACAAGGCAAGAGTTCAAAATAAAATAGGAAGACAACTAAAATGTCTTAAATCAGATAGAGGAGGAGAGTTTACCTCTTATGAGTTCAACTTATTCTGCAATGATCATGGTATAAAAAGACAAGTCTCTCCACCAAGAACTCCATAGCAAAATGGGATAGCTGAGAGAAGAAACAGATCTATTGTGGATTGTGCCAGAACCCTAATGATTGAAAAGAAAGTACCACAAAAAATTTGGAGAGAAGCAATAAGAATAGCAGTTTACACCCTGAACCAAGTACAACTAAAGAAAGGAACTTTGAAGACACCATATGAAATCTGGTATGACAAGAAACCTAATGTAAGTTACTTCAAAATCTTTGGAAGTAGATGCTATGTACACAAAGATGATAGAAATGGAAATGTTGATCAGAAAAGTGAAGAAGGAACATTTCTTGGTTATTCTTCTAGAAGTAAAGCATTTAAATGTCTGATCAAATCATCTAACAAAATAGTAGAAAGTGAAAATGTGAAAATTGATGAATTTGCAGAAAGAAATGATGAAGGAAACTCCAAAGAACCAGAAGATTATGAAGGATTTGTCTATGTTCAACCGAGAAGTCCTATCGAGAAAACTGCTGAAGGAAATGAAGAGAATGTCCAGTTACTGAGTGATGAAGAGGATCATACAGAGCCTAGCGAGCCTGTATTAGCCAAGTATGTCAAAAGGAATCATGCATCAAGTCAGATTATAGGAGAGAAGAATGATCCAGTGATGACAAGGAACAAACTGAGACAGAACACATGTCTGATATCTAAATTTGAACCGAGGATAGTGAAAGAGGCATTTAATAGTGAAGATTGGATCAATGCTATGACAAAAGAGATTTATCAAATCAAGAAGAATATGACATGGACACTGGTCCCAAGATCGAAGGATAAAAATGTAATCGGTACAAAGTGGATTTTTTAGAAACAAGCTAAATGAAAAAGGTGAGGTCATTCGAAATAAAGTAAGACTAGTTTGCAAAGGATATGCTCAAGAAGAAGGAATTGATTATGGTGAGACTTTTGTACCTATGGAAAGACTTGAAGGAGTAAGAACATTGCTGGCATATGTTGCTTTCAAAAATTTCAAGGTATATCAAATGGATGTCAAATCCACATTTCTGAATGGTATATTAGAAGAAGAAGTTTATATTGAACAACCTGAAGGATTTGTTGAAGACAAGAATAAAGATCAGGTATGTAAATTGAACAAAGCATTATATGGTTTGAAACAAGCACCTAGAGCATGGTATGAGAGATTGCACTCTTATTTGATCAAGATTGGTTTTATAAGAGCAAGTGAAAACAACAATATGTACATGAAGAATGATGAAGACAATGGAATACTAATCTCAGCCATATTTGTTGATGACATTATATTTTGTGGGAATGATTCTCTATGCAAAAACTTTGGTAATGAAATGTGCAAAGAATTTGAGATGTCACTAATCGGTGAGATAAAGTATTTTATAGGTTTACAGATACTACAAATGAAAGATGAGATTTTCATTATTCAATCCAAGTACATAAAGGGAATCTTGAAGAAATTTGGAATGGAGGATTCAAAACTAGTAAGTACTCCTATGACTACCAACTGTAAATTATCAAAGAATGATGAATCTACATCTACTGATGAGACACTTTACCAATCCATGATTGGAAAGCTACAATATGTTGTTCACAATGGACCAAACATAGCACATGCAGTAGGTATAGTTGCAAGATTTTCTGCAGATCCCAAGGAAACACACATGACAGCAATCAAGAGAATTTTCAGATACTTGAAAGGTACTGAGGCTTATGGATTAGTATACCAGAAAGGAAATGACTTTGATTTAAAAGTTTATACTGATGCTGATTGGGCAGGCAACATAGATGACAAGGAAATCACAAGTGGAGGAGCTTTCTTTTTAGGAGAAAGACTAGTGAGTTGGCTTAGCAAGAAACAAGGATGTGTTTCACAGTCAACGACAGAAGCTGAATATGTTGCTGCAACATTGAATTGTACTAATATAGCATGGATCAAACAACTATTGGAAGGCATAAATGAGAAAGTTACCAAGCCAATAACTATATTCTGTGATAATACTAGTGCCATTAATATTTCAAAGAATCCTGTTATGCACTCTAAGACAAAGCACATCTCTATCAAATATCATTATCTTAGAGAAGAAGTTCAAGAGAAGAAAGTGGTGTTGGAGTATGTTAGCACAAAGGAACAAATAGCAACTATCTTCACCAAGCCACTACCAAGGGACACTTTTGAGTATCTCAGAAGTAAGTTAGGGGTCCTACCCCTATCTTCTACTCACTGACCGAGTTCGGTGAAAGAATCAATTCGACGACTCTAAAGAATCTCTTTTAGGAGTTGATGTTGATTAACACACTTTAGGATGTTTTCTAAAGGTGTGTAGGAAACAAATATAGGGAACATAAATTGTAGACATAATGCTCTGACCGAGACTGAGTTGACACATAACAGCAAGGAATTCACTTCTCAGTGGAAGAAATCATGTTTTAGCTCTTTTACTTTTTGGCATTGTTGTCAAAGGGGGAGAAGACTAATGTATGGGGGAGAAGTCTAATGACAGGGGGAGAACATTTTAGAATCTCACAGCAATCCCAATCAATTAGGTCAAATCAATTGGTTTTGCCATCAATGCCAAAGGGGGAGATTGTTGGCATTATAACAGACAAGGAGAGATTGTTGGCATTTCAATAAGGATATTGAGAAGGTTGTTGATGATTATGGATATAACTGATTAAGGATGTTTACTATCTTAATATTATTATTTTCTCATTGATGTCAAGAAATTGATTTTCTAATTCAGTATGATGTTGCCATATCTTAAGAAGTATGATTTGATGAGTATAAAGATGTCGGTAAAAGACACAGAAAGATTGTGATGAATAAGGGGAGAAATAAGTTATTCAATGGGCAACTATTACCGAGTTAGACAATGATGAAATCATGATGTTTAGATTGTTTTGATATCTTACATATGTTGTTGATTGTAAGGTTAATACTCTACTATGTTACCGAGCAAAGAACCTAGTCGGTAAAACCTAAGGTTATCGCTATTGGTTAATGAAGGCGGAATGTCTACCGAGCGAAGTTTAGTATTTACTGAGTTGCAACCGAGCTGTAACAGAATGCATTAAATGATTAAAAGTGTTATTTAATGAAGGAAGCTAATGAGCTGGAATTGATTAAATGATTGGTATGTCATGCATGAAGTTTGTTAAAGAATCTATGGCAATGGAAGATCAGCAGGAAGATCTACAGCTCAGATTGAACCGCAATACCTTAGCACAAGTTCCAAGAAATGTATGCAAGTTCCAAGGCGAGGTAAAATGTTTTCAGATCAAAGGATACATTGAACTTGGTCAAGTTTGAAGATCTAATGGCTATGATTGATCATGGGATATGTGATCAAGGAGATTAAGCAGTTAGCAAATTGTTTATAAATAAGGAACTGTTGATAAACAATGCATGCGGGAAAGTGTAAACACATGGATGCTGCATAGTGATTACCGAGCACAGAAGCTTGAAGACCTATTTGATTAATAGAGTATAGAGTCCAGTAGAGGGACAAGATAAGTCCTATGACTAGATTGTATTGAGCAAATAAGAATCTTCTTTAGCATTTTAGATGAAAAGTTGTAGATATATTTTTATTACTATTATGTTTTGAAATGACAGAAAATCTCTTAACCGAGTGGACTTAACAATCTTATTTGTAAACCCCTCTAGCAAGGTGACATTCTGATTGAGTGTTGGAAACCCTTTAACAAGGTCACCTCTAACAAGGTGGAGATCCTAATAGATCTAAGGAAAATCCCTTAATCGGGTCATATCTAGCAATGTGTTTGTAATCTTTAACAGGATTTGCTTTTAACCGAGCATACTCTAGAAGAGTATATTTCTTAGTGGGTCCGAAATCCCACAGTGGTTTTTCCCTATTTGGGTTTCCACGTTAAATCTGGTGTTATGAGTGTAGTTATGATTATGTGTTCTTAAGGTTGCATATTTTACAATTTTGATTACATATATCGGTTTAAGCTATCGAGGTTGAATCTATTGATTTATGGAAGATTAAGTATGATTCAGCTCCCACCCTCTCATCTTGTCATCTTGGCATGTGTACTTAACAATTAGTATCAGAACTATCAACTTTTTCTCACCTTTTTTGGGGCCAATCTACTACTTGCCATATCTATCTTTGACTGCCCAATCGCATGGCTATCTATCATATCACTACCCATGCCAAAAAAATCTATCTATCTCATCGCCTTATCATATGGATACCTAGTATAATTCACTATTGCCCAATCACATGGCTATCTATCATATCACTTCCCATGCCAGCAAATCTATCTATCTTATCTCCCTATCATATGGCTACCTAGTATAATGCACTTTGCTATCCATATTGGCGTATCTCATACCAATGACTGCTTATTTTGAATCTTTTTGTAGCAAGGGGATTTCCTCTAAAGTGAGGCTCATTTCTGTTACATTCTCTTATCTATCTTTTATCTCTATCCTTTATCTTATCATCCGAGATTTTAGTCTACAACTAGTGTATTTGTGATGTATCAAGTAATAATATCTATTTCAAATCTCAGCCTCATCTCACTGGGGGCAACCTCATCTGATCAACAAAAATTTGCCTCCCTATTGCCACTATCTTTTGGTAGTGGCCTTCCTACTGAGTGAGGTTGGTGCTACTTATCTTTGATCATCTGGTATAACACAACTTTCTAGATCTATCTTTTTTATCATCATCATGACTGCTAGTGATGCATCAAGCTAGTGTCAAGATCATGTACTATCTCTTTGATATTGATTGCTTCTTTGACTTCTAGGTGCATTCTTCCTTGAAGTGATCAATTATTGTTTTCTTCTCTTCATTTTAGAGTTCCTTTATCTATTATTTCATTTGAATTTGGGGATGACACATGGTATTGAGACAACCTTTTACATTTAGGTCTCTTTCACTCTGCCGACTTAAGATCATAGTTTCTTTGTTTTGTACTTTTGTGTGTGTGCTATCTTATTTTTTTATCATGTTCTGACCCTGTTGTCTTGGGATTCCCTTATTCTCTAATCTTGTTCTCTCATGTAGGTTTTTGTATCTCATGCATCTGTTTTGTAGGTCTCCATCTTGGGGCCATGCTTCCTTGGCTCAAAGATTTGTCTTCTTCATCTACATATCCTTTTTGCATCATGAGGTTATTTTATGTTTAGTAGATTTCCTTTAGTGTGCATATTCATGTTGATTCATAAGCCCACTAAAGGGGAAAAAATGTAGTGTCAAAAATTGCATACCCCTTTGCAATTTCACCTATGCTTTTGTAATCACTTTAGTTTCCATCCCCCTAGACTTTGGGTAGGCTCATTTCAACCCTTGCATCAACCTTTTCCCTATCAGGATGCTTAAGACACCTTTCAATAGCTATCCTTCTACTTATGTTTCATGTTAGCCGCATGTTTCTCTTGTTATTTTTTAGAGTGATTTATCTAGACATTACTGTACCACGCAGACATTGCACATTGTGCATTTGTCCCACAACATCTTAACATTCAAATGTCGATTTTGTGCATTTTGACACTTATCACCTATCTTAGACGGTGGAAACAGCTCAAAATCTTCTGAAATGGCTCATGATCTTCTCTTTCCCTCCTCTTCTCTCATTTTAAACCCATGTTTTTGTTCTTTTAGGCTCTCTATATTTTGGACAAAATATCTCCATTCTTTGGGATCTCTTGCTCTTGCTACAACACTCTTAAGATCTTACAATAATCTTTTGTAACTCTCTTGGCTTTCTCAAGCCCCTTTGGTAATATCTTTCTATCATTATATCTATCTCATCTTTGAGCATCTTGGGATTTATCACATCCCCTATCTATTTAATCATTTTATCATTCTATGTATTTGTCTTTTGAACTATCTATCTATCTGGGTTGTTTGTGGAGGTGGAAACACAAAAATGGGGGATTGACTGAGGCAGATTCCAAAACGCAACCCCTAGAATTTTCCTTCTTTCTTGTGTGTATTTTTATAATCGTAAGAAGGAGATCATTTAGCAGGAGGCTTCAATCGTGGACTGGTTGTGATATTCCTTCTTTTCCCTCTTCACAAGTCATTTTAATATCTCATTCTGTGTTATTAGCTTATCTTGTTGTTTTTCATGTTTATTTAATATTATAATTATATTTGCTACCCCCGTATGATTTCTATGTTCTATCTGTACTGGATGACAGCGTGTCACGTTGGTGTCCAAGCTCTGCGCACTCATCCTAAGGACAAAGACTCGACAAAGTTGTCTGGGAGTCTTGTCCACAGTCTATTAGTTTAGCTTTTCATTTTTATCCCCTAGCTCATCCTTAGCACCATTTTGACTAAGGTAGTGGCAAATTGATTTATCCTCTAAGATTCATCATCTTGTGGGTGACAAATCCCCTCCTCTATAGTAGGATGCATAATTTGACTGGTGTTCAACATATGCTGAATTTTTCTTAGGCTAGGCATGGAAAGGGGGAGCATGTATTAAAAGAGCTTCAACATGAGAAGATTTAAATTACAAAAAGAACACAAACATGAAAGATGTGAAATCAATTGTTCAGTGGTGCAATGCTACAATGGGTCTAGGTAATGAAGGTAAGGCTTTAGTTTGTAGAATTTTTTAGTTGGTAGATGATACTAACATTGAAAAATTGGAGGATTGTTGTACATTGTTAAGATCGAGTGAGCTACACTCTTTTCAAAGCTCTAATACAGGTTCATAGACTATCCATATGCAATTGATGCCATCTTATTGTTCTTCATGTAGAAATGGTGCCTATTGTGAGTGTGAGTTAAAGGAGTGGGTGGATGAATGGTATATGAGGCCTCTAATTTCACTTGAGACATATCAACCTCCAAGTGTGCTACAACTCACACAGATGGAAGCATAGGTTGACTTTGACCGTATGTCAAATTTAGTCGAATTGTGTAAATTATCCACATGCAAAATATTTTACTTGAATATTTTACCTTATTTTTTTGCTAAATTCATCTCATTTTATCATTGAAAGGCATATTTATGCAGTTGTTGTAATTGAAGACAATGGAGAAGGAACAAATTATTATCTGTGTTGTTGTGTGGAGGCAAAAAGGAAATTGGATGGCCTTGTGGTAGATGGAGAAAATATTGAGTACCCCATAGGATTAGTGGTTGTTACTCATACAAAAGATACCCAGTGAACAATTCTAACTTGTGGTTGTTCAAGGACTTCAAGACACGAATGAAGATTCTTCATTATTATAAACCTTTTGTAGCCTCAAATATTAAATTGATCAAATACGGGGGTAGATCACTGAATAAGAACCTATGGAAGGTTCATGAGTCTGACCATGAGGAAATACTAGAAATGATAAAGAGTAGAGTAGATCCAGATGATTCATTGGATTAAATATAAATGCAAAAAATTGTAATCTCAATCACATTTCGATATATGTACATATGACTTCTATTTTTGAATACTTGAGGCATTGTAATATCAAATATCTTTATGATATAATTATGTGTAATATAGTTTTTCTCTCTAATGATTGAGATACTTGGTGTTATAATTGAAGTGAGATTATTGTAATAAAATCTAAAATTGGAGTATTGGTGCAAGAGCACCCACAAGTCCTATCATGCCTCCAAGAGTCAAAAGTTGATTCTTTGTCTTGTTTTGTGAATTTTAATGCAAATAATGTCATTTTGGACCATTAGAGATCATATGGGATCACTTTGTGAAGTTTTAGGCCAATAGGGTAAAAGATGTAAAAATCGCTCCTTTGTTGTCAATGTTGTATGACAACTTTTCAAAAATTTGTTAAATGTTAGTTGAGGGTCAGTTGCAAGTTATAAATGGTTTGAATAGGAAAAAATGTGCCTCATACACATGAGCAAGGGTTGAATGTTTGTACTTTGAAGTTTTGAGCAATAAAAATACATTAATTTCTACACTTTTCCATATTTTTTCTTCTCTCTTGCATGGCACGGATCTTTACGGTCTATTATAATCCTTAGGTTTATTGAGATTGATAGAGGGATGAATAACCTTTCATTTTAAATTGGTTTGGTGTTTTTTTATTGAATTTGTAAAAATTTATGGCCATTTCATCATAGACAGCCCTATAAGACTATTTTTTTTAGAAAGTTGTAGGTTGTTGTAGAAAATGGTATGGATTGCATGATGCATTGAATAATCTAAGAATAATTGGGAATGAAAGTGAATTATTCCCTAACATTCAATCTTCTTGGTTGGGTTTTTTCTAGGAATTTCCTTGTGTTTCTTTCCAACTCACTTGCTTGATCGATGCAGGCCACACCCAAGCAGCAAAATCCCTAAGGTACTAAAAGTGTGAAAATATGGAAAAATTTGGCATCGCATTTCTAGACGCTTGAGACACATACAAATGAGTCATCTAATCCCATAGGTTTGTGAGATACCACTCTTAAAAAACCCCTCTCGGTTTAGGAAGACTTAGATCCAACTTCCCATGGCAACAATTTCTCGATTATGACAAAAAAAGTCACATGAGTTCAATCAGAAGTTACCCAACACCCTAACTTTCAATCTGCTCATCGTAGAAACAAACCATCAGCTTGTACACATCCGAGTGGCTGATTTTGTTCTAGGAATGCCCTTTTTTCACTCGCCAACTTGCCTAACAAATGCGGGCTACACCCTAGTAGCGAAATCCCTCAAGTGCTCAAAGTGTGAAAAATTGTCAAATTTCGGTGTCATGCTTCTATATGCTTGAGACACATACAATTGAGTCATCTAATCCCATGGGATTGTGAGATACCACTCTAAAAAACCTCTTTCAATTTAGGTAGATTCGAATCCAATGGCCCATGGTGACACTTTCTTGATTGCAACAAAAAGCGTCACATAAGTTCAATCAAAACTTGTACAACACCCCAACTTTCAATCCACTCATCATGGAAACAAACCATAAAATTGTATGTGTCTGAATGACCAGGTTTATTCTTGGAATGCCCTTATTTTTATTGCAAACTCACCCAATCGACGAGGGCTACACCCTAGCAGTGAAATCCCTAAGGTGCTCAAAGTACATGAAAAATTATGAAAATTTGGTGTCACATTTCTAGATGCTTGAGGCACATATGAACAAGACATATGATCCCATGGGGTAGTGAGATGCCACTCTAAAAAACCTCTCTTGGTTTAGGTAGATTCAGATCCAATTGCCCGTGGCGACACTTTCTTAATTGCGACAAAAAGCATCACATGAGTTCAATCAAAAGTTGCACAATGCCCTAACTTTCAATATACTCATTGTGGAAATGAACCATCAGATCGTACATGTTTGGGTGGCCTATTTTCTACTATCAATTCCCTTTATTTTCTTTCCAACTCACTCGATCGATGTGGACCACACCCTAGCAATGGAATCCCTAAGGTGCTCAAAGTCCATGAATAATTGTAAAAATTCAGCATTGTATTTCTAAATGCTTGAGACACATATGAACAAACTGCTTGATTGCATAGGGTTGTGAGATTCCACTCTAATTAAACCTCTCTCAATTTAGGTAGACTTGGATCCAATTTCTCATGGTGACACTTTTTCAATTGTTATAAAAAGTATCGCATGAGTTCTATCAAAAGTTACACAACACCCTAAATTTCAATCCATTCTTAATGGCAATGAGCCATCAACTTGTATGCATCTGGGTGGATAGGTTAATGCTATGAATGCCCTTCTTTCATTTGCCAGCTTGCCTGATTGATTCAGGCCACACTATAGCAGTGAAATCCCTAAGGTGCTCAAAGTGTGAAAAATTGTCAAAATTTGGTGTCACATTTCTAGATGCTTGAGACACATACAAATGAGTCATTTGATCTCATGGGGTCATGAGATGCCACTCTAAAAACAACTCTCTCAATTTAGGTACACTCATATCCGATTGCCCATGGTGACACTTTCTTGATTGCAACAAAAAGTGTCACATGAGTTCAATCAAAAGTTGCACAATGCCCTCACTTTCAATCCGCCCATCATGACAATGAAACATCTTCTCGTACGCATCTAGGTGACCGGGTTTATGCTAGGAATGCCTTCATTTTTCTCTCTAACTTGCCTAATTTGTGCGGGCTACACCCTAGCTGTGAACCCATTTAAGTGCTCAAAGTTGTCAAAATTCGGCGATGCATTTCTTGGTGCCCATGAGAAATACAAATGAGACATCTGATCCTATGGGGTCATGTTATGACACTCTACATAAACCTCTCTCATTTTTGGAAGACTCCGATTTAATTAAGCCCATGCCTACTCTTTCTCCATTGGGACAAAACATGTAAAATGAGTTCAATGAAAAGTTGCACAATGCCCTAATTTTCAATCCATTTATCATGGCAATGAACTGTCAACTCCTCTACATCTATGTGGTTGGGATTATGCTAGGAATTCCTTTGTTTTTTTGTCCAAATCACTTGATCGATCTAGAACACACCCTAGCTGCAAACTTGCTTAAGTGCTTAAACTTGTCAAAATTCATTGATGCAGTTCTTAGTGGTCGTGAGATATACAAATGAGCCGTCTGATCTTATGAGGTTGTGTTACAAAAATCTAGATAAACCTCTCTTATTTTTGGAAGACTCAGATCCACTTGCCCATGCCAAAACTTTCTTGGTTGATAATAAGTGTAAAATGAGTTCAATGAAAAGTGGCACAATGCCCTAACTTTCAATCCAATCATCGTGGCAATGAACCATCAACTCATACACATATGGCTAGCTAGGTTTATGTTAGGAATGTCTTCATTTCATTCACCAACTCATTTTTATCAATTTGGGACACACGCTAGCTGCAAATTTGCTTAAGTGCTCAAAGTTGTCAAAATTTGGCAACATGTTTCTTAGCGCTCATGAGACATACGAAGAATTCATTTGATCCTATGGGGTCATGTTACAAACTCTACATAAACCTCTATTATTTTTGGAAGACTCAAATCTAATTTCCTGTGGTGACACTTAATCGGTTGTGAGAAAAAGTGTAATATGAGTTCAATGAAAAGTTGCACAACTTCTTAACTTTCAATCTACTCATCATGGCAATGAACCGATAGCTCGTACATGTCTGGGTGGTCAATTTTGTGCTAGGAATACTTTTGTGCTCATCGACCTAAGACACACCCTAGCCAAAAAACTTTCTTAACTGCTCAATGTGCTCAAAGTTGTCAAAATTAGGTGATCCATTTCTCGGAGCTCGTGATGTTGGCCATTTGGTGGAATTGATTATGTGTTGCATTGATGTTTTGTCATTGATGTCAACACTAGTTTTTAGATGCTTTATCGACACCCTTCTGGTCCTGGTAGGTTGAGTGGTTTCTAGTTAACTTCAATCCGACATTATTCGGTAGACTCTGGTATAATATGGTGATGGAATTGGTTTTCTCATAATGCTTATACACATATTTGATCAGTTGGTTTTGGTTTGGTGATTGGATGCTATCCTACCTACTTAGAAGATTGGTTTCTGGTTCTAGCGAGGGTTTCACCATAAGAGTTTTGGGTGGAGATCTATGATGAATTGCATACGTGGTGTTGGTGCAGCTTCTGATGGAGTTTTAGGATACTGTTGGTGATCATGTTCGAGACATGGTGGTTGGAGATCATTGCTGAAGCGTGTGGACCTATACTTGGTCCCGATTGATCTAGGTTATGGACTGACATTAATGAAGCATGTGGATAGGACCAATTTTTGTATTTCTGGGATGTCTTATGTGTTTCTATTACTTGTTTGGTCTAAAGCCAACATTGTTTTAAATTATGTAATCATTTATTGTCTGGTGGCTGACCTGATTGTTTATGGTCGAGGGTTTGTATAAATAGATGTAAGATCTCATTGTAGATCATCATGGTTAATCTGAGAGGTCATGGTCAAGAAATGTAATGTGCAAATAATGTAATATCATTCAGGCAAAGGAGTTGGTCGATCATTGGAGATCGAATTGGGTTTGTGTAAGAGGATTTATTCCTTTGGTATTGAGCTTAACCAAAATTGTACTCAGGCATAGTAAATGCTATCTTTTGCAGTTCAACACTTCTTTGGATTATAGTCTAGATTTATATGTAGTAAGTGAGGCTCCTTTTGTGATGAGTAGTGTGCTCTAGGTTGTTGGCCTTCCTACAAGTGCAGGCCCCTTCATTGTAATTCACATACTTACTACAGAAGTATTATCTGACTCTGGATAGGCTTCTCACCATGGTTTTTCCCTTTACCATGGTTTCCATGTACAAATCTTGGTGTTGTGTGGATGGATTTTATTCTATGATTATTATTTATGCTTAATTGGATTAACTACTATTTTAGTATTGATGTTTTGGGTTCTGGTATTAAATTTTAAGTTGCTAATGCTTCTGGTAATTTATGACAACTGATTCACTCCCCCTCTCAGTTGTCTTCTGGTTATCTGAACTATCTAAAAATTGGTATTAGAGCTTTGGTCCTCTTTGTAGAAAGCTTAACCGCTTGAGGAAGATCCTATGGTGAATAATAGTTCAAGTTCATCCAGTTCTTCTAGAGCTATCTTTTGAAGGAATATACAAAGGATTGAAGGAACAAATTATACAGTATGGAAGATTCGGATGGAGACTCATCTAAGATGTCTTGGCAAGGAGACTTGGGAGATCACACAAAATGGTGTCATGCCCTATAATTCAGGAGTTGACAATCCTCCTCTGGAAAAATTGGACAAAGAGCTTGAGAATGATTATAGAGCAAGATAATCCCTCTTGTGTGCACTTTCTAATTAGTAAATAATGGGATTAACTGACAAATCATCTAGAAAGGCTATATGGGATGAGTTGCAAACTCTTAATGAAGGTGACCCTATAGTGAATATTGCTAAACTTGATTGTTACTGGATGAGATATGAAAACCTAAAGATGGAAGAAGATGGAAGGATTACTACATTCATGGGAAGGGTTAATGAGATTGTTATGAGAATTCAATGTTGTGCTGGAACTTTGAGCGAGGATGAAATTATTTCTAAATTATTGAGAGCCCTACCACCAACTTAAAAGATGAAGGCTACTGCTATTAATGAGTTGAGAACAATGGCTAATACATCTGTCAACAAAGACACTTTTGTTAAGAAACTATCTACTTTTGAGCTTGGGGAATTTGGACCTTTTGGAGCTGTGAAGACTAAACCTAGTTTTCATGCATCTACATCTACAACCGGTAAGAAAGATTGGAAAGATTTATATGAAAAGGAATTAGAAGATATGAAGAGAGAAGATGATGAGTTTGAGAAACTTGAAGAACTATTTGCTAGAAGAGTACCGAAAGGACCAGTAGGAAATAAGTATGAAGGAAAAGAACTTTTTAAATGTTTTGCATGTAATAAGATGGGTCATTTTGCATTTATATGTCCTGAAAGAAATTGAAGATTTGAAGAAAGAGTTAAAAGATCATTTAAGTCTAACCCTGGATATTCAAGAAAAACATAGATAAATCATGCTACATAGTGGATGAGGAAGGCATTACTGATTTAGATGATGAACTGGCAGAAGATTGTGCTAGTGGATCCAGCAATGGGAAGGAATGGGTGTTCCTACCTATCAAGGAAGATGATCCAACACTGGAAGAGAATGTACTTGAGGAGAAGGCACTTGCTACTAAAATTGAGGACAAGGATGAATGGGTAATTGACAGTGGATGGTAAGAACAATACTGAGAATGCTTATTATGTTGAAGATTTGAAGCATAATCTTTTGAGTGTAGGACAATTGGTAAATAAGGGATTTGAATTATAGTTCAAGGATGGAAAATACAAAATCATTAACAGATCTGGCTTGGAGATTGCAATTGATACACAAACAAAAGGTAATATATTTCATTTGAACTCTGGTGAGAGGACATGTTTGATTACACAGATTGATGAGATTTGGCTATGGCATAAAAGGTTGTGTCATGTGAATTTTGATTGCATTGTGAAGATCAGTTCAACTAAGGCTATTAGAGCTATACCTAAGATTATGAAGCCCTACAATCTGGTATATAAGGAATGTCAAATGGGTAATAGGTCAGAACCTCTTTTAGGAGTATACAAGATAAATCAAATAATGTTCTTGATCTTATTCATATTGATTTGTTTGGCTCTGCTAGAATTATAAGTTTTCATGGTGATAGATATTTCATTCTAATCATTTATGGTTATCTAGAATGATGTGGGTTACTTTTTTGAGAGAAAAATTTGAAGCGTTTGAAAAATTTCAAATATTTAAGGCTAAAGTGGAAACTAAGATAGGATTGAAGATTAAATGTTTGAGATCAGATCATGGTGGAGAATTCATATTAGGTGAGTTTAATAACTTTTGTGACAAGCATGGTATAAGAAGACAATATTCTACTCCCTGGATACCTCTGCAAAATGGAGTTGTGGAAAGGAAGACCAAAACTATCTTGGATGTTGCTAGAACAATGATGATGGAAGCTAATCTACCTTATATCTACTGGAGAGAAGCAATGAGTACAATGGTTTATACATTCAACAGATTACATATCAAAAGAGAAACCGGTAAGACACCTTATGAATTATGGTTTGGCAATACACCTTTAGTTAAGTATTTCAAGATTTTTGGTAGTAAATGTTATATCAAGAGAGATGATACTATTGGGAAATTTGATCCTAAATGTGATCAAGGCATATTTTTTGGTTATTCTAATGAAAGAAAAGCATGTAGATGTTATAACAAGAGATTGCAGAGAATTGTGGAGAGTGCTAATGTCAAAGTATATGAGCTGAACAAAAGTCAAATTAGAGTTTATGACAAGGAACAGACAGTGGAAATGATTATATCTGAACCGGTAGCACCTTTACCAAAATAAAGAGTTGAACCAGTTACTCTGGCAACATCAGAGAATTCTATAGTAACTGAAGAGTAGGGAAGAGGAATAGAGAGTCAAAAGACTCCTAGGTATGTGAGATTGAATCATTCTGAAGATCAAATTTGTTGGTTTAATTAATTATTTATGTTGAATATTATTACACCTTTAAGTTGAATATTATTACACCTTACTTAAGTTTACTTCTGCACATGCATTTCATAGTAGTTTGGGTATGAGACACTTGGGTGTTTGTGCCACATTGGGATAGTGTGTGTACGATAATTTCCACCTTTTATGGTGTGATCTTTTTGCTACTTTATCATATCCACTTATTATGGAGTGATAATTCCACCTTCTGTGGGTGATCCACCTCATGTGGAATATTTAATTGTTTCTCCTACCTACCACACCTATTTCCTACCTACCCTTGTTTCTTATTGAGCCACATGTCATGTTTGTGTGCTCACATATCCATATAGCCTTGCCTATATAAGCATGCTCATATTCATTGTATGTAACGATTGATGATCCAGTTGATTAGTATTTTCTTGATAGAATATAGTTTATTCCTATTATCTATTTTGTTCTCTCTTATTTGTGATTTCTATTGCCTCTAGATCTTGGAAAATTATCACATGGTATCAAAGCCATTAGAGTGTTATTTGCTTTCTAATTGAGAGAAATTTGATGCTATTTGGGGTTTGCATTTTGGAGATATATAATGCAGGTTATTATTGAAGCTTGATGGATCAGATCTGAGGTCACGATTGGATTGAGGAGGTCCAAGAAACTTAGTTTTGTCTTTTTTTCATCTAAATCAGACTTTGGAGGCAAAATCTAGAGGCATTTGAAGTTTGAAGTTGCAACGGAAATTTTCCAGAAATTATAATTTTGCATGCAATTTTCAAATAGTGACATCTCGCTCATCCGGACTCCTTTTTTTGAGCAATTATTTTTGTTTTTGGGTAGAATTTCGTGATCTATACAGTGGTGCAGGAGTTTTTGGATTTTTGAATACAGGATTTTCTGAAATCATGTAATCCTAATTTTTACAACTTTGGAGGCTTCGTTTGGGCTCATATGGACTCCTTTTTAGGTGCCATTTTTTTTAAAGTGCATAATTTTTCATCTACTTTGATAATCTGCCATTAGTTTGTAGTGATTTTGAGTAGAAATTTCACTTTCAATATTCGGTAACTTTTTGGCCTATTTGGTACTTCTATTTTGCTTGGATCCTAGTTTAGATCACTAGCAGTATTTGTTGAAGTCTCTTATATCTCATTTTGAGAAGTTGTAAAGTTGACATCAGAAGTTCACCTTGATTTCTTTTGCAAGTGGCTCATTATACATGCACTAAGTATAAAGTGTCAAGTCATCATTCTAGGGGGGTTTCATGATTGAGTAATCTGGGGGGTGTCTTGTGTGATTGTGCCTCTCTCTATCTTATGTTTTTTCCATTTTGGTGCTATGGGTTCTCCTAAATTTTCACTTTTAACTCCTCATAATTATGCTTCATGGAAGATTAATGCATGGATTAAAATAATGGAAAAAGGACTTATTCATTATGTAAATGAAACTATTACAATACCACCTGATCCTAAGGCTGATCCTAATGCTCAAATTGAATGGCTCACTGAGAATTCTATGGAACTTGGAACTCTTAGAAAGTATGTATCAAATGACATCATTTTTCACATTTATAAGTGTACTACAATTAAAGAGACTTGGGATATTTATGAGATATTATATGGTCAAGTTGATGAGATTAAGGGCTACAAGCTTGATAGTGAACTCACAACTTTGGATCCCAAGGATTTTGATACAATCCAACATTATGTCACAAAAGTAAATGAGTTAAGAGAAAAGCTAAAAGATTGTGGAATTGAAAAAAAGGATGCTCAATTTGTTTATAACTTGTTGGACAAGCTTCCTTCAGAGTATGCAACATTTGTATCTAGCTTTCACATCCATAGATTAGATCAAGGTTCCTCTTATACTTCTCCCTCATTCGATTCATTCATGGAGATGTTGATTCTTGAGCAATCTAAGTTGACCAAGATGGGGAATCTCAAATCTTCAAAATCACAAGCTTTTGTGGCTAACAAAGTGAATCAAAGCAATCAAGGAAAAGGCAAGAATCAGAAGCAACCTAGGTCAAAACCACAACAAGATGGATCAAAATCATCCTATCCACAACAAGGTGATTCTACATCTTCACCTAAGAGGAAATCATATAAGGACAATCTTTTTTGTGGATATTGTAAGAAGTCAAGACAAGATGAACAACATTATTACAAGAAGGATATTGATGAGTTGAAGAATCTTCTTGAGAAGAACAAAATCAACCTACCTTCTAGAATTTCTACATTGGCTTCTTCCAAGGAAAAGGATAAAGGAAAGGATCACTCTTTTGGGACAGATAAAGGAAAGGGATAAGCTCTTTGTGCTACTACAAGTCATGATTCAAGGAGATGGCTTCTAGATTCAGGGGCTTATCATCATATGGCATCTTTGTATTCTATGTTATCTTCAATTGAGCCTTGCCACATGCCGCAAATTTTGATGGGAAATCATACATACATGGATTTGATTGGGAAACGATCTATTGCCATTGGGGATAACTCCTTCAATGATGTGTTGTGTGTACCCCATTTGACAAACAATCTTATTTCCATCTATCAAATCACACATGGGGCAACTAGGAAAATTGTGGAGTTTATGTGTGATTTAGTTATCATTAGAGACTTGGAGACTAGAGCTATTATTGTGACTAGGGTGGTTGATCATGCATCTCAGTTGTACTCCTTTTCACATTTTGTTCCTATTGATGAGGTTGATTCTTCCTATGTTGATGATTCAGATTTTGAGAACTTTGGGTACTTGAACTTGGGGATTCTCACATGTGAACCCATTCTTGAGCCTTCTATTTAATCTCCTCCTTTTGATATCACACCACCTATTGCACCTAATGATGCAGCTAGTGCGATAATTTTTCCTTCTCGTGATTCAGTGTAGTAGGATATTTCATGTCTTCTAGCTTCAAATTCATGGGATGCCTACTTGAGGGACATTGCAGGTTTGTTTGTGGAGTCCTACATTGCATATTTGGGAGACATCATTGATGACATTCATCTTCTCTTTGATGAAGATGATCCTTCTTTGATTGTTGTGAGGGATCACTCTGACCCTCTTGTGCATTCTCTACATGATCATTCTTTAGAGGTTGACATGATTGTGGATACTTTTGTACAATAGTTGGAGGAGGTCTCTTTATGCTTAGAGGAGACATGTGAGTCTTTGGATATTGTTCTACATTCTTCTCCACTAGATCTTGGAGTTCCCTTTTTAGTAGTGTGGAGAAGTTTACCACCTTTGGAGGGGGTATCTTTCATCATCAACATGGGGAGACTTGAGTAGTTTTCAGAGATTCCATTCATCACGAATTTTTTTCCTACATCTTCCCTTCATGGATACACCTTTGGTTTTGTTTCTTATTAAGGGGAGGAATATTGTTTGACATTCATGGAACAGTTTCTTCATTCATCTTCGAGCTTCTACCATTGGTGTTGATTCTACATTGAGGGGGGGCTTCCTAGTCTCTCTTCTTCTCTCATATGGGGGGGACCTTTTCCTCACATGGGGTTTTGTTCCTCACACACTTCTATGAGAGTTATTTGTATATGTTTTTCATCTCTCTTTTGGGGGAGGGTTTTTTCCCATTGGTTTTTCTCTCTTTCCCTACTTTGTGAGAGATTTCATTCCATTGGTTTTCTTTGCATTTTCATTTGTACATGGTTACCTAACATGGCCTAGTAGTCAAAACCCATCTTGCATTAATTAGTTGCATTGTAGACTTAAGTGCATTCTCCTAAGTTACACTTAAGGGGGGTGTTGGTGTAATTAATTATTCATGTTGGATATTATTACAGCTTACTTAAGTTTACTTAGGTACATGCATTTCATAGTAGTTTGGGTATGAGAGACCTGGGTGTTTGTGCCACATTGGGATAGTGTGTGTAGGAGAATTTCCACCTTTTATGGTGTGATCTTGTTACTACTTTATCATATCCACTTATTGGGGAGTGATAATTCCACCTTCGGTTGGTGATCCACCTCATGTAAAATATTTAATTGTTTCTCCTAACTACCACACCTATTTCCTACGTACCCTTGTTTCTTATTGAGCCACATGTCATGTTTATGTGCTCACATATCCATATAGCCTTGCCTATATAAGAAGGCTCATATTCAATATATGTAATGATTGATGATCTTGTTGATCAGTATTTTCTTGATAGAATATAGTTTATTCCTATCATCTATTTGGTTCTCTCTTATTTGTGCTTTCCATTGCCTCTAGATCTTGGCAAATTCTCACAAAATAATTGGGGATAAGAGAAATGGAGTGATGACTATATACATCTAAAAATGTTTTGAAGATAATTAATTGAATAAGTAATTATTTAATTAATCCCCCTTCCTAATTTAATTGAATTCATTAGAAATTTGATTCAATTCTCCCATTCATATACTTATTAATAAATCTAAGGACTTATTTAATAGGTTTATTTCAATAGTACCCTTTGATTAATTAATTAATAATAATTAATCCCTCCCCCCATTTAATTCATTTCTTATATTCCCCTAATTAATTAAAACAAACCAATTTATGAGTTGTTGAAAGTTGATTAGCCTTTTCCTATTATTTGAATTTTTAAATTCAAATTTCCCACATGCCTCCTAACTTCTAACCACCTAACCTAACCATCCCTCTAACCTAACCCATTTCACCAGACCTTGGGTTTAACTAACCCTATCCTATCTTGCATATCCTAACCTCCTATGGTGTGGATATTCTCCCCTTGAGACACATGGCACTTAGGCCACCTGTCTCCTCTCTTGGACACTTTCCCTCTCATGAGAAAGGCTCCTTGACACTTGTCACCATAGAGATGACAAGTGTTCCTCCCTCCGACCTCTTCTCCAACCTCCTCCAATTTAACCCTTGATATCTTCAGACTCAATCTTGACCGTTGATTCTTGCCACCTCACACCTAGCCTTGGAAATCCTTTAAATATCCCCCATTTTGAAGCACAAAGGATCCCATCTCATATCACTTTAGGAATTGTTACTACAAGCATATCCATTCTAGCATATCATTTGAGAATTGTTATTATAGGCAATTGCATCGTAGATCTAGTTTAATTTGATCATTTTCTAGCATAATTATTGAATCATGGAGCTTAATCAATCTCTTTTCTAGATTAATTGCATCATCATCATAGCTCAACCATGCATATCATTAGCTTAATTAGCCTCTTGGATCAATCTAGCATAATCAATCTCATCTACCTTGCATATCATTATCATTTCAAATCCTCTATCTAGGTGTAGTCAAGTCACTGAGATTGCTTATCCAGATCTAAGAGCAAATCCACACTCGCATCTCTTAGGAGGCGATAGGTCGCTTTGTCATGGTTTATCTTTCATTTTCTTTTAATTTGGTAACTATGCTTGTAATGATATATTGAGTGTTTGTGTTGCACTTGCAGGTATCCTACTTCACACACATGACATTTTGGCGCACACCGTGGGGCCGAAAATCTTATTTTTAGCCTCTTAGCATCATCAAATTTTCAATCTCGTAGGTTTCTGGCCGACTCTAATTCAGAATCTTGTACGAGTACCTTTGTAGTATCGTACAAGTTTCTTTGTGTACTCATACGGATATGTGAGAATACTCGTATGAATTTATGCTTTTGTGTTTTCAAAACAGAATATATTTTAGGGTTTTCATGCTTCAATTTGGCTATTACTAATGCTAACCCTGGTTTGTTTGTGAAATTTTTTAGCAGCCTAATAGGTTTTTGCAGGACGATTGTCAAAGATTATGCTTGTCAAAGATTATGCTTGTCAAAGCTTCATTTCATCAAAACAACATGACTACTAATGTAACTGTTTTGTAGGTTGCGTAAGGAGTACTCAACCAAACTTTGTGTCTTCTTTAAGTTTTCTAGGCACACTTATTTTGGTAATGGTAATGAACATCTTGTTTTCCATGTTTGAGAAGTTGTCTAAAAGGTAGCAGAGTATGCTCTTGTCCATTTGGACAATCAGAAATCCTGACCCTTCAAGTGCTTCTATGTTTGAGATTTGATTACCTTTAGCGGGCCTATCACAGTGGGAAAAATTAATCACCCTGTGAGAATGACCCAAGTGAGTACAACTAGACCTAAGCTTTCCAACTTACTCTAAAAAATAGGCCTCTCGGGATTAAAGTCTCAGAGGATGGGATTATTTGAGTTTTCTCTTTTCAGATCTCTCATATCATACATTTAGTAGGGCCTCATGATCTCAATCACGCTTGCATGATTACTTCTTGTTTTGGTACCTTGTTGGGATATAGGCCTCAATTACACTTGCACGACTACAAGGGGTAATTTCAAACGGAAACCCTTACTACGAACCTTAAGATAGAAGCTACCCGATTCAACTCTGAAAGGGGGATAATCTTTGTGCAAGAGAGATAGTAACTCTCCCAAGACACTTGCCATATCATGCCCCCATTAGCATTTGGAGTCGGCTAATATGGCATTGAGAATCCATTGCGTGATACTCACAGGCCGTATCTCGATTACCTATTGGGTGTGTACCTAAGTTTGCAAGCAAATGTTTTCTCTCAGACAACTTCCTTAGGATTTAGCGTGTTGTGCTTGAGGTTACTTATCATATCATGTGTTTGTTGTGTCTTCATCCCTGAAATAGAAAACCAAACATCTAAAATTGGAAAACAGAAGTAAAACATCAAACTTCTTTGATAAAAAATTTGTCCAAACAATTTTTTTGTCTCTGTTTTGTCCTAAGTCATACGAGCTTTCTAGTTTGTCGTACGGTAAATCTAGTTTATCGTCTGGTCCTATGAGAATTGTTGTATGAGTCAGTTTAACAGAGGATTTTGTGTTATCTTTTATAGTTTGGTTTTATGAGAAAGCTCGTATGAGTTTATGCCTTTGTCATGCAAGATTTCTAGTTTGTCGTATGGGCCTATCTAAATTATCGTCTGGGACTGTCTAAACTGTCCTACAAATTTTTGTCTCTGTTAGTCCAAAGCTATCATCTTGCATGTCTTGTTCAGACCTGTCATGTTTGCTTGGTCAATTTACAATGAGCATAAACAACTTATATCTATTATTTTGTTCTTATATTGTCTTCTTGGTTCACTTGGTCAGGTTATCATCTATCAAATTGGATTCTAGAAATAGACACCTCAAGATTTTCAAGTATTCGCCTTCAACAAGTTCAAGATATAAACATGTCAAAGTGCATTATCACCCTCTTTGATAAACCGATCACTCATAACATAGTTTCTCATCAGGATCTATATCATCCTCTATCATGAAACTACAACGTTTGGTCAGGATAACCTTGTCCCACATCGTATGATATATCATTCCTATTGGACTTGGTTTTATCAAAATCATCATCATTGCACTCCAAAACTGAAGATCAAAAAATTTCAAACTTTTAAACATTTGAATCATCTTTTCATGTCATATCACTCTATCATATCTACATTGACATTTGATCACTTATTGAAATAACTTTTAGACAATCAAATCCTTGCACAATATCCAACATACATGTATGCTCGTTTTAACTAGAGTGCAGAGACATAAGATTGTAGAAACGCAAAATCAAAATTTTTGAAATAACTGAAGATTATAGAAACATGGAACATCAAAATTAAATGCAAGAAGAAGGGGAGATAACAGAACAACATCTCAGAGAAAGCAAACAAGATTCTAAATTTGATAAATTTATGGCAAAAATATTGGAGGGAGAAAAAGAGAAATACTTCCCAATGTTATCTAAATCTAGTGCTACACTCCCCCAAGATTTTATGTGAGAAAATTAGCACAAAAGAGAAGTGACTCTTCCCATGATAATGAACGATATGAGGATATTTTTGGTCTCAAAATTGACAACACATTGATTCCTAATAACACAAGAACTAATGAGGAAAATTCCATTCCCAAAAAGGATGATGTAGAAATGATCAACCATGTCAAATCTAATGAGAACACAAGAAAGAGTCAAGATTATAGAAGAAGAGAACAAGATCATACTAGAATGCACACTCATGGTTATACAAGGACGAATCATGTTGATAATCCTATCACAACTCTTACACAACAAATACAAATGCTGCAAACACAAATTCAAGATATGTAGAGAGGAACTGTTAGAAGATACTCGCTTCAAGAAATTTGTCCTTACCCACTCGACAGAAATCTAAACATGATACCATTTCCTACCGGTTGTGAAACTCCTTGATAAGATAAATATAATGGAAGTGGTAATCCCCAGGATCATATATAAGAATTTTGCATGATTAGTATGGAGTTTGCACATGAGGATACATACCTAATGAGATTATTTCTAAAGAGCTTAAGTGGACTAGCTATGGAATGGTTCTCCAAACTTCCACCTGGAATTAGATCATTCACAGATTTGGTGGATAAGTTTGTTTCCCAATACTCTTAAAAAATTCAACATGAGGTAACAATGCTTGATTTATGTAATACTAAACAAAAGAGTGGAGAACCTTTCATGACATTTCTATAGAGATGGAGACAGTTAGCTTCACGATATCCTCGAACGGTGCCAAAATACAAGAAAATAGACACATTGATCGACAAACTAAATGGACAAATGAGCTATCATCTCAGAATGCAATGCCATCAAAAATTTTAAAAGATGATTGATAATGGTATCAGAATGGAAGAAGCTATGGTAAAGAAGGGTGAGTTGAAGCTATACAAAGAAGGAGTTAATCCTCCTAACAACAATATTAGCAACAATAACAATGATAAGCTTAAATTTTGGAATAGAAATCGAAATATCATCAATGATGGAATAGTGGATAACAAAAATGTAAAACCAAAACAACCAATTTTCAATTTATCCACTCACTCAGCAACAGCTCAACAGAAACAATCACCAAAAATCAGCTTTCAACAATTTCTTTCGAAGGAAATTTACAAACATTGGTGAGCCACTTGGGTTAGAACTAAAGACACTTCTCGTAAACAAATTGATTACTTTACCAAAAGGAAGGAACTATGGACCTCAAGTGAAACCCTCTTGGTGGAACGATAACCATTATTGTGATTTCCATTGAAACAAGGGACATCACACATATAATTGTTAGCAGTTGAAACATGTCATCCAAGATTTGATTGATAATGGAGTAATAACTATGGATGGATATACGACAAAAAAATCTCATACAACTTTTAAAACTCCATTTCCAAACTATGAGAAGGGTGAATCATCAGCAACACATAATGGTAAGGGTAAAGCAAAGGTAAACTATGCTCATATATATGATAATGTGGTAAATGTGATTGTAGTTAAAAAAAAAGAAACATCAAGAACCTGCTCATGCTATCACAAGAAGAAAAGCTAAAGTTGTTTTGTCGGGTCATACCACTAACATGTCATCCATTACAAAACAATACAGTCTAGTGGATCAATTATAGAAAATGCCTGCACAAATATCCATCTTAGAACTTAAAGCTTTCACTTGTACACAAAGAAATTGTTGAACGAGAATTAGTAGATACAACAGTGTTTAAGGATCTTGATTTAGATCAATTCTAAATCATGGTGGGACATCTCACAACCTCTCACTGCTTATCATTCACTGAAGAAGATGACATGTCCTTACAACATCCCCATAATGCTCCCTTGCATATCAAAGTCCTCATTCATAAGACACGAGTTAAACGTGTCCTAATAGATGGTGGAGTTGGCTTAAACATTTTCTCACTGAGTCTTGTCTATGCTCTAGGTTATTCAGAAGACATAGTTGATCCCTAGAAAAAGATCACTATCAAAGCTTATGATGAAGAAGAGCATTCCTCTAAAGGAATTGTGATATTACCCATCAGAGTGAGACCTTTGTAGAAAGACACATCATGCCAAGTTCTAGACTTGGACTTATCATAAAACACACTCTTGGGAAGACTTTGGATACATGACATACAAGTTGTTCCATCAACATATCATCAGTGCCTAACATTTCCCTGCAATGGATAGGAAATCACAATCTCAGCAGATTCAAATCCATTTCAGTATTGTAGTAATCTCAAACTAGCTCAAGAGGTCATTGTTCCTCATAATAGGGAGGCATCATCTTCAAACACATAAACCAAAGAAAAATCATTTGCCTCAATTTTTTCAAGTATAGAAAAACAAATGTGGCTAAGAGATTGAGGGAACGAAGAATATTCCTTATCCCAATTGCCACTTTCTCCGAAGTCCTATGGAAAACCATCAAACTCTAAACAACAAGCAATTGTGAAACATCTTCCAATATTTGATGGAGCATTTGTTCACGCTGGGACCTTATTAGAGGAAACAAAAGACAAAGATGTGCTATAGTGGCTATACAAGGATGAAGAAGTCCAACAAAAGATCAACAATATCAGAATACCTACAGAAAAGTAAGGAAAAGGATTTAACATTCTTCAAAAAATGGGATACATTGGAATAGGTCCTATAGGAAAAAGAAAAGAAGGTATCTCAGAACCTATCCAACCTTACACTCAATAGGCTATAGACAAAGAAATCATAGGGTATGGACAAGTTACTCTACCAGAAGACACATCGTCTAGCCAAAAACACAAGGAATATGAAAACAGACAAGAACAACTTGCAATTGAAAGGGAAGAAGCATCCACCAAGCAAGAAGAACAATCAAAGATGAAATGGAAAAAGAAGCAAGCTTCAAATCAATAGGAAAAAAAACTAATGGTACCTCCCAAGCAACATTAACTCTAAATCAAAACAAGCATGAAACTAGTACTAATCAAAGAGAACTCATAGCAAGGTTGAAAAAACTCAATCTTAGTCTAGAAGAAGCTGAATATGAAAGAAGAAAAGATATAGCAAGAAAAGAAGAAGAAACAAATCAAACACTATCTGAACAAATCTATAGATTGCAAGTTGCAAGTGAGATAGATTCTAATGAATGGGAATGTGATTCCTATCACTCTGAAGAATCAGCTGAAGAAAATTGCTTTGAAGAAGATGTAGGAGTCGATGTAGTTCACACATATGTAGGGAAAATGTTAGGAACTATCCCACTTGAATTAGAATCACATTCGGCTGACTTAGACTTAATCAAGGATGATCAGGAGCTCCTTGTGTGAGGTTATTCGGATGAGAGTCTCTCTATACATTGACATACATATTGAAAACTTTGACATATCTATCATGACCCTTGATACCCTTGAAACATCTCAAACTGATGACCCCTTACCTCTAATCTACCCTGAACTTATTGATTGGGAAAATGAAAGACAAACTACCATTGATACCTTTCCTAATGACTATGCTATATTTGTATATCTTAATGCAATCGAACCTGCAACAACTTTCACCAAGAATTTCAACAACGCATCTTCCAGTCAAGTGGGTGCCAAATCTCCTAGTCACAAAAGTGAAAATAAAGGAAACAATATCAGGTCTAATGCTAAAAACCATTTCTTGGCAACATTAGATCAAGAAAAAGTAAAAAGAAATATTGCATCTAACGGTGAAAACCTCCTTGAGGCACCAGAAGATGGGAGATTTGACACATTACCTGCACACTATCAAGAAAGGTCATCCATTTTGATCAAACCAACAGAGGCAGTTAACATTGGTACAATAGAGAAACCAAATATTCTAAATCATGCAACTTCTCCGTCCAAACAAGAAATATAACAATATATGGAATTCTTCAAATGATGGCAAATCAATTTCACCTTGTCAAATGCAAACATGCCAGGGTTAGATCCAGAGCTTATTATGCATCACATAAATATCAGTCCAAGAGCCAAACCAGTTAAACAAAAAATAAGGAAGATGAATCCTTATATTTCTCTTCTAGTCAAAGCAGAACTAAAGAAATAACTGGATGTTGGACTCCTTAGACCTGTAGCTTATCCTCAATGGGTATCCAACATCATTCCTATTTCTTAACCAAATAAAAGTATCAGAATATGCACAAACTTTAGAGATCTTAATAATCCATATCCAAAGGATGACTTTCATTTGCCTAACATTGACATCATTGTAGATTTAACTGTTGGACACTGCATGTTTTCTCTAATGGGTGGTTTCTCTAGATACAATTAGATTAAAATAGCACCCAAAGATCAAGAAAGACCATGTCTATGGGGTACTTTCTGCTGGAACATCATGCCCTTTAGACTAAGAACACAGGTGGTACATATCAGAGAGCTATGACAATGATATTCCATGACATGATACACATTCATGAAAGATTATGTGGATGACATATTGGCCAAATCATACAACAAAGAAGACCATATAGGAATACTAGAATAGATCTTTGATAGGTTAGAATAGTATAAGGTGTGGCTCAATCCCAAGAAATGTGCCTTTGGTGTTACTTCAGGAAAGCTATTGGGATACATTGTTTCAGCGAGAGGTATTTAAGTAGATCCAGCTAAGGTCAAAGAAATCATGGAAATGGCATCTCCCTGGAATATTAGTCAACTAAGATCACTTCAAGGTAGACTCTAGTCAATCAAAATAATTTTTTCTTAGCTAGCAAATAAATGCCAACCATTTACTCATCTATTGCATAAAAATATTACTTTCAAGTGGGACCATCAATGCAAGGCCTATCTCATGCAACCACCCATCCTAATGTCACCAATTCTAGGAAATCTATTGTTACTCTATGTATCAACCACCGAAGTATCATTAGGAGTTATGCTTTCACAATAGGATAATGAAGGAAAAGAATGAACCATCTACTACATCAGCAAAACATTAGTAGGATACGAGATAAACTATTCACCAACAAAAAAAGAATGCTTGGTAGAATTTTTTGCTTCTCAAAAATTAAGACACTATCTACTATCTCACTCTTTCAATTTGATTGCAAAAATCGATCCATTGAAGTATTTGCTCAACAAGGCAACATTAACTGGAAGACTAGCAAAATGGATCATGATTCTAAGCGAGTTTGATATTGAGTATGTGTTGGTATTATGGATGACTTTGTCATGTGTTGCATTGGTTTTGTCATTGATGTCAACAATTGTCTTCTTGAAGGTTTACGTTATGTTCACCAGTATGGTTAGTGGCTTATGCACAGTCACCGGTATGTGTTCACCAACAGGTTATATTATTCACCGACAGCAATGATGACTTGTTATCATCTGGAGATCATTTGGTTATGTCAAAGACATGGATTGGAAGTTTGGTTTTGGTGTTTTACTTATTGGTCTAATCGGGTTGACATATTTGCCTTTACCGACATATAGGTCTAGGTTATGGACTGGTACATGTTATCTATCCCAGATCAGCACAACATGTCATGGAGATTGTTTATTGATTGGTTATTGTGGTAAATGTATTGAGCTTACATGTTTTATTACATCAATACTTATTTGTAATTATTTTAAATGTAATATATTTAGTGAGTCGACCTACTCATTTGGTATTAGGTTTTGTATATATGATTGTAATATCTTAATTGAAGATCGTGGTAATGATGAGTGTGTTAGAATATTGAAGAGAGAAAATAAGAAGATCCTTGTGTGAATCACATAGACATTATTCAAAGGTTGAAGGAAGGTTATGAAGGTGTTTTGACACTCATGTTTAGATCTTAACCAATACTAAATCCAGCATTGAAGATGCTATTTTCAGTAGTACATTATCATTGGATTTAACCATCCAATGGTTTAGTCAGTGTGACTCCTAATTTGTGATTGAGAAGTGAGCTTTGGGCAGCTAGACTTTTTGCATGTGCAGACCCCATTTATATACACATACTATCTGCAGTAATATCATTTGATTGTGGGTAAGGTTTCCCACCATGGTTTTTCCCTTATTGGGTTTCCATGTCAAAATCTCTGTGTTATGTGTTGTGGATATTGTTTCTCTTTATGTTTCATGCATTAAGTTAAACCAGTACTACTATATCTGTTAATCTGTTTTACCGACACTTAAGTTTGGTTTACCAGAATTAAGGTTAAGTTGGAATAACTTGCATTTGGATTATAATTTATTGACAACTGGTTCACAACTGATTCACTCCCGCTCTCGGTTTTCCTTCTCGGGACCTAACAATTGGTATCAGAGTCTAGTCCTCTTTTTACAAAAGCCTAACAGCTTGAGAAGATCCTATGGCAACAAATATTTTTAGGAAGGACAGTCTGAAGCTTGATGGAACTAACTATGGCATATGAAAGATCATAATGGAAACACGTCTGAACTGCATTGGAAGAGATATATGGGATGTTACAAAGAATGGCTATGTTGCTCCTATTCTAAATCAACCTCATCCACCAACATTCGCTAAGGACATGGACAATGATTGCAAAACAAGAGAAGCACCTCTAAGCGCATTATCAGATCAGCAAATCATGGGATTAGAAGACCGATCTACTGCTAAATCTATTTGGGATAAGTTGGAGACACTGAGTGAAGGAGATACCATTGTCAAGATTGCAAATCTGGAATTTTACCGGGTCAGGTATGAAAATTTGAAAATGGAAGACGATGAAATAATTTCTACATTTATGGAAAGAGAATAAAATTGTTTTAGGAATACAATGTTCTGGAGGATCCTTAAGTGAAGATGAAATTGTGTCTAAAGTTATAAGAGCATTGCCACCAACTTACAAAATGAAAGTGACTGTTATTAATGAAATGAGAACAATGCCTAATACTTCAGTTTCTAGAGATACTTTGGTTGGGAAACTTTCAGCATTTGAGCTTGAAGAATTTGGTCATGTTGCTACTGTAAAGACTGATTTATCTTTCAAAGAATCATCATCATCATCAGCATCATCATCATTTGACAAAACTGATTTGAAAGCACTTTATGCAAAAGAACTTGAAGAACTTGAAGCACTATTTGCAAGGAAAATGCCTAAAGGTCCAACAGGAAGTATGTGTGTAGGTAAAGAACCTTTCAAATGTTTTAATTGAAATAAAGTTGGTCATATGGCATGTAGATGTCTTGATAGACATTCTAGATTAAGGGAGGAAGAAAAAAGATCATATAAGCCTAACCCTGAATATCAGAGATATAGATTCAAGAAAATAGAGATAAATCATGTTACTATGTAGATGAAGGTGTTATAGATGACTCAGATGAAGATCTAATAGATAGCGGATGGGCTTTTGTTGCAATAAAGGAAGATCAACTGACACCTATTGTCAAACTAGTAGAGTAGGCACTAGAAGTAAAAATTGTAGAAAAGGATGAATGGATTATAGATTCCGGATGCTCACATCATATGACTGGTGATAAAAGAAAATTCTTATCATTTCAAGAAATTCATGGAGGTCTAGTAATGTTTGAAGATGGTAAAGCTTGTTTAATCAAAGGAAAAGGAACTATATCTTTGGATGGTAAGCACAATACTGACAATGTTTATTATGTAGAAGGTTTAAAGCATAATATTTTGAGTGTTGGTCAGTTAGTTGAGAAAGGATTTCAGTTATAATTCAAGAATGGGAAATGCAAAATCATAAACAGAACTAGATTGGAGATTGCAACTGGTAATCAGACTAAAGGTAATATATTTCACTTGACTACTAGTGATAAAACATGTTTGATTGCACGTATTGATGAAAATTGGTTATGGCATAAAAGACTCTGTCATGTGAATTTTGATTGCATTGTAAAGATCAGTTCAACTAAGGCAGTAAGGGATTTACCTAAGATTGTGAAACCTCATAATCCGGTATGTAAGGAATGTCAAATGGGAAAGCAAGTTAGAACAAAATTTAAGAGCATTACTAAGAAATCAAATAATATTCTTGATTTAATTCATACTAATTTGTGTGGTCCAGCAAGAATAAGAAGTTTTTAAGGAGATAGATACTTAATGCTAATAATCGATGATTATTGTAGAATGTGTTGGGTTACTTTTCTCAAGGAGAAATCAGAAACTTTTGGAAGATTCAAGATATTCAAGGCAATGGTAGAGAATGAAACCGGCAAGAAAACAAATGTTTAAGATCAGATCAAGGAGGAGACTTTACATCAAGAGAATTTAATGCATTTTGTGAAGTGAATGGAATCAAAAGACAACTATCAGCACCCCAGACACCCCAGCAAAATAGAGTTGTGGAAAGGAAGAACAAAACTATTCTGGATGTAGCAAGAACAATGTTAATGGAAGCAAATCTACCTCATGTGTACTGAAGAGAACCAGTGAATACATCGGCTTATACTTTCAACAGAGTTCACATCAAAAGTGAAACCGGTAAGACCACTTATGAACTATGGTTTGGTCATATTCCTACTCTTAAGTACTTCAGAATATTTGGAAGCAAATGTTATATTAGAAGAGATGATTATATTGGAAAATTTGATCCTAGAAGTGATGAAGGAATATTTATTGGCTATTCATCTAAAAGAAAGGCATATAGATGTTATGATAAAAGGTTATAGAAAATCATTGAGAGTACTAATGTGAAGATAGATGAACACTTTAGAGGAGATTCAAGATCTTTTGGACTAATAGTTAAAATGATCATAGATCAACCGACATAGATTTCACTGGTATAGAATGAAGACCTAATCACACCAACATCATCAGAAAATTCAACAGTGGCTAAAGAAAAACAACCTGTGAATGTTAATAAGAACAAACCTAGGAATGTAAGATTGAATCATTCAGAGAATCGGATAATTGGAAACAAGAATCAAGGTGTTATGACTAGAGGAAGACTGGAAAATGAAGAGGTGTGTTTAATTTCTCAAATTAAACCAGCATTTGTTATTGAAGCATGTAAGGATGAACATTGGATAAAAGCAATGGAAGATTAATTAAAATAAATTGAAAAGAACAACACTGGGACATTGATTTCCCGACCTACAGACAAAAATGTAATTGGAACTAAATGGGTATATAGAAATAAACTTAATGAAGATGGAGAAGTAATCAGAAACAAAGCAATATTAGTTTGTAAAGGTTATTCATAGAAAAAAGGAATTGATTATAATGAAACCTTTGCACTAGTAGCCAGAATTGAAACAGTTAGACTATTTCTTGTATTTGCAGCTTATAAGAACTATAAAGTTTATCAAATGGATGTAAAATGTGCATTTTTTAATGGAGATCTTGGGGAGGATGTGATAACTCAATGATGAATGGATAGTACCAAATCGGTACTAAGAGGGGGGGTGAATCAGTATAGGTAAAAACACAATCCAAAACTAGTTTGTCAGCAGACACTGTGCTTTGACAGACAAATAGTAACACTAGTCTTAAACAAAGTACAACCGACAAAACCCAGAATAACTGAGACAAGCATAAACTAGTTGACACTTATCTTTTCATACAATCTAATACCTCATTTCCATTTCACCCTAGTGCATGAATAGGTAATCTATCATCGAAGATATATAAACAGCTAGATCAACATGATTTACCTTCAGACACAAATCACTTAAACCATCACATGAATAACACCAGACATGATACATAGATTTTTCACGTGGAAACCCAACTAGGAAAAACCATGGTGGGGATGAATACCCACAAGCTATTTTTGAACTCTTTAGAAGTCCACTCTATTAGGAGCCTTGTACGGTTAAAGACTAATACAATAGGTTCTGTTAGGAATAGATCCTGTTAGGGATCACTCGGTTAAGGGATGGCTAGAATACTTGATTAAGGGTTAAACCCTATTAAAGGTTACTTGTTAGAGGATTTCAAGAACTCAATGGTTTTGAGTCACCCTGTGAAAGGATTTATAGTAAGCCAGTTAAAGCTACCCTGTTAAGGATTTCCCAACTGTTGAAGTGGTTAGAGATCAACAGGTATTACAATGATCTCGTAACAGCACTCAATGCCAATGCAGATCCGCTTTAGATCCTCTTCACCTTCTTTACTTACACTCTGCAGGTATCACTTCTCTCCTCTGGTCTGGCAAGAATCACGTATCTCTTCTCTTGGATACACACACACAACTTTTTCCAACAACTTCAGAAAGAAACACAACATTGACCTTATAGGAAACAGATAGGTCGGTAGCATAAACCTTAAACCCTAAACCTATTAGTTTAAGCAATTCAAATGGTTCAATCCTGACCATTGAGAACATTGCATTAAATACAACAGTTTTGAACCAATCTCAAGACGTTCTCCATCATTCATTTTCCACTACTTTCATGGCAGTTGATAACCCATCACGCATTTTTACCATTTACAGACTTCACACATTCCTGAGGTAGATAGGAACAATCTCCTTCATGCAAGATCCTTCACGCGCATAAGGCTAACATGGCAACACGATCTGTTCTTTGTTACAATGCTAACTCATCACACAAAGTCACTAGTTGAGTCACACAGGCTTGAAGTACATCAACCGGAAACCCTGAAGTTGAGACAACCAACCAGTAGTCATACAAAGCTTTCATGTACCGGTTCACATAACCACATGCTAGTTCACCTTAGACAGACACACCGCTTCACTTTGGCACATATATTGGTTCACAATGTTATACTGGTTCTCACATATACCGGCTCTTGGTAACATACCGGTTCTTTCTTCTTTAGCATATTGACATCAATGACAACATACAATGTCATCATGTCCTCATACCAATTCACATAATGCCAAAAATATCCCCCTTTCACATTGATGGCAATATACAAAGACTTCTCTCTGCTTCACTTCTTCTCCCCCAATTTCTGCAGATATCTCTCCACTTCACTTCTTCTCCCCCTTTGACAATAATGCCAAAGTGGAGGCACAAGCTTCCCTATTCCATTATGTTGCTCCCCCTGAGGAGTAGTATCCTTCAACACATCAATCCTAAAGAAAAATTTGACTATGCAATACATGACTGATGTGAAGCATATACCTTTAGTTTACCTCCTGAAGGGGCAACACCCCTAATTCACCTCTTAAGTACATAAATGTAGCCTTTGGGAGAGGCTTGGTGAATATGTCTGCTAACTGCTCCTTACTGGAAACATGTCCCAGTGCAATCTATTTGTTATGAACCTTTTCCCTCAAGAAATGATACTTAAGCTCAAAGTGCTTGGTTCTAGAATGTAAAACCGGATTCTTGGAGATGTTAATTGCACTAGTATTGTCACAAAATATACTTACCGATTCAGATGCAGGAACTTTGAAGCTGTTTAATACATGCTTCATCCAAATTGTCTGAGTGCAGTTCATGAAAGTAGCAACATACTTTGCTTCCACTGTAGACTGAGAGATACAACTCTACTTCTTACTCATCTGTGAGACCAATCTACCACTGAGAAATAATGCACCACCGGTTGTGCTCTTCTGGTCATCCATATTACCTGCCCAATCAGCATCTGTGAATACTTTCAAGTTGAAATCCTTTCTATATGGATACCACAATCCATAATCAATAGTTCCCTTCAGATACCTAAGAATCCACTTGACTGCAACCAAGTGGGATTCTCTTGGACTTTTCCAAAACCTTGCAATAATGCCAACTACATGTGCAATATCTAGTCTGCTATGCACTACATAATGCCATTTACCAATCATTGATCGGTATTCCTTCTCATTAACCAATACCGCGTCATCCTCTTTGGATAGTTTACAACCAATCACCATCGGTGTACCAACCGGTTTGCTATCTTCCATGCCAAAGGTATTCAACACCTCTTTGACATACATGGACTGAGTGATAAAGATTCCATCTTTCATTTGCTGAATCTGCAGTCCAATGAAGAACTTAATCTCCCCTATGAGTGACATCTCAAACTCTTTCTTCATCTCATCTGTAAACTCATGACTCATCTTGTCATCTCCACTAAAGATAATGTCATCAACAAATACCTCACAAATCAGGATCTGGTCTCCTTCATACTTCAAGTAGATATTGCTATCTTCACAAGATGAGAGTGCAGGCGTTCATACCATATTCTAGGTGCCTACTTTAGACCATATAAGGATTTATGTAGCCTACACACCATGTCACTGTCTTCAGATAGGGAAAACCCATCAGGTTACTCTATATACACCTCCTCTTCAAGTACACCATTCAGGAATGCAGATTTTACATCCATTTGATATACTTTGAAACCTTTAAAAGTTGCATATTCAAGAAGCATACAAACTCCTTCCAATCTAGCTATAGGAGCAAAGGTTTCTCCATAGTCTTCTCCTTCTTCTTAGGCATATCCTTTACACACAAGTCTGGCTTTGTTTCTAATCACTGTGCCATCCTCATTCAGCTTATTTCTAAAAACCCATTTGGTACCAATGACATTTTTATGCTCCGATTTGGGTACCAAAGACCATGTACCATTTCTCTCTATCTGGTCAAGTTCCTCTTCCATTGCCTTGAACCAATCTTCATCTTTATGTGCCTCTTCGGATGATTTAGGCTCAAATTCAGAGATCATATATGAGTTTTCTCTAACCTTTCTTCTTGTAAGGATTCTTGCATCCTTATCTCCTATGATTTGCTTAGGATCATGATTCAGTTTGACATATCGAGGAATGGTCCTAATAGATTCCTTGTGCTTTTCTTCTTCATCCTCATCTCCATTAGTATCAACATCTACATTTACAAGTGTAGGAACACTATTACTGGTACTTGGTTGACTGGCAACCGATTCCCAGAAGGTTACAATCGGTTCATTTACCGCTTTCTCACTGTCGGTTTCCTCAATTTTCTTAGAGGTTTCATCAACTGTTACATTGATGCTTTCCATAATTCTCTCAGTCCTATTATTGAAACACTTGAGAGCTTTGCTCTTGGTGGAATACCCTAGGAATATTCCCTCATCACATTTCACATCAAATTTGCTCTGGTGTTCGCTCCTCTTGATGTAACATTTTCTACCAAACACTCTAGAGTAGCTAACCATAGGTGTCTTACTAGTCCAATACTCATAACGAGTTCTATCCTTACCTTTCTTGATGAGTACCCAATTCATTGTGTAGACTACAGTGCTCACTACTTCTCTCCAAAAGGTGTGAGTAAACTTGCCTTGAATCAGCATTGTTCTTGATGCTTCAACCATAGTCCGATTATTCCTCTCTACTAGGCCATTCTGTTGTGGATTCTGAGGGGCAGATAGTTGCCTCTTGATGCCATGTTCTTCATAGTACTTGTTGAATTCACCGGAAGTGAATTTCTATCCTTGATCAATTCTCAAGCACTTGTTCCTTTTACCGCTTTCCTTCTCCACTAATGCTCTGAAAGCTTTGAACTTTACAAAAGCTTCAGACTTATCTTTCAAGAATGTGACCCACATCATTATTGAGCAGCCATCAGTGAGAATCATGAAGTACCTATCACCCTGCACACTCCTAGTTTTCATAGGACCACACAAATCAGTATGCACAAGATCAAGCAAATTGTCAGCAGTGAAAGGTTTACCTTTAAAGGTTGAGGAAGACATTTTCCCCAGTTGACACTCTCTACACAAGGTTTTTTCTGGTTTTCTCAGCACAGGCAACCCTCTAATTGCCTTGATCTTACTGACCTTCACAATGTTATCAAAGTTTATATGGCAAAGTCTCCTATGCCATATCCAGCTATCATCAAATTTAGCCATAAGACATGTACTTATATTTGCATTTAGCTGAAATAGGTTACCTTTGGTTTGCATACCAGTGGCCACCAATTCACCATTCTTTCCTTTGATTCTACACACTCCATTCTTGAATTCCAAAGTGAGACCACTATCATTCAGCTAGGCAACACTCAGAAGGTTGTGTCTGAGACCATCAACCCAATACACATTATCAGCACTACTCTTTCCATTTAGAGAGATGGACCCTCTACCTTTGACCATACATGGTGCATCATTACCAAAGAGAACCACACCACAATCATACTCTTCCAGGGATAGAAACTTGCTCCATTCACCAGTCATATGGTGAGAACAACCACTGTCAATAATCCACTCATTGGAATTATCAAAGTGGGAGACAAGAGCCTTCTTGTCTAACACATCTTCCTTGACAACAGCAAACACAATATCTTCATTTTCTTCATCTTCTAACTCCTCAAATGTGACACCTTCATCAACTTCCACAAAATAGTTTCTCCAATTTCGTCCTTTTAATTTCTTGAACCTTTCTAGTTTGTCGTTGTTGTCACCATTAGGACAGTTTACAGCAATATGTTTTATCTAGTTACAAGAAAAGCATTTCAAAGGAAGCTTGCCTCTGTATTTACCATTTGCTTTAGGAAGCTTCTTGGCAAGAAGAGCTTCAAATGCCATCATAATCTCCTCATCATCCATTTCTCTGCTCTATCTTGGTTCACCACTAGTGCTAGCTTCTTTTCCTTTTTTGGATGGTACAACAGAAGCTTTAAAAGTTGATTCAATCTTTTGAACACTGCCATCGAAACTATTTAGCTCATAGGTTGTCAACTTTGCAATGATGGAGTCTAGGGATACCTTAGGCTTGTCTATTGATCTCAACTCCTGAATAGCAGAAACCCTTATTGCATAGACCGGTAATAGGGATCTCAGAACTTTGCTTACCATAGTGGAATCTTCCATTTTACCACCTGCACTCTTGATATCTCTGACAATAGTTTTGATTCTTATTTCATACTATTGAATGGTCTCACCTTCAACCATCCACATGTCTTCAAACTTCCCTATAAGGCTTTCTTCCTTAGCTTGTTTTACATGCTCATCGCCGCCATAGATATTTTCAAGAGTATCCCATACTTCTTTGGGATTTACTTTATCTTGGACATCAATAAACTCAATGTCAGATAAAATACTAATTAGGGCTTGCATGACTTGCCCATTCTCCTACATCTCTCTCTTTTGGTCATCGGTGAGAGTACCAGTAGGGGAAACATAAGCGTTCTCAACATAGCTCCAGTATTGAGCACCCATGCTTCTGATGTATATCTTCATTCTATCTTTCCATATACTAAAATTATCTTTGTTGAACTTTGGACCTTCCCTCTTCATCATTACACTGGGATCTTTTCCTCAAGCGGTTAAGCTTATAACACAGAGGACCTGGAGGATGCTCTGATACCAATTGATAACTCAATGATGAATGGATAGTACCAAACCGGTATTGAGAGGGGGGGTGAATCAATATAGGAAAAAAAACAATCCAAAACCGGTTTGTCAGCAAACACTGTGCTTTGACAGACAAACAGTAACACCGGTCTTAAACAGAGTACAACTGGCAAAACCCAGAATAACTTTGCACATTCCTGAGGTAGATAGGAACAATCTCCTTCATGCAAGATCCTTCATGCACACAAGCCTGACGTGGCAACATGATCTATTCTTTGTTACAATGCTAACTCATCACACAAAGTCACCGGTTGAGTCACACATGCTTAAAGTACATCAACCGGAAACCCTGAAGTTGAGAGTACCATTCGGTAGTCATACAAAGCTTCCATGTACCGGTTCCCATAGCCACATGCCGGTTCACCTTGAACAAACACACTGCTTCACTTTGGCACATATACCGGTTCACAATGTTATACCAGTTCTCACATATACTAGTTCTTGGTAACATACTGGTTCTCTCTTCTTCAAAATATTGACATCAATGACAACATACAATGTCATCATGTCCTCATACTGGTTCACATAATGCCAGCAAGAAGTTTACATTGAACAACCTGATGGATTTTCTTTGATAGATAATAAGGATATGTTTGCAAGTTAAGGAAATGTTTATATGGATTGAAGCAGTTCCCAGAGCTTGGTATGCTAGATTGGATAAATATCTTTTGAAGCTTGGTTAGAGAAAAGGTAATGCTGATAACAATTTGTATTATAAATTTACCAATGATGATATTTTGGTTATTGAAGTCTTTGTAGATGATATCATTTTTGGAGGTGAAGATGGATTATGTAAGGACTTTGCTAATCAGATGCAAAAAGAATTTGAAATGTCTATGATTGGAAATATAAAATTATTTCTAGGTTTCAAGATTTCTCAAACAGATAAAGGTATATTCATATGTCAAAAAAAGTACTTGAAGGAACTTTTGAAGAAATTTGGTATGGAAAATTCCAAACCGGTAAGTACTCCTATGACTACAACTAATAAATTGACATTGAAGGATGATTCACCTCCTATTAATCCAACAAGGTACAAATCTATGATTGGAGGTTTATTGTATTTGACACAAACAAGACTTGATATAATGAATGCAATATGTATTGTTTCAAGGTTTCAAAGCAATCCTAAAGAAAATCATGAAAGTGCAGTAAAAAGGATTTTTCGGTACCTACAAGGCACAACAAATCTTGGTTTAGGGTATCCTAAAGATGAAAATTTTGATTTATATGAATACACCAAACTATACCAGAGCCTACTGAATCATGCCAGATCCAAATCAACCAGAATCCACTCAACCTACCAGGATGAGAAGGGTGTCGGTTGTAAGGAAGTAAAGTAGCGGAAACAACTTCCTACACTAACCTTGAGAGGAGGGTAATGCAAAACTTTTTCAGATCATTACAATAGTTACAGAAAATAGAAATAGATATAATAGCATTCATACCACAACACAATGATTTACGTGGGGAAAACCCTTTCGGGAGAAAAACCCCACCCTCCAAAAGCAGCTCAATATTTTATTCAGCAATCAAAAACAGATTACAAAATACTTGCAGAGCAAGCTCTTCGCAGGAGTAGCACTAATCAGAGATTCAGAGGCAACTCAATAGCCATAAGACTCTTACACACAACCTCTATCTCACACACATCATAAATAGGAGATACAATACAAGAAACCATCAAACGGTATTACAAAACCATGGGCTAAAACCACCCAATAAGGTGTAGCCGACCTTATCTCCCTTCTATGACATGTTAAAGCACACATCAACACGTGTCGCTCCCTTTTACAGCTCACTTATGTATCCGATACAAATTATTTTTCCTATTTCAGGAGTACAAACTTCCGGAGGCCATAACTTGAGAACCGGGTGTCCGATTGACGAACCGTTTGAAGCGCCAGAAAGCTCATGAAGTGCTCTATCACCTCGTAACCCGCTTCGCCGGTTACGGCAACTTTTCAGGGCGTTTCGGAGCCTCTAAAGTCCCCAAAATTAAGTTTAAACATTTTATTGCACCCCTCCAAGACGAAAACTTTAATATCTTCAAAACTAGCTGTGACCTTGCGATGCAACTTTACCGGAATGCTTATCTAGCCAACCAGAAGCTTCAGGGAGATTTTCGCACCATTTCGTGCTCAAATAAAAACTTACTATAAATAGTAACCTCGCATAAATGCAAGGTTGAGACACCATTTTTCCCAACAAATCTCCCACTTGTCGAACACCTTGCATGAGCGGAAGGGAATGTCAACACAATGAATCAATTGCTAGGGGCCATAAGGCCCATAGACTCTGAACACCATCTGAACTTCTCTGTGCTCACAGCCTTAGTTAAAGCATCTGCAACATTCATCAAAGTGTCCACCTTAACCAGCTTCACCCTACCATCTTCGACCATATCTCTAACAAAATGATACTGAACATCAATATGTTTGGTCCGGGCATGAAATGTCGGGTTCTTAGCTAGGCTAATTGCACTCTGACTGTCACAGTAAACTGTCACTGTACCTTGTTTTATTCCAATATCCGAACATAGTCTCTTAAGCCAAATGGCTTCTTTACAAGCATGAGTAGCTGCCATATACTCTGCTTCAGTAGTGGATAAAGCAACCACAGCCTGTCGCTTACTCATCCAACTAATTGCACCACCAAACAAAGTAAACACATAAGCACTGGTGGATCTTCTGCTATCAATATCACCTGCCCAATCTGAATCCACATAACCATGGATATCAAGGGAAGTCATGTCTCCAACTGAATTACCATGATAACACAAAGAATACTCTGAAGTACCCTTCAAATATCTGAAGACTCTTTTGACTGCATCCCAATGAACTCTACCAGGATTAGACATATATCTAGAAAGTACTCCCACTGCTTGGGCAATATCTGGTCTAGTACAGACCATAGCATACATCAAGCTTCCAACTGCACTCTGGTAAGGCACTCTGGTCATGTCTTCCATCTCCAATGGGGATGTAGGACAATCTAAAATAGATAGTTTCGTTCCAACTGTAAAAGGAACACTCAATGGTCTACAATTCTGCATGTTGAACCTCTGTAACACTGAATTCACATACTTACTCTGGCCTAGCCATAGCTTTCTGTTCACCCTATCTCTTCTAATTTCCATCCCAAGAATGTGCTTTACTGCACCAAGATCTTTCATTTCAAATTTAGCAGCGAGCTGAGACTTCAGTTCTGAAATCATACCTTTCCCTTTACCAATGAATAACATATCATCAACATACAATGCAATGAATAAGAAATGATCACCATAAGATTTATAATAAACACAGTGATCTGATTTAGAACGTTCAAATCCCAAACTCAACACATATGTATCAAATTTCTGGTACCACATCCTAGGACTTTTTTTGAGGCCATACAAAGATTTCTTCAATTTACAGACCAAATTTCTTTTGCCTTTCACCACATAGTGCTCCGGCTGTGTCATATAAATATCTTCCTCCAAATCACCATGAAGGAAAGCAGTTTTCACATCCATTTGCTCAACCTCTAAATCATAAGCAGTAGCAATAGAAAGCAAAAATCTAATGGACGTCATTTTTGCAACAGGAGAAAATATCTCACCGTAATCAACACCCTCGACCTGAGAGTAGCCTTTCGCAACTAACCTTGCTTTATACTTTTCAATGCTTCCATCTGAACCAATCTTTTTCTTGAACACCCATTTACAACCAACAGGTTTTCGTCCTTCAGGCAATGGTACAAGATCCCATGTATCATTCTTTTTCAAAGCTGCCATTTCTTCCTCCATAGCAATCTTCCAGGATTCTGCATCATTCATACCTAATGCCTCTTCTACAGATTTTGGTTCATCCACACTAGTATTCAGAGCAAAAATACATCTCCAATCATCAGGTGAATACCTTTCAGGTGGTTGTCTATGTCTTGTAGACCTTCGAACAAGCTGAGTTGGAGGTTCTTCCTCCTCTTCTGAAGATTCAGAGCTAGACGAGCTCTCCTCAAATTCTTGCCTATCTAGGGGTCTCGATTCAACTCTTTCAGGTGTAGAAGGAAGTTGAATCACATCTTCTTTTTTAGTCTGTTCTGGCTGCAATGTAACAGAAGGAGACTTAATTTCTCTAAAAATAACACTTCTACTGTGAATTACCTTTTGTGCAACAGGGTCCCAAAGCTTGTATCCTTTCACACCATAACTATACCCGATGAAGATACATTTCACAACCTTGTTCTCCAACTTTGTTCGCTTCTCCTTTGGTACATGTGCATATGCCTCGCAACCAAAAACTCTAAGATGTCTCAATGAAGGCTTGTGACCTGACCATGCTTCCATAGGCATTTTATCAACAAGAGCTGATGTAGGAGACCTGTTAATCAGGTAGCAAGCAGTGGCAACAGCTTCAGCCCAAAACTTTTGTTCGAGACCAGCACCACTCAACATACTCCTAGCCTTCTCCATCAGTGTCCTGTTCATTCTTTCTGCAACTCCATTCTGCTGTGGAGAATACGGAGTTGTCTTCTGCCTGTTAATTCCACAGTCTTTACAGAATCTATCAAAATCATTAGAGCAAAACTCACCGCCATTATCAGTTCTCAAACATTTTATTTTCTTTCCAGTCTGCAACTCAACCATTGCTTTAAATTCTTTAAAACGACTAAAAACTTCAGATTTACTCTTTAGAAAATATACCCATGTCCTTCTACTAAAATCATCAATAAATGAAACATAATATGTGGATTTTCCAATCGAAGAGACATCTACTGGACCAAACACATCAGAATGGATAAGGTCCAAAACACCACAAGTTTTATGAGAACTCGAGTAAAACTGAACGCGGTTTTGTTTTCCATAAATGCAATGCTCACAGAAATCAAAGTCAAGGTTACAGTCATTCAAACCTTCAACAAGGTTTTTATTTTTCAAGGTCCTTAGACCCTTTTCTCCAATGTGGCCAAGTCTCTGGTGCCATAACATAGTCTTCTCTGCAGGTAACTTTGCTTCAGACGAAAGAGCACCCTTAGGTACCCAAAAACCATTTCCATCTGCTGAAGGTGAAACCTTCAAATCTTCTAGTGAAGTATCCGCAGATTTACTTTTTACAGAAGTGCTATTACACTCAACAGTGTATGCTTCAAGCTTATACAAAGTGCCAAACCTGACACCTCTAGCAACTACCATAGCACCCTTAATCATCTTACATCCTGTTTTAGAAAAGACTACCTGCACACCTGCATCTATCAGTTTGCTCACAGATAACAGGTTTCGTTTTAATCTAGGGATATGCAGCACACCATTAATCCCTTTTATTCTACCATCAGAAAACCTGATTCTAACTTTACCTCGACCAACAATGTCTAGATGTGAATCATCACCCAAGTACACCTTACCTCCATTAAATCCTTCATATTCAGAAAACCAATCTCTATTGGAAGTCATATGAAAAGATGCACCTGAGTCAATTAGCCAGGCATCATTACCTGTATGAGTCGCCAAAGCCGCAATAAATGCATCGCCATCTTCCTTGTCGGACTCAGAATCAGAATCGAACTTTTTCTTTTTCTTCTTCTTTTCTTCTTTGCAGTCCTTATGGATGTGACCCGGTTTACCGCAATTCCAGCAAATGACTTTGGACTTTCCAGGAGATTTCGATCTCCCTTTGGATTTGGACTTGCCGCGCTTCTCATTCTTCTTGCCTTTCTCCTTAGGTCTTCCACGAACGGTTAGGGCTTCCTTTGAACTGATGGATACCTTCCTTCGCATCTCTTCACCGAGTAGGGCACCCACCACATCTTCAGATTTCAAAACAACAGAAGTACTACCGATAGCCATAACAAGAGAATCCCACGAATCAGGCAAAGAACAAAGCAAGATCTGACATTTCTCTTCCTCATCCATCTTAACACCAACGGATACTAATTGAGCCACAATCATATTGAATGCTTCTAGGTGGTCTGCAATTCGTCCACCCTCTTCCATCTTCAAGGAATACAATTTCTTTCTTAAGAAAATTTGATTTAATAAAGATTTCACTTGATACATCTCACCAAGCTTAGTCCATAGCTTCTTTGCAGAGTTTTCTTCATGGACATTGATTAGAACAGAGTCTTCCAGGCACAGTCTGATTAGACCCTTGGCTTTTCGGTCCATAACATCATACTGAGCTGCTGCAGTAGGATCTGAGGGTCTTTGGACATTCGCATCAACTGCATCCCAAAGATCTCGATCTATTAGCAGATCTTCCATCTTCAGCTTCCACATCTCAAAATTACTTCCATTAAATTTCTCCACCTCTATTCTCCCTGACGAACTCGCCATCTGAATATTCCTGCAACAAGATCAAAAAGTGTCTTCTGCACAAGCTCCCACTCAAATCTGGATTAGTTCAAAAAACCCAACTGCCCACAATTGAAACCAAAGGTGATCAGGCTCTGATACCACTTGTAAGGAAGTAAAGTAGCGGAAACAACTTCCTACACTAACCTTGAGAGGAGGGTAATGCAAAACTTTTTCAGATCATTACAATAGTTACAGAAAATAGAAATAGATATAATAGCATTCATACCACAACACAATGATTTACGTGGGGAAAACCCTTTCGGGAGAAAAACCCCACCCTCCAAAAGCAGCTCAATATTTTATTCAGCAATCAAAAACAGATTACAAAATACTTGCAGAGCAAGCTCTTCGCAGGAGTAGCACTAATCAGAGATTCAGAGGCAACTCAATAGCCATAAGACTCTTACACACAACCTCTATCTCACACACATCATAAATAGGAGATACAATACAAGAAACCATCAAACGGTATTACAAAACCATGGGCTAAAACCACCCAATAAGGTGTAGCCGACCTTATCTCCCTTCTATGACATGTTAAAGCACACATCAACACGTGTCGCTCCCTTTTACAGCTCACTTATGTATCCGATACAAATTATTTTTCCTATTTCAGGAGTACAAACTTCCGGAGGCCATAACTTGAGAACCGGGTGTCCGATTGACGAACCGTTTGAAGCGTCGGAAAGCTCATGAAGTTCTCTATCACCTCGTAACCCGCTTCGCCGGTTACGGCAACTTTTCAGGGCGTTTCGGAGCCTCTAAAGTCCCCAAAATTAAGTTTAAACATTTTATTGCACCCCTCCAAGACGAAAACTTTAATATCTTCAAAACTAGCTGTGACCTTGCGACGCAACTTTACCGGAATGCTTATCTAGCCAACCAGAAGCTTCAGGGAGATTTTCGCACCATTTCGTGCTCAAATAAAAACTTACTATAAATAGTAACCTCGCATAAATGCAAGGTTGAGACACCATTTTTCCCAACATCGGTAAAGCATCCAAATAGCTAGTGTTGGCATCAATGACAAAACATAAATGTAACACATAATCAATTCCACCAGATGGCCAACATTTCCTTGTGGTTATTACTACTATGGAGTTTGATTGGCAAAATTTTGCCCTTGGTCTTTGAGGATTATACCAATTTTGATAATTTCCAAAATTTTGAGCATATGGAGATTGCCATTGATTATTTTGTGCATAGGAATTTCCACTATAACCAAAAAAATAAAGTGGATCTACATAAAAAACTTGTTCATCATCTCCTTGTATTGTCTTGAAATCAGAAACTTCAAGATTTGCAACCATCTTACATCTGCAGTCTCTTTTCTTATGTCTACAATATGGGCAGAATTCTGCAAGAATTCCATCAGCTTCCTCATTCTTCTTCTTAGCTTGAAGTGTGTCTAACTGAGTAGCCATATTTTTTATGATATCCTCCTTAAAATCCTTCAAAAGGTGGATAAGATCCATTCAAGAAACTTCTTTACTATATGTTGATGAAGAAATTCCCAGCTTGAAATGCCTACTTTTCTTAGAAGAAGATCTAGAATATTTCTGACAGATTTGGACAGTGTCATTCCATGTTGATTGTGTTATATCACCACCTCCCATAAGGTCCAAAGCATCAATGAATTCATCACTGATTCCCCTTAAAAATATTAACTTAAGAGAATCTTCATTTAGAGTACTATGCTTGGACTTCTTGACATTGCATAGAAATCTCTCCAAATAATCTTCTAGACTCTCATCTTCCTTCTATTTCATTCTAAAAATATTGTCTACATGGTAGTCAGTCCCTTGAGAACAATCTTTATACTTTACAAGAAATAAACATTTCATCTCATCCCATGTAGTGATTGTACTACTCCCTAGACTCATAAACTATCTCAAAGCTGATTCTTTTAAGGTGGCAGGGAATATTTTGAGTCTATGGGCATCTGAAGTATAATCATAACTCCTACCAAGGACATCAAATTCAAACAAGAAAGTGTCGGGATCCTCAGTGACTAATCCATAGAATTTAGGAAGGGAAGAATCTAGGATGTTCTTGAGATTAGCATTATCATGCAGGTCAAAAATAGGGAACTCAAACATTGGGTTCACAAGTGGAGGTGTGTTATTCCCACCAGGGGGTGGATATCCTTGTATTGGTCTTTGAGGAGGAGTTACTAAACGAAGTTCCTCTTCATGAGGTCCAAAGAGGAAATGAAGGTTGTTCTCAGAAAGTTCAAATTCAAGCGAGTTCAAATTATCTGGGGCTTGGTAAAGTGTAACAAAAGGATTTACACTTGGTGCTTCATATGGATTGAGTCTTGTATGCTTAGGATGGCTAGGAAAGAATCTACCTTGAGAATCTCTTCTTTGTCTAGGCATGAAGATTCATGAGAGTTAATTAAAAGAAACCGAGTTATCAAAAACAACTATATTGAAAGCTTGAAAATTGATAACTATAATAGGTTCTTTGTTTGACACCATCCCCGACAATGGGGCCAAAAGTGTTTGCCTCACCAATAGGAACAATAACTAGAGATAAAGTCTCAACCCAAGGATTGATCATTCATTCTGTGTAGTTATTATCTCCATAACTAAATTTCATTTACTTGTCAACCCAGGGACATATTACTTGAAATGGGTCTGCACTATATATACACTAAGTTCCTGCGATAACTATTTTGCATTACTATAGCAACTAAATCTATTTGAAATAAACAAGCGATAATCATAACAACTGAATGTCTATAGGAAATATTAGCATTAACAAAAACTTCTAATTAAAGAACTATTAACTAAGTTTAGAGCTGATAAATAGGAATTACTTGCCTACTTTGGTTGCAGGAACAGTCACAGGATTTGGTTCTAGTGGCTATAGGAACACTCAATCGCTAGAACATCTACTGCAGAAAAACAAAAACTGAATCTAACAAATGCACAAGAATACTCACTAAGTGGGCCCCCATGGATGAGTGTATCCAAACTTCAAAGATGATTCTATATACTCAAAATAGCATCACTTTTATTCATTATTTTCAAAGGTCGATACAACACATGAAATGAAAGAAATGCTTGTAATTCTAAAAATGCTATGTAATTCTATTTCTAATCCCCTATCTCTAACCTGTGAGAAGAGGCATAGGATTTTATTTATATGAAAACTATAAAAACTTCCTACTATCTAGGTCACATCAATGAAATGAGGTGGAAAATATTTATGACTGCAAATAGAAGAAGTTAATCCATAGGAAACGTGGAACTCAACTAAACCGCAACCAAGAATATAGGATGGTGGTGTTACAAGATTGATGTTTGCTAAAGACAAAAATAAATGAATCTAACAGCACCTTGCTATTCCTTTGCCACTTCTTATGCACACTATCCTCTTTGTTATTTTGAATATTTAACTACCCTTGAATATATCGAAATGCTTTTATGACATTGTTGGCATTAAGATTGTCATTGATGTCAACCAATATAGGATGGTTACCAGTATAAGAAATGTTTGTGCAGTAATGTTATTGTTGCATACTTAATGAGATGTCTTTGATATTCACCGATAAGTGAGGAAATTTCTTTCAATACAAAGACCTTTAGAGTCACCGGTACACAAGTTAGTGCTGACTTGTGCAAGGACTGGAGACCGGTAAGTGATATGCTGGCAGTATATTGTTTCCAATTGACAAGTGAGTTAGTGTCAACCGACAACCAATATGCTGAAGGATGTTTGGATAAGAAACAACAAGACTCCCACCAAATAAATAAGCAGTCACCATAAGTAGTTGACATGAAGATGCAGTCACAGGTGTTGACTCAGACTGAAGTTTAGTAGTCTTATGCATGACTAGAGCTCTCTAGATACACAAGTGATCAGTCTTCTTAGTGAAAAGCGACCGGTGGTAGAAGATAAAAGAGTTACACAAGTGAATCGGTGATACAGGTTGAAGGATGATATCCACCAAGAATCTCAGAGCAGTGACTAGTAAGCTGGATGCGATGACCAAAGGTGAGTAAGTCATGACGAGAAATCATCAAAAAAATGGATAGTAAAGTCTACAGTAGTTAACAACCACTTAAGGTGAGATTTGTGCGGATTTTCTGGTTCTAATTAAAAAGATAGAACACGACCCAAAGGTTCGTGAAATTATGAATTGTAGAGGTAGTAAAAAAATGAGTTGCTGGCCAGATTGATAGAGAGCGCACAGAGAGAGTGCGGGAAGATTTGGAGAGATTTGAATTTCAAATCTACCAAGTGTTAGGTGTAAACTAATTGAGGAATCAGCAGGTATGTGCTGGAGAAATATGGTATACAATTTTTTGGCGAAAACAAAATGATTGATCAAAAAAATTTGCAAAGTGAAAATCCCATGAGAGGTGATCCAAAGTGTAGAGTGAAGAGTGAGGAATTTTTAAGTGTTTTAGTAGAGCAGAGTTTGTGTGAAGTAGACCGGCAAAGTGCAGAGCCAAGGGTATGAGCAGAGGACCAATAGAGTGCAGAGTCGAGGGTATGAGCAGAGAACCGGTGTAGTGCATAGCAGACACAATGGGTATAGATAGAGTATGAGTTTCATTGTGATCTGATCAAGATATCATTAGCTATTCCAATAAATCAACTTCTTGTTGCTTTCTAACCATTGCAACTCAAAATCCCTTAACTGGGTGAGCTTTAACAGGTTCCTTTATAAAATCCCTTAACCGGGTGACATATTAATTGATGATCCTAAGTCCTTTTGTAGTGCCCACCCTTGATTTGACTTATTTTGACTAGAGTTGACTTTTATATCATGCTTGATAGACTTATCTAGACTATATTTTGATGATTTGGATGATGATTAATCATGTGCTTCAGTGACTTATGATTGATGTTAGACACTATTGAACATATGCTATTTTGATTATCTATATGGATGTTGGTACTATCATGATTGATCATATGATTTGATGATATATGTACTCGATGGATTTTATATGCTCACTATGTGATGGATTATTGATAAATTAGATTTATCATGGTTTTGATGATGATTATGATTACGCTAACCCTACTTCATGATTATAGATGATGAGATGTTTATGAGATGTGTTTGACTATTGTTTGATTGTCTTTGTGATAAAGATGATTCCACATCACTCATTGCAAGCGGGATGTGTCATCACGATTCTCTATCACTTGTTTATTCTATATATGTATATGTTGTATTTTCATTTTGTGGTTGCAGTATTTTGTAGGTACCAAACATCGACTCCACCTGGTTTCATAGGTCTGAGCGTGTCCTTAGTTCCAATGGCTTATGTGGTTCGGAGATGGCATGAGTTGCCCTCACATACTCTAGGTCTAAGTTGTGTTAGGACCTAGAGGAAACTGAGAGGGGGGGGGGTGAATCAGTTGTCTATTAATTTTAACCAAATATAACTTAATCAAACTTGATGCATAATATCGGTAAACCAAACTTAATGTCGGTTGGTAGTTTAACAGTTAATAACAATACTAGTGAAGCTTAATGCATGAAATAGAAAGCAAAATAACATCCACAACACATAACACAAATATTTGTACATGGAAACCCTGTAAGGGGAAAAACCATGATGGGAAACCTTACCCACAATCAGATGATACTACTGCAGATAGTCTATGTGTACAAATGGGGTTTGCACATGCAGAAAGGCCAACTGACTAGAGCTCATTGCTCAATCACAAAATTAGAGTCACACTGACTACAATTGGATGATTAAATCCAATGATAATGTACTACACAAAGTAGCATCTCTGATTTTGGATAAAATACCGGTTAAGATTTGATTGTCTTCCTCAAACCTTCCTTGAATCTTCAAATGATGTCTGCATGAGTAGCTTTGCTTATATTTGTGTATAACCTTACAATACCTTATTACATACCATACCCATACCATGTTAATCTCACAATTGAGATCTTACATATATACCAAAACCTAAGACCAAATGTGTAGGTCGACTTACTGAGAATATTACAAAAAAATTAATTACAACAAGTCAAGATGCGATGCATCATGTCGGCTCAACAACAATATTTATTGATTAAACCATCTCCATAACGTGTTGTGCTGATCTGGAATAGATAATGCATGCCAGTCCATAACCTAGACCAATTTTCCAGTAACAACAAATATGTCAACCCGATTAGATCAATAATCAAATCTCCAAAACCAAGTGTCCAAACCATGTCTTCGACATAACCAAGTGATCTCCAAATGGTAACAAGTTATCCTTAGTTCCAATGAAAAATATAACTTATCGGTGAACCAAATACTGGTGACTGTGCATAAGTCACTAAACATGCCGATGAACATAATGTGCCAGTTCAACATAACCAAAGATCTACAGAGAGATAAGTGTTGACATCAATAACAAAACCAAGCAACATATCCATAATACCAACAATCTCCCTCTTTGGCATTGAGGGCAACACAAGATGGAAAAACCATCTAAGTGCCAAGGCAAAAATGCCAATAAACCAAAAACCCAACAATCTTCAGAATAGATCAATACAAGAAATTAAAATACAAATCATCTCTGCATTTGTATAATCACTCCCCCAGTGAATAATCTCTCCACAAAAGATAATGTGTTTGTCCATAGATATCTCTCCCCCTTTGACATCAAATGCCAAAGTAATGTAACTACCAGATGCAAACAATTCATAAAACCAACTTATTCAACTACTTCCCCTGAGAAGTAGCTTTCCTCCATCAAAGCCAGAAAAAGGTTTCTCTGTAAATTCTACCAGTTTGATGCCAAGCATCAACTGTCTAAGTCTCTACCGGTGAGGGTGTAAACCCAAGCTACTCTCTAAGATATTCAAAGGTTTCCTTAGGAAAAGGCTTAGTAAAAATGTCTGCAATCTGCTCTTTAGTATTCAGATAAACCAATTTCACTTCTTTTGCTTCAACATTCTCTTTCAGAAAATTGTATTTGATAGAAATATGTTTAGTTTTAGAGTGAAATACCAAATTCTTAAATATATCAATTGTTGTTGAATTATCACAATAGATGATTATAGGTTCTTTGCATTTTACCTTTATGTCCTTCAACATTTTCTTAATCCATAATACCTGAGTACAATTAGTTGTTGCTGCAACATATTCTGATTCTGGTGTTGATAATTATGTACAACTTTGTTTCTTCCTCAACCATGAAATCAATCTGCTACTAAGAAAGAATGCTCCACCAGTGGTGCTCTTTCTTTCATCTACATTTCCTGCCCAATTAGCATTGGTGTATGGACATAAATCAAATATTTTATCTTTAGGATACCATAAACCAAGATTTGTTGTGCCTTGTAAATACTGGAAAATCCTTTTCACTATTGATTTATGATTTTCTCTAGGATTACTCTGAGATCTTGAAACAATACATATTGCATTCATTATATCAGGTCTTGTTTGTGTCAAATACAGTAAACCTCCAATCATGGATTTGTATCTTGTCAGATTAACAAGGGCTGAATCATCCTTCAATGATAGTTTATCACCTGTTGTCATAGGTACCGGTTTGGAGTTTTCCATACCAAATTTCTTCAGTAATTCCTTCAAGTACTTTGATTAACATAAGAATATACCTTTATCATTTTGAGAAATCTGCAATCCTAAATAGAATTTTATCTCCCCAATCATATACATTTCAAATTCTTCCTGCATCCTATTAGAAAAGTCTTTACACAATCCATCTTCTCCTCCAAAAATGATATCATCAACAAAAATGTCAATAACCAAAATGTCTTCATTAGTCACTTTGAAATATAAGTTGCTCTCAACATTACCTTTAGTGTAACCAATCTTCAAAAAGATATTTGTCCAATCTAGCATACCAAGCTCTAGGAGCTTATGTCAATCCATATAAAGCTTTACTTAACTTGCAAACCATATCTTTATCATTTGTCAATAAAAATCCATTAGGTTGTTCAATGTAAACTTCCTCTTCAAGATCACCATTTAGAAATGCACATTTAACATCTATTTGATAAACTTTATAGTTCTTGTGTGCTACAAATGCAAGAAATAATCAAACTGCCTCAATTCTAGCTACCAGTGCAAAGGTTTCATTGTAATAAATTCCTTCTTTTTGTGAGTATCCCTTACACACTAATCTTGCTTTGTTTCTGATTACCTTACCATCTTCATTAAGTTTATTTCTGAATACCCATTTAGTTCTAATTACATTTTTAGTTTTAGGTCGGGGAACTAGTGTCCATGTATTGTTCTTTTCAGTTTGTTCCAATTCATCTTCCATAGCCTTAATCCAATGTTTATCTTCACATGCCTCATTAACTAATGCTGGTTCAATTTGAGAAATTAAACATACCTCTTCATTTTCTAGTCTTCCTCTAGTCATAACTCCTTGATCAATATTCTGTACCGGTGCATTTTGTATAGGTTCATTTGTGATTATCTCAACTGCCAGTTTAGAGTCCACAGACCTTGAATCTCTTCTAAAGTGTTCATCAATCTTCACATTTGTATTCTCAATGGTTTTTTGTAATCTCTTATTAAAACATCTATATGCTTTGATTTTAGATGAATACCCAAGAAATATTCCTTCATCACTTCTAGGATCAAATTTGCCAATATACGCATCTCTCCTAATGTAACATTTGCTTCTAAATATTTTGAAGTACTTAAGAGTAGGAATATCACCAAACCATAATTCATAGGGTGTCTCACTGGTTTCACCTTTGATGTAAACTCTGTTGAAAGTGTAAACCATTGTATTCACTACTTCTCTCCAATATACATGGGGTATATTTTCTTATGATATCATGCTTCTAGCTACATCCAGAATAGTTCTATTCTTCCTTTCCACAACTCCATTTTGTGGAGGTGTCTGGGGTGCTGATAGTTGTCTTCTGATTCCATTCACTTCACAGAATGTATTAAATTCCTTAGATGTCAATTTACCTCCTTGATCTGATCTTAAGCATTTGATTTTCTTACCAATTTCATTTTCTACCATTGACTTGAATAATTTGAATTTCCCAAAAGCTTCTGATTTCTCCCTGAGAAAAGTAACCCAACACATTCTAGAATAGTCATCAATGATTAGCATAAAATATCTATCTCCTTGTAGACTTCTTGTTCTTGCTAGACCACATAAGTCAGTATGAATTAAATCAAGAACATTATTGGTTTTCTCAGAAATGCTTTTGAAAGTTTTTCTAACTTGCTTTCCCAATTGACATTCCTTACATACCGGATTCTGAGGTTTTACAATCTTAGGTAAATCCCTTACTACCTTTGATGAACTAATCTTCACAATGCAGTCAAAATTTACATGACAGAGTCTTTTATGCCATAACCAACTTTCATCAATATGTGCAATCAAGCATGTATTTTCAATGTTATTCAAATGAAAGCTATTACCTCTAGTCTGATTACCAGTTGCAACTTCCAAACCAGTTCTATTCATAATTTTGCATTTACCATTCTTGACTTGTATCTAAAATCATTTTTCAACTAATTGACCAACACTCAAAAGATTGTGCTTCAAACCTTCAACATAATAAACATTGTCACTATTGTGCTTACCATCAAAAGATATAGTGCCTTTTCCTCTAATCAAACAAGCTTTGTCATCTCCAAATCTTACTAGACCTCCATTGTATTCCTAAAAAGATAAGAATTTACTTTTATCACAAGTCATGTGATGTGAACATCCAGAATCTATAATCCATTCATCATTTTCTTGAATTTTAGCTGTCAGGGCCTATTCTACCGGTGGAATAGTAGGTGTTAGTTGATCTTCAGTTATTGCAACAAAATCTCATCCATTGTCTCCTGTTTCCTCATCATAATCATCAGTAACTCATTCATCAACATAGTAACATGATTTGTCTTCATTCTTCTTAAATCTATATCTCTGATAATCAGGGTTAGGCTTATATGTTCTTTTAGCTTCTTCTCTCAATCTTGCATGTCTATCCGGACATCTAGATGCCATATGACCAATTTTATTACAGTTAAAACATTTAAAAGGTGCTTTACCTTCATACTTACTTCCAATAGGACCTTTAGGCATTTTTCTTGCAAATAATGCTTCAAGCTTTTCAAGTTCTTTGTTTTCCCTTCTGATGTCTTCAAGTTCTCTTGCATAGAGTGCTTTTCAATCAGATTTATCAGCTGATGATGAATATGTTGTAGATGATGATGCTTTGAAAGCCAAATCTGTCTTAATTATAGCAACAAGACCAAACTCTTCAAGCTCAAATGCTGAACGTTTCCCAACCAAGGTATCTCTAGATACTGATGTATTAGGCATAGTTCTCAACTCATTAATAGCAGTTACTTTCATTTTGTATGCCGATGGAAATGCTATCAAATCTTTAGAAACAATTTCATCTTCACTAAAGGAACCTCCACAACATTGTACTCCCAAAACAATTTCATTAACCCTTTCCATACAAGAAAAAATTCTTTCATCTTCTTCCATTTTCAAATTTTCATACCTGGCCCAGAAGCATTCCAGTTTTGCAATTTTGACAGTGGTATCACCTTCATTCAATGTCTCGAACTTATCAAAAATATCTTTAGCAGTAGATCGATCTAATAGTCCCATGATTTTCTAATCTGACAACGCGCTCAAAAGTGCTTCTCTTGTTTTAGAATCATTCTCTTGATGCTTAGCCAATGTAGGTGGATTAGGTTGACCTAGTGTAGGACCAACATAGCCATTTTGTGTAACATCCCATATGTTTTTTCCAATGCAATTCAGATGTGTCTTCATTCTAATCTTCCATATACCATAATTAGTTCCATCAAGTTTCAAATTGTCCTTCCTAAAATAGTTAGTTGCCATATAATCTCCTCAAGTTTTTAAACTTCTGCGAAAGGAGGACTTAGCTCTGATACCAATTGTTAGGACCTAGAAGCAAATGAGAGGGGGGTTGAATCATTTGTCTATTAATTTCAACAAAATATAACTTAATCAAACTTGGTACATAATACCGGTAAACCAAACTTAATATCGGTTGACAATTTAATAGTTAATAACAATACCGATGAATCTTAATGCATGAAACAGAAAGAGAAATAACATCCACAACACATAACACATATATTTGTATGTGGAAACCTTGTAAGGGGAAAAACCATGGTGGGAAACCTTACCCAATATCAGATGATACTACTGCAGATAGTATGTGTGTACAAATGGGGTCTACATATGCAGAAAGGCCAACTACCTATAGCTCACTGCTCAATCACAAAATGAGAGTCACACTGACTACAATTCGATGATTAAATCCAATGATAATGTATTGCTCAAAGTAGCATCTCCAATGCTGGATTCAGTACTAGTTAAGCTCTGATTGTCTTCTTCAAACCTTCCTTGAATCTTCAAATGATGTTTGTGTGAGTAGCTCTTCTTATATTCGCATATAACCTTACAATACCTTATTGCATACCATACACATACCATGTTAATCTCACAATTGAGACCTTACATATATACCAAAAGCTAAGACTAAATGTGTAGGTTGGCTTACTAAGAATATTACAATAAAAATCAATTACAACAAGTCAAGATATGATGAATCATGTCAGCTCAACAACAATATTAATTGATTAAACCATCTCCATAACGTGTCATGCTGATTTGGAATAGATAATGCATGCCCATCCATAACCTAGACCAATTTGTCAGTAACAACAAATATGTCAACTTGATTAGATCAATAATTAAATCTCCAAAACCAAGTGTCCAAACCATGTCTTTGACATAACCAAGTGATCTCCAGATGATAACAAGTTATCCTTAGTGTCGGTGAACAATATAACCTGCAGATGAACCAAATACCGGTGACTGTGCATAAGTCACTGAACATGTCGATGAACATAATGTGCCGGTTCAACATAACCAAAGATCTCTAGAGAGATAAGTGTTGATCAGTGTTGACATCAATGACAAAACCAAGCAACATATCCATAATACCAACAAGTTGTTCACCATGAGTAGTCAGTGTCTTGGCATAATTCACCATGCCAGTTAGTAAGCTTGGTATTTTGGTATTGTGAGTTCGGTTTATGTTGGTTGATTTACTTGATTATGTTAGAGTAATTATGTGGTTCTTGATGTGTAGTTTTGTATTTGGTAATGGTTATTTTAAAGTATTTAATTTATAAGTTTTGAATATTTAATTATTTGGTATTTATATTTATTTGATAATTAACGTTTATTGATTTTATGATCATTTAATATTTGATAAGATTTATTGTTGTTTAATATTTATTTAATATTTGTGATTTAATCTTTAATGGTATTTGATTATCTAATTATTTATTTGATCTTCTATGGTTCGATATTTATTTGATATCTTATATTTATTTGGTTCTTTAATTTATTTTAATAGCTTTTGGTTTATTTGATTTTAATCCCCTTTTGGATTATTTTTTACAACTTATATTTATTTAATAGTTTGACTTTTATTCCTAAGTGGGGTGTATGAACACATTAAATTAAATAAAGAAATAAAAACAATCCCACTTAGCTGGATAAGAATATTTTATTTACTTTACCTACCCTTCACTCTCATTGGTTAAATTCAAAATGGGTGAATAAATGATATTATATGGTGGGTTGGTAAAATATACTCCAAATGGAATATTTTGATTGGTCGAGATTGAAGCTAGGGTTTTGGATTATTGTTGCTTTTTATTCATTCCTGAGAGGTTTTTCGGGTTGGTTGGCTCTTCTCTAGAAAATTTCTTCAGCATGTTTCTGCTTGGTTTTGGCTAGAACTTGGATTGGATTTGGTTTGGCTTGTGGGAGCTCTTCTTCAGCTTCATTTCCATTACTTCAAGTTGCAAGTTGGAGTTCTTCACTTTGTATTTTATTTTCAATGGCTTCTCTGTGTATGCATTGTGTCTGCATTGTTTTGGGTATTGGGTTGAAATAATAATTTATTCTATAGTTCTATTATTGCTTAAAGGAAATATTTGGGGAGGAACTTTATATTATTTGGGTTTTGTATAGCTGCCAGAATATATGTTTTTGGTTTCCTGTGTATGGCATTTCACGGCTCTATGAGAAATGGTTCTGAAGTTATTTGATTTAAATCTTGGTTTATCGATTGAGTTATTTTATTGTGTTTATACCCAAGTATTCCTTGTTTCTGGGCATTTGTTTTCATATGTTTTTTGATCCCTTTCATTAAGTGTAATTTATTATTTTACCTGAAAGTTATCTGAGTTTTCCATAAGTTTTGTGTAAAAGCATTGTTTTTGCAAAAGCACTATTCTATTTTGCATTCGCGTTGTTCTGTATTGCATTTGCGCTGCTCTGCCTAGCATAAGCGTTGTTTTAGGATACATAAGCATGAATCTAGAAACATAAGCATTGTTTTAGAATGCATATGCATGATTCTGGAATGCAAAAGCGTTGTTCTGTGTTGCATTTGCGGTGCTTTTTGGCAAAAGCACTGTCCTGCGGGGCAAAAGAGCTAACCTATCTGTGCTTTGTATTTTCCCAGTTTTGGTCAGTTTTGAAGTAATTTTCTCAAATTGATTTTGTACTAGAGGCTTTATTTGAGCTTTGTTAGTATTTCCGAATTTTGGGTTTGATCAGTTTTGATGCATTTTGATGGCTTTGAGTATATTTTCTTCTCTACACCATTGTGTATATATTAGACTCTCTTCCATGTGGATAGGTCATGGATGATTGACATGGTTTCTATGTTGTTTTGGAACAACAAGTGAGTAGGCTTTGTTGTGATGTTATTCTTTATTTGATGGCAACATTTGATGGCTTGATATGTCTTTGTTATTGCTAGCCAAGAGGCTCATTTTTGTATATTGATGTTGTATATGTTGTTGTAGCCTTGTTCATGTTCTAAGAGTATGTGTGGAAGTTGTTGGCTGCTTTGAGTATTATTTTCATGTAATTATGTTGGTAGAGCATCTTGTGATATATTGTTGGGCCATGTTAGGAGGAGTGAGCTTCCTTGTGATGACCGGGGTCACGAGAGATAGGCTTGCATGAGGTTCCTTGTAAGGATGCATGAAGTCTAGACCACCAGGAAACATTGGAGTTTTCCATGATTTGTAAATAAGTGATAATCTAATAATTAATGGGTTGGGTAGTTAGATTAATTAATACGATGATAAATTGATTTATGCCTCATAACTTAGTCCTAGGGAGGATTTTTTAGGATAAGCATGAGAAGGACGTGAAGACGGTAAACTAATCTCTCTTAGTCTCTTATAGGTTGAGATGGCTCCACATATCCATCAGGATATTGCCTTGTGTTATTATGTTATTATGTTATGAGGATGGCATGTGATGACACACCACTCCTACATGTGTTTCCCCTATATGATTTATGATTATGCTTATTGGATGCATTAATGTCTTGATGACTTTTATGCCTCTGGGAGTTCATTCTTATTGTATGTGTGAGTTATTGCTTGAGAGTCCTTGTGTGGTTAGTCTCCTTTGATATAGGTGTCAGCTTAGGTTTAGAGTATGTGTTGGGACCTTGTGTCATCTCCTAGCATAGGGGGTCATTCCTTTGGTTCGACATGGTTAGGAGGTTGGTGCTTTTTATGCATTGGGATGTTCTCTTGGATTCTTCTAGCATGGATGTGGATTCTTCTTCATGATGTGCTATGGATGTACCTTGTAGAAGATTTATGTAATGGATAAGATGAAATGTATGTAATGTAATATTTTTGTATATAGTAGATGGATGATTGTAGTAGAAAGAGCTATGCTCATGATGTATTTAATGAACTCATATTTGTAAGACGAATTGTAGTTGGAAATTGGAATTTAGGCATATTGTATTTGCACTATTATAGAGATGTGATATGATGAATCATGGAAATAAGTGGATTATAGTTGGAATAGAATGGAATTTCTATATGGATTAGTTGTATTATTTCATGGAATGTTTATAGGCAATTTAGAATGTTGATTAATCTTGAAAAATGAATATTCATAGATTAATAATTGAATATGTTAGAAGATGTTAATAGGATCTCGTAAATTGGAATGATTCACATAGATGCATTGGTAGAAAGGAAATTATGCATATCATGAGGTATAAGTAATTATGTTAAAGTACCCTACAAAAAGATTAGTGTTGTTGTGTTATTTACGCTTGCGTTATTTGATGAAATGAGCAATGATGTATGTTCATATTGGTTAATTGATTAATGAATGTAAATAGATGGAGATGTTATATGTTGCATTAGTTGTTATTAGATGTTAATTAAGAAAATTTTTATCTCCATTTGTATATTATTGTTTAGTCTCTTTAGGGTATTTTGGCAGGCATTACAACTTGGTATCAGAGCCCATGTTCAACACTAGGTACTCTGGTTTTGATTGAGCCCATTGTGAATTTTAGCATTTGGTATAGGGTAGCCCAATGGTTTTATCCCTACTATTTATTTTTCCTTGTTATAGTTCCCTTAGATGTTTAGCTTATAGTTTTCTTTGCATTTTGTTAGATAAGATACCTATTAGGGGTAGAGATTATTGTTGTGTCAGTTGCATGGGTACTCGTAGGAACCCATGCCCTGAGGTTTTTGAATAGTCACACCATGAGGAATAGGAGTAGAAGCAACCTAGAAATGATCTGATTTCACAGTTGGTGAACGTGCTTCAGGAGCTTCTTGGTCACCTAGGACCGAGACAAGAGGAGAACCAATAGGAGGGATCTCATCATTCAGAACATCAGGAGAGAGAGCATTCATGTTCTCCTAGGAGGAGAATGGAGGTGGATCAAGAGGCACTTGCAACTAGTCAAATCAAAGATCTGAATAGGAATCATCCTCCTACCTTTGATGGCTTAGGTAGTGGTATGGAGGCAGAGACATAGTTATTGGACTTAGGTAGGTGTTTTTCTATGCATTAGTGTAGTAGTAACACCAAGGCGAGGTGTGCGATTTTGGATCTTCATGATTTTGCAACGACATGGTGGCACATGGAGGAACAGAAGTTGCATTTGGACATAGCAATGATATATTAGGAATTATTCTTGTAGCCATTTCATGCTAGATTTCTTTCAGATCATTGGAGGCAGAGGAAGGTCGATGAGTTCCATGATTTGAGACAACAGAGGATGAATGTGGAGCAGTATTAGCATAGATTCTTCAAGCTTAGACAATATGCTACATATGCAGATGATGAGCCGATGTTGATTCAGCACTTTGTTAGAGGTCTCAATGATCGTATTGGTGGAGAGGTTCGGATGCATGAACCTAAGACCTTAGAGGCAGATGTGGAGAAGGTGAGACTAGCAAAGGAGAATCTTTCATTAGCATCAGGAGGAGCAATGGGAGGACAAATAGTTAGTGCATCTGTTTCAAGATCTATGGTGAGAGGACCATAGCAGCAATCTTCAGGGTATGCTAGGAGTCATCCTTCTTCTTTTCCTAGTGATCAGCGGTTTAAGAAGAGGTTTTCTCAGGGGCAGAGCTTTGCTTGAGGTACTGAATTTCAGGTTGATAGGAGACCTACTCATTCTCAGCCAACTTCTAGTAGAGGCAGTGTTCAGCAGTCGAGTACAACACTAGGTAGCAGAGTGTTTGTTAGGAGAGATTGCTTTGCATGTGGGCAGCTAGGTCACATTGTCATTCATTGTCCTCAGCATACTTCTCAGATGTTAGGATAGTAGAAGACAACTACTTCTGAGCCTACAATTGGAGATGTAGGCAGGTCTCATCGCGTTTTTGTGGCGATTGATAACTGTCAGGCTGACCATTAGGCTACCGTTGTAGAGACATCAGGTGTGATAGGTGGTATCTCTTGTTTAGTGTTATTTGATTCTAGAGAATTAGACTCTTTTATTTCTCTTTTTCTAGTAGAGTGATGTAGGCTTGCTATGAAAAAACAAGATGATAGGTGGTAGGTAGAGTTAGCTACAGGGTCCAAAGTGGTAGTGGATTCCTTTGTGCTCAATTGTCCTTTAGTTTTAGGAGATTTCCATACTTCAGTAGATCTTCATGTTATGTCTCTGGGATCTTATGATGTGGTTCTTGGTATGGATTGGCTTGGATCTCACCAAGTGCAGATAGATTGTAGAGGTAAGAGAGTGCAGTGGAAGGATGATAGTGGGAAGAGTGTGGAGATTGTAGGTATTCAGAGACATATCTCTCTTCGCATGATTTATGCTATGCAGACAAAGAGGTGTGCACGTAAGGGTTGCCAGTTGTTTGCAGTTAGACTGAAGGATGTGGATGAGGGAGTTAGCTTAGAGGATTTATTTCAGCAGCATCCCATTCTTAAGGAGTTTGCCAATGTCTTTCCTAGTGAGATTATAGGTTGCCCCCTCGATGAGATATAGATTTCAGGATTGATTTGGTGCCAAGAGTTGAGCCTATTTCTAAAGCTCCCTATCAGATGACCACACAGGAGTTGAATGAGTTGAAGATTCATTTGGAGGAGTTGTTGGCGAAGGGGTTTATTCATCCTAGTGTGTCCCCTTCGGGTGCACCTATGTTATTTGTGAAGAAGAAGGACGGATCTCTTCGATTGTGCATTGATTATAGACAACTTAATAAGGTGACGGTGAAGAACCGATATCCCTTGCCTTAGATAGATGATTTATTTGACTAGATTAAGGATGCCAAGGTTTTCTCTAAGATTGACCTTAAGTCTGGGTATCACCAGTTGAGGACTCAGGAGGTGGACACACATCGTACATCTTTTCGCACTAGATATGGTCATTATGAGTTCACAGTCGTACCTTTTGGTCTCACGAATGCACCTTTGATTTTCATGAGCTCAATGAATGGTGTATTCAGGTTGTATTTGGATAGATTTGTACTAGTATTTCTGGATGATATTTTGATTTATTCGAGATCGGTTGAGGAGCATGAGGATCATGTGAGGCAAGTTTTGAAGTGTCTTAGGGAGAATCATCTATACACCAATTTGGCGAAGTGTGATTTCTTCCAGATACAGATGATGTATCTTGGTCATGTGATTTTTGGAGAGGGTACCGCAGTTGATCCCTCAAAGCTTCATGCGATTATTGATTGGTTAGCACCCACTAATGTAGGAGAGGTGCATAGTTTCATGGGTTTAGCGGGATATTATCGTAGATATGTTCAGGATATCTCCAAGATAGCTCATCCTATCACTTCTCTTCAGAGAAAAGGGAAGAAGTTTGTTTGAATAGAGCAGTGTGAGATGGCATTTCAGATCCTTAAGGATCATTTGACCAGTGCACCTATTTTAGTAGTACCAGATCCTTTGGGGAATTTTGTGGTGTGCACAGATGCTTCTTTGGAGGGTCTAGGAGCAGTGTTGGTGCAAGATGGTCATGTGATTGCATATGAGTCACGCAAACTTAAAAATCATGAGCAGAATTATCCCACCCATGGTCTTGAGTTAGCGGTAGTGGTTCATACTTTGATTAGATGGAGACACTTCCTTCTTGGACATAGATTCGAGTTTCATAGTGATCATTGCAGTTTGTAGTATATCTTCACATAGCTAAATTTGAATGCTAGGAAGAGGCATTGGATGGAGTTCTTATGTGAGTATGACTTTGAGGTGAGATATATTTAGGGTAAGGAGAATGTGGTAGCAGATGCATTGAGTCGTAGGAGGCGTGAGATTTCAGTAATGTCTCTTAGTGTGGATTTGAGGAGTTGTATCCTTAGTGACCTTCCTTCATATGTATGGTATCAGGAGATTATTGTAGAGGTTGCCACAGGTAGAGCTCTTGAGGGAAGATATGCAGGTTACTTAGTGGAATTAGATGGACTTCATAGGCATTAGGGACGTATTTATGTTCCACCATCAGATGGTCTTTGAGATTTGATCATGTCAGAGGAACATCGTGCACCTTACTCGGCACATCCAAGTGTCAAGAAGATGCACGTGGATTTGAGATAGATATATCATTGGTCTAGTATGAGGAGAGATATTCCAGATTTTGTGGCATGTTTCCTAGAGTGTCAGTGAGTGAAGGTAGAACATCAGCATCCCGCAGGATTATTACAGTCACATTTGGTTCTAGGATGGAAATGGGATATTATATCTATGGATATTATAGTAGGATTGCCCATGTCTTCATGTCATCATGATGCTATTATGGTCATTGTAGATAGATTGACCAAATTAGCACACTTTTCTTCGATCAGGTCTTCATATATAGCAGTGATAGTAGCTTGGGTTTTCCTGGAAGGAGTTGTGAGCTTGCATGGTATTCCTTGATGGATCATATTGCATGGTAGCTCTTCAACATGATTTGGGTACATAGTTGAACTTTAGTTCAGCTTATCACCCTAAGATAGATGGATAGACAGAGAGGGTGAATTAGGTTTTGGAGGATATGTTGAGGATGTACGTGATGGATCAACAGTCTCGTTGGGAGGATTATCTCTATTTGGTTGAGTTTTCATACAATAATGGTTACCATAGCTCTATTGGTATGTCTCCTTATCAGGCGTTATATGGTAGACCGTGTCGCATGCCCTTGAGTTGGGACCGTTTAGAGGATAGAGTGTGTATTGGATTAGAGATGTTGCAATATATGGAAGAGCAGGTGGCTCACATTAGAGAGCATTTGTTAGCTGCTCAGGATAGATAGAAGAAATATGTGAATGCTCATCGAGTGGATAGGCATTTTTTTGTTGGTGATAGGGTATTTCTAAGAGTTCGCCCATGAAAGAGTCTGATCCGTTATGGAAAAGGCTCTAATTTGGCACCTCGATTTGTTGGACCTTTCAATATTTTTGAGTGGATTAGTCCTGTGGCTTATCACCTTGCCTTGCCGCCTAGCTTGTCACACGTCCATGATGTCTTTCATGTTTCAGTTTTGAGATTATATCATCCTAATATTTTGCATGTGTTGGATTGGAATGCTTTACAAGTTGAGGACGAGCAGCTTTTGATGGAGCCCATGTGCATTCTTCAGCACAGAGAGATGTCCCTCAGAGGTCGGAGCGTAGAGAAAGTAAGGGTCTAGTGGGATCTGATTGATGATTCTTCAGCTACATGGGAGGATACAGTGCGAATGAGAGAGCTATATCCCTATTTTTTCTTAGGCTTCCAGGAGTAATCCTAGGCAAAGGGGGGAGGATGTAGTGTCCACCCTTGATTTGACTTATTTTGACTAGAGTGGACTTTTATATCATGCTTGATAGACTTATCTAGACTATATTTTCATGATTTGGATGATGATTACTCATGTGCTTCAATGACTTATGATTGATGTTAGATACTATTGAACATATGCTATTTTGATTATCTATATTGATGTTGGTACTATCATGATTGATCATGTGATTTGATGATATATGCACTTGATGGATTTTTTATGCTCACTATGTGATGGATTATTGATAGAATAGATTTATCATGGTTTTGATGATGATTATGATTACAATAACCCTACTTCATGATTACATATGATGAGATGTTTATGAGATGTGTTTGACTATTGTTTGACTATCTTCGTGATAGAGATGATTCCACATCACTCATTGCGAGTGGGATGTGTCATCACGGTTGTCTATCACTTGTTTGTTCTATATATGTATATGTATATGTTGTATTGTCATTATGTGGTTGCAGGATTTTGTAGGTACTAGACATCGACTCCATCTGGCTTAACAAGTCTAAGCATGTCTTTAGTTGCAATGGCTTATGTGGTTCGAAGATGGCATGAGTTCCCCTCACATACTCTAGGTCTAAGTTGTTCACCATGAGTAGTCAGTGTCTTGGCATAATTCGCCATGCCGGTTAGTAAGCTTGGTCTTTTGGTATTATGAGTTCGGTTTATGTCGATTGATTTACTTGATTATGTTAGAGTAATTATGTGGCTCTTGATGTGTAGTTTTGTATTTGGTAATGGTTATTTTAATGTATTTAATTTATAAATATTGAATATTTAATTATTTGGTATTTATATTTATTTGATAATTAACGTTATTGATTTTATGATCTTTTAATATTTGATAAGATTTATTTTTGTTTAATATTTATTTAATATTTGTGATTTAATCTTTAATGGTATCTGATTATCTAATTATTTATTTGATCTTCTATGGTTCAATATTTATTTGATATCTTATATTTATTTGGTTCTTTAATTTATTTCAATAGCTTTTGGTTTATTTGATTTTAATCCCCTTTTGGATTATTTTTTACAACTTATATTTATTTAATAGTTTGAGTTTTATTCCTAAGTGGGGTGTATGAACACATTAAATTAAATAAAGAAATAAAAACAATCCCACTTAGCTAGATAAGAATATTTTATTTACTTTGCCTACCCTTCACTCCAATTGGTTAAATTCAAAATGGGTGAATAAATTATATTATATGGTGGGTTGGTAAAATATACTCTAAAATGGAATATTTTGACTGGTCGAGATTGAGGCTAGGGTTTTGGATTATTGTTGCTTTTTATTTTCATTCCCGAGAGGTTTTTTGGGTTGGTTGGCTCTTCTTTGGAAAATTTCTTCAGCAAGTTTCTTCTTGGTTCTGGTTGGAGCTTGGATTGGATTTGGTTTGGTTTGTGGGAGCTCTTCTTCAGCTTCATTTCCATTACTTCAAGTTGTAGGTTGGAGTTCTTCACTTTGTATTTTGTTTTCAATGGCTTCTTTGTGTATGCATTGTGTCTGCATTGTTTTGGGTATTGGGTTGAAATAATAATTTATTCTATAGTTCTATTATTGCTGAAAGGAAATATTTGGGGAGGAACTTTATATTATTTGGGTTTTGTATAGTTGCTGGAATATATGTTTTTGGTTTCCTGTGTATGGCATTTCAAGGCTCTATGAGAAATTGTTTTGAAGTTATTTGATTTAAATCTCGGTTTATCGATTGAATTATTTTATTGTGTTTATACCCATGTATTCACTGTTTCTGGGCATTTCTTTTCATATGTTTTTTGAGCCGTTTTGTTAAATTTGTACTTTATTATTTTACACGAAAGTTATCTAGTTTTCCGTAAGTTTTGTGTAAAAGTATTCTTTCTACAAAAGCGTTGTTTTGTGTTGCATTTATGTTGTTCTGTATTGCATTTGTACTGTTCTACGCAGCATAAGCATTGTTTTAGGATGCATAAGCGTGAATCTAGAAACATAAGTGCTATTTCAGAATGCATATGCATGATTCTAGAATGCAAAAGCATTGTTCTATGTTGCATTTGCATTGTTCTTTTTGGCAAAAGCACTGTCCTGTGGGGCAAAAGTGCTAACCTGTCTGTGTTTTGTATTTTCCTAGTTTTGGTCAGTTTTTAAGTAATTTTCCCAAATTGATTTTGTACTAGAGGCTTTATTTGAGGTCTGTTAGTATTTCCCAATTTTGGGTTTGATCAGTTTTGATGCATTTTGATGGCTTTGAGTATATTTGATTCTCTACACCATTGTGTATATTTTAGACTCTCTTCCATGTGGATAGGCCATGGATGATTGAGATGGTTTCTATGTTGTTTTGGACCAACAAGTGAGTAGTCCTTGCTATGATGTTATTCTTTATTTGTTGGCAGCATTTGATGGCTTGATATGCCTTTTCTATTGCTAGCCAAGAGGCTCATTTTGCTATATTGATGTTGTATATGTTTTTGTAGCCCTGTTCATGTTGTAAGAATATGTGTGGAAGTTGTTGGCTTCTTTGAGTATTATTTTCATGTAATTATGTTGGTAGAGCCTCTTGTGATATATTGTTATGCCATGTTAGGAGGAGTGGGCTTCCTTGTGATGACTGAGGTCATGAGAGATAGGCTTGCATGAGGTTCCTTGTAAGGATGCATGAAGTCTAGACCACAAGGAAACATTGGAGTTTTCCATGATTTGTAAATAAGTGATAACCTAATAATTAATGGGTTGGGTAGTTAGATTAATTAATAAGATGATAAATTTATTTGTACCTAATGACTTAGTCCTAGGGAGGATGTTTTAGGATAATAATGAGAAGGCCATGAAGATGGTAAGCTAATCTCCCTTAGTCTTTCATAGGCTAAGATGGCTCCACATGTCCATCAGGCTAGTGCCTTGTGTTATTATGTTATTATGTTATGAGGATGGCATGTGATGATACTCCACTCGTACATGTGATTCCCCTTTATGATTTATAATTATGAGCTTATTGGATGCATTTATGTCTTGATGAGTTTTAGGATAAGCATCAGAAGGACATGAAGACGGTAAGCTAATATCCCTTAGTCTCTCATAGGTTGAGATGGCTCCACATATCCATCAGGATAGTGCCTTGTGTTATTATGTTATTATGTTATGAGGATGGCATGTGATGACACACCACTCCTACATGTGTTTCCCCTTTATGATTTTTGATTATGCTTATTGGATGCATTTATGTCTTGATGACTTTTATGCCTCTGGGAGTTCATTCTTATTGTATGTGTGAGTTCTTCCTTGAGAGTCCTTTTGTGGTTAGTCTCCTTGGTTATAGGTGTCAGCTTAGGTTTAGAGTATGTGTTGGGACCTTGTGTCATCTCCTAGCATGGGGGGTGGTTCCTTTGGTTCCACATGGTCAAGAGGTTGGTGCTTTTAGCCATTGGGATGTTCTCTTGGATTCTTGTTGCGAGGATGTGGATTCTTCTTCATGGTGTACTATGGATGTACCTTGTAGCAGATTTATGTAATGGATAAGATGCAATGTATGTAATGTAATATTTTTGTATATAGTAGATGGATGCTTGTACTAGAAAGAGCTATGATCATGATACATTTAATGTACTCGTATTTGTAAGATGAATTGTAGTTGGAAATATAAATTTAGGCATATTGTATTTGTACTATTATAGAGATGTGATCTTATGAATCATGGAAATAAGTGGATTATAGTTGGAATAGAATGGAATTGCTTTATGGATTAGTTGTATTATTTCATGGAATGTTTAGAGGATAATTAGAATGTTAATTAATCTTGAAAAATGAATATTCGTAGATTAATAATTGAATATGTTAGAAGATGTTAATAGGATCTATTAAATGGGAATGATTCACATAGATGCATTGGTAGAAAGGAAATTATGCATATCAAGAGGAATAAGTAATGATGTTAAAGTACCCTAGAGAAAGATTAGTGTTGTTGTGTTATTTCTGCTTGCGTTATTTGATGAAATGAGCAATGATGTATGTTCATATTGGCTAATTGATTAATGAATGTAAATAGATGGAGATGTTATATGTTGCATTAGTTGTTATTAGATGTTAATTAAGAAAAAATTATCTCCATTTGTATATTATTGTTTAGTATCTTTAGGGTGTTTTGGTGGGCATTACACCTTTAACAAGGCTACCTCTAACAGGGTAAAGGCACTAACAGGCCTTAAAGAAAATCCCTTAACCGTGTGGCACCTAACATTGTCTTTGTAATCTAAAAACTGCATTATCAATTGAAAATAAGTCAAGTCAACACGCTCTGCTCTGCTATTTGGCGAAATGCGAAAACAAAATACAGCGAACTTGGCTAGGTTTCCGGTGGGGGGTTGCAGGCAAGTCTTCGCCACGCGCCCGAGAAGCATCACGATCTTTAGTCCGCCATGTAAGGGTCTTTCTGCAACAAATGAAAGGCGTTCAGTTTACAGAACGGGCGCATTTGGGAAATTCGATGAAATTAGGGCAAAAAAACCCGAAGTCTTGTCACTTCCCTCTGACGAAATTTGGCAAGTCGCTCGGCCAAAAGTTGCCAAGAAGAAGATGGGCGTAAATAGAAAGTTGTCTTCAAACTTCGATAGGCATAAAACCACAACCTCGAACCAGCATCCGGCAACTGGGGCAAACATGGTGCCGCTCGAAAAAGTAAGAATTTTTGTGCCAAAACCCAGATTAAGTCTGAGGCGGATTTGTAATATCCCGGATGAGTTAATGGAACCCCAATTCAAATTATATAGCGAATGTGGGGTTTTTGCTAAATGGGCTGGTATAGGAGAAGATGCAGGAAAACTTATCGAGTGGTGGATGGCCCAATACCCTGGACAGGTAAGTATCTCTATCTTGGAAAATAATTTTCTTTCAATCTTGTGTGATAATCAAAACACAAAAAATGATATTCTTCATGGTAAGGTAAAACTGTACAAAGGATATGGATTTTTTAGATGTGAATGGGAACCAAATTTTGACCCATAATCTCAGAATGTTAAAAAATGCCCTAGATGGATTAATTTGGGTCCTTTACCAGTTGAATATTTGGATTTTAAAATCTTAGAATATATCGGGGAACAGTTTGGATCTTTTCTGGGCTGTGAAGGGCTAGGAAATGAGGTTTCAAACAAGAATATTAAAATATTAGTTGAAACTGACATTAAAACCACGGTCTTAGAACCCACCATGCTAGTATCGAGTAGAGGGGAATGGAGCATTCATCCCACCTTCTATGATGGGGTTATAAATGAAGCTGATATAAGACTGTTAACATGCCCAGTTCTGATTAATAGTATCGAACATACGGAAAACCCTCTTCCAGAACAGTATAATAATATCACTTCAAAAGCGTCACCCACACATGATAATTGCCCTCCTGTGGTTAACACAGAGGTAAAAAATAAAAATAATTCCAGTAACATTAGTGATCTAGATAAAATTATAGATGAGGCAAATTCTATAAAAAATGATGCCTTAATGGAGATGACAAAAAGAATCTCCGATTCGGTGGATTCATTAAAACTTCCATCTGAATCAAAGACAGTAGAAGATCTGGGACAAGATAATGAGGCAGAGCAAGATGAAATGACCTCGAGAATGGCTGCTGTTCTTGAGGCATTCGACAATAACGTTGTTGAAAATCTTTCCCCAGAAGAGGAAGCTGAGAAGAGGTTCCTAATTCAGGAACTCTTGTCTTCCATGGAAGAGGTAGAAAATAGTGAGAATAGGGTAGGAGACACTACACCTATTCTTGGCAATGAATTCATAGATGCTCAGCCCCAATTGGGAGAGGATAATGGAGATGGAGTGATAGTCTCCCAGCAAACCTTAGGGATAAAAAATATTTATGACGGGAAAAACCTTCCTGACTGCGCTAGAGAAGCGAAAAGTAGAGGCAAGAAATCTTTGAACGAACTAAGACTGCAGGATGGAAATGCAAAAGACCAAGGCAAGTTAACTGCCTTCTTTGATGCTAGGAAGGGGACGGGCCTTCCCATGGCCCCATGAAAATCTCTTCATGGAATGTTAGGGGCATGAATGCCCCTAACAAATAGCGTCTAATAAGATGCAACATTACAAAATGGAAACATGATATCGTTCTCTTACAAGAAACTAAATTAGCCCAGGTTGAAGCTGAGGCTTTTAAAAGGAAATTAGGTCTTCTTTGCTGTGAATTTGTGGAAGCCAGGGGTGCTTCTGGTGGTATTGGAATAATTTGGAATCCACGGAATATTAATTTCCCTCCCTTAGCAGGTAATAGAAATTGGCTATTAGGGAAGGTTACTAGCAAGCATAGTAATCTCACATTCACCCTAATAAACATTTATGGCCCTATCCAGGATGTCGGAAAGCAAAGGGTATGGTTAGAAATCTCGTTTATGATGGAGCTAGATATCTCATCCCCTGTTATTTTAGGAGGGGACTTCAATGCCATCCTGAATTTATCAGAAAAAAAGGGTGGCATTCGTAGGGAACCGCAGTCCTTAAAGGACTTTAGAGAGTGGGTTGCTCATAACAACCTGATAGATATAGAAACTAGTAATGGTGTGTATACCTGGTACAATAGACGATCAGGATTTACACAAATCACTGAGAGATTAGACAGATTCCTTTTTAGGGGGAACTTGAGTGATTTAGCGGTCAATCTATCAGCTTCGCTTCTCCCATCTTCAGGATCTGACCACTATCCTGTTATTCTTAATATTGAGGGAGAGGCTACACCGCGATGTTGCCCTTTTAAGTTTGAAAAAATATGGATGCAAAATCCAGAGTTCTATGATCTCGTCTCTAAGTGGTGGTCTGAGGTAAGCTTCCAGGGATCAAAGATGTTTTGCCTGGTAAATAAGCTGAAACATCTCAAGAGTAAGTTATTGAAATGGAATAATGAAGTTTTCGGAAACATTTTTGAAACCAAAATATCATTAGAAAAAGAAATTGCTGATCTCAATGAAAAAGTGTTTAGACTTGGAATGGATCAGGATAGCTTCCTCAAAGAAAAGGAGCTTCTCAGGAAATATGAGGATACGTTAACAAAAGAAGAAGTATTTTGGAAACAGAAGTCTAGGGAGAATTGGCTTCAAAATGGGGATAGGAACACTAAGTTCTTCCACAACAGTACAAAAATAAGGAGGAACACGAACAGCATCCTCAAGATCATGAGCAATAATGGTACAATTCTGGAAGATCAAAAGGATATAACTACTGAAGCGGTAAATCATTTCAGAACCCTGTTCAGTTCGGAATTGTCTCGTAAAGATGCCAATTTAACTTTGCTTAGGAATATTCCTAAGATTATAACTGAAAACCAAAACAAAGCGCTCAACAACAAATTCTCTGAATCAGAAGTTAAATTAGCATTGGGGCAGCTTAATCCTGATAAAGCTCCCGGCCCAGATGGCTTTCCCACTTGCTTTTTTCAAAAATGCTAGCACATTATTGGCAAGGAGGTTGTGGAAGCATTGGAAGTGGTTAGAAACTCAGGGAGTATTTTAAGAGAGATCAACAACACTTTCATTACCTTGATTCCAAAGAAGGAGGAATCAAGTAATTTTGAAGACTTTCGACCTATCTCCTTATGCAACACTATTTACAAACTTTTTACTAAAATTTTAGCAAATAGACTGAAAGGCATCCTTTCGTGCATAATTTCTGAGGAACAAACAAGTTTCGTACCAGGTAGATCTATCTTTGATGGCATCATTATTGCTCAAGAAGTCATGCACTCGTTACAACAGAATCGATCATCGGCTATGATGATCAAACTAGACATTAAGAAGGCTTACAATAGAGTCGATTGGAGATTTCTGTGCAAATGCTTAGAATCCTTTGGTTTTTCGAAACAATGGATCAATTTAATCTTCGAATGCATCTCATCTCCCAGGGTATCGCTTCTTATAAATGGATCCCCTGCTGGCTTCTTCCAGATATCTAGAGGGATAAGACAAGGAGATCCTTTATCCCCTTTCTTATTTATCATAATGGCAGAGGGCCTTGGGAGAATCATATCTAGTGCTCGGATAAATCAAATTATCAAAGGCATTAAAATTACTAATGGAATGGGGGCCATAACCCACCAGCAGTTTGCTGACGACACAATGCTGATGGGATGTGCGAATAGGTCTGAAGCCATGGCTTTCAAAAGGATTCTTGACATTTACGCATTAGCTTCTGGTCAGGAAGTGAACAAGAATAAATCAGAAATCTTCTTCTTTAACACCTCGCAGAACGTAGAGACAGATATTTGTAATATATTAGGGTTCGATAAAGGAAAACTTCCTTGTAAATATCTTGGGATTCTGATGGATAAGGGAAATAATATTAAAGCATTATGGAAAGGAATCCTTGAAAAGATGGATCTTAGGTTGGTATCTTGGAAAAACAAATGTCTATCTTCGGCTGGGAGGATTACATTACTAAAAGCTGTTATGGCGGCTATACCAATATTCCAAATGTCATGTCAGCAACTACCCAAAGGTGCTCGTTTAGAATTGGATAGAAAGATGAGGAAGTTCTTTTGGAATATGAACTCAGACAAAAAGAAATTTGCGTTAATCTCGTGGGATAAAATTTGCCAACCAATCGATAGAGGGGGAGCTGGCATCAAAGATTTGAGGATTCAAAACATGGCTCTGGGGGCGAAGTTAGTCTGGAAAATGTTCTCGGAACCAGATCTTAAATGGGTAAGGATCCTCAAAGCTAAATACCTCACTAATTCCAATCCTGATAGTATACTAAGGACGGAAATATTGCCAAAGGGATCCAAAGTTTGGAATTTTATGATAGAATGTAGAGAGGTGATCAGAGATTATCTTACTTGGGACATTGCGGAAGGATCTGAGGCATTGTTCTGGGAAGACTCGTGGGGGGGTTATCCAGCCCTAGACAAGTCAGGAATAAGCGATGAAGGTATAGAACTTTGCCAATCGATTAGGGGCAGGTTTGTTAAGGATTATATCAAGCCTATTTCCGATGACCCCGCTTTGGGCTGGGAGTGGAAACCCCTTGATGAGTTGAACTTAACAAATGCTGACAAGGAAATCCTCTGGAATAATTTGAGGCATAGGAATTTTTCACTACATAGTGGGAAAGACAGGATCATTTGGGCAGGTAGTTCTTCGGGCATTTATAAAGTCAAAGAAGGTTACTCACTTTTGAATTGCAGAAGAGCTGCAACCAATCCTATTATTCCGATTAGCCTTTGCTGGAATAACGTGGGTCTCCCCAAAGCTGGTATCTTCTCATGGGCCGCTTCCCAAAAGAGGATTCTTACATCAGATTGGTTCTTAAAATTTGGTTTCATGGGTCCATCGAGATGCCCTCTTTGCTAATCCAAGGAAGAAAATGTGGATCACTTGCTTCTAAATTGTAGTTTCAGTCAGATATGTTGGGATTGGCTTTGTTCAAGCCTCAGATGGCCGACTCCGAGGCCTAGGGACATTTTAGAATGGCTGATTAGTTGGCAACCTCCCCATTCAAAGGATATTTATCACTTAGTGTGGCAAATAGCGCCGGCAATTCTCATTTGGGAAATTTGGAAGGAGAGAAATAGGAGGATCTTTAAAGAATCAAGATTGAGGGTAGAATCCCTTCTAAATAAGATCGAGGCAACAATTGTGGAGAAAATCAATAATAGACTTAGACATGTACAGGAAAAGTCTATTAATTTAACCAGATGGGATGAGGTTCTTCGTGCCAAGTGGAGGGGTCTGATAATCCCCCCGTTTATTGGGAGAGGAGGTAAGCAGGCTGAGATAGATAGAAAGCTAACAAAATGGGTTCCCCCCCAAAAGGGCTGGGCCAAGCTAAACTTTGATGGTGCCTCTCATGGGAATCCTGGTTTAGCTGGTATAGGGTGCACTATTCATCAAGATAACGGTGTTCTGATTGCTAGCTTAAATAAGCCTATTGGCTTGGCTTCGAATAACGTGGCTGAGTTTTCTGCTCTGCGGGAGGGATTGATTTTAGCCAAGTCACTCCAGATTGAATATTTAGAAATAGAGGGGGATTCATCGTTAACCATAAATGCAGTCAGGACCAAGGGATGTATCAAACTGGAAATTGAAGGCGGAATTAAAAAGCATTCTGGATTTGATCAAATACTTTGAGGAAACTTCGGTTAATCATATTTATAGGGAAGGCAATTCTGCAGTTGACAAGTTAGCCAATTTAGGGGCAGACGGTAATTCGTATGTTTTTAGGAAGGATAGTCTCACGGATTAAGTTTTGGCCGTGCCCCCCCTTCAAATCACTCCTCTCCTAGTCCTCTCCATTATTCACATTTAGATGCTCTAGGTGGGAGGCCACAGCCACCTTTTATCAGTACATTGGCATTCTAAGGTTCGGATATATATATATATATATAGATACATATATATATATGTACTCACATATATAGATATGTATATATTTATAGTCAATCCCATATTCATCGGATTGATTTATGTTACATGATGCATTCACATATATAAATATATGCATATATATATATTCATATATATAGATATGTGTATATATATACAATCATATATATATATACATATATCCATATTCTCATATATATATGTATATGTGCGGGTATGCATGGGAATAAATAGAATATTACACATTTGCATACACACATATATACATATATAATTACAGAATTTATATATTTATGAGTACATATATATACATAAATATATATATTTATATATATACATATTTGAACCTTCACATATGATTCTTGTATCTAACTGTTCCCTTGACTACCAAGACTGTGAGTGAGTGCAAGGGGTGTTTTAGTAGTGTAGGAGGGTGTTTGGTAGTAGTCTGGTCTCTCTGTATCGGCTCGTGCAAGTCATCCCTCCTATGAATGATATATGAATTATGTGGATTCTGGGCTGCGAAGGTACAGTCTTTATTAAGGTGTATATCATTTCTTTCATTGGCATTCAAGGTCTGATAGGTCTTGTGTCTTTCAGCTTTGGTTTATGATTTGTAGATATTCGGCTTTTATGATTATGCATTTCGGTAATTGTTGATAATAATCCTAATTTTGGATTCATGCCTTGTGGTCAAACTGGGACAGTAATTTCTGGTTTCATTGTCATGTTTGCTGGACATTAGAGGATCTTCAAGAACAGCTTAACATTCAATCTGTCTTGTTTTGAGATACCCTATATAAATAATGTAGGGTCCATTCGGTTTCTTTCAATCGATAGATGTATGGTTAACAGGTCTTCTGCTAAAGTTATGTGGTGGGTGGTAGTAGTTAACTCTGAATTTTCATGGTCTCAGCTAATTTGTAAGCTCTATTGATGTAAACTTCAGGATTGACCCTCTGCCCTTATGTTGTTTCACTCCTTTCTTATGGCAATGGCGAACTGGGTTTGCCTGTCTTTGTGTCTTTGAGCTTTGGTTTATGATTTTTTGAGATTCGGTTTTTTAAGATTATGCATATCGGTTATAGTTGATAATTATCCTATTTTTGGATTCATGCCTTGTGGTTAAACTGGGACAGTAATTTCTGATCTCTGTGTCATGGATTGCTGGAAAGTAGGGGATCCTTAAGAACAGCCTAACATTCGATTGGTCTCGGTTTGAGACACCCTGTATATATAATGTTGGGTCCATTCGGTTCCTTTCTATCGATAAATGAACGGTCAGTAGGTCTTTTGTTGAAGTTATGTGGTGGGGGGTAGTAGTTAACTCTGAATTTTCATGGTTTCAGTTAATTAGTAAGCTCTATTGAAGTAATCATCTGAACAGACCCTCTGCCCTTATGTTGTTTCACTCCTTTCTCATGGCATATTGATTTCTGGGTTCATCTGTATATTCTAATGATTCTAGCAGATTCATTGATAGTTTTTTTGCATTTTGGCATTTAAATACACATACAGATACATATGAAAATGCTTATGTTTGGGAGAATCTGATATCTGCAGAGTTAAAAGTAATTATGAATCTGAAAGAAATTGATCCTTTCCATTAGTAGGTAGAATTGTAGCCTGGATAATCTCTTAAATTGAAACCCAAAAGGTTAAGGTGGTTTCAAGCTAAGGGATATCCAGGCTATAATCCTCTTACTTAATAGAAAGACGTAACTATTCATTATATGGTTACTGCAATTTATTATGTTTACTATGCTTCTAACAGTCTGGCAAAGTATGTTGCTATAAGGTCTTGCAGATTTGGGAAACAGGTCAGAAGTCATTACTCGATGCTTTTGTGGATTTATCAATGAGTGGATGATGGATTCAACCGGAAAGTGCTGAAAGATTTAATGTACAAAAAGAATCTAAAATGTCTTATTATGTCAGCCTCCTACCTCTGATGAGGATTTGTAAAATTGTACAGTTGGTTATATTATCTGATCCCAGAAGGGATTTGGGCTAGACCGGAGGTTTTCTTATCTCCATTCTTTCCTACCGGTGCCCACACTGAATGGAGATGTAAAATTTTTTATAAAATAATAATAAAATTTTGGCTTCGGCCTTTTATCGATAAAAAAAAAAACATTGTCTTTGTAATCTCCTAATAGGGATGGCTCCTTATAGAGCATGCTCTAGAAGAGTATAAATTTTGTGAGCATCAACTCGCACCATGTTTTTCTCCCATTTGGGTTTCCACGAGATAATTATTAGTGTTATTGTGTATCTTTTCATGCATGCATGTTCTTCTACAATAACTGTTTGTATTGATGAATATTAAGTTAGTGCATATTTGAGTAAAAGATTCTTATTTTGTATAACCGGTAGGTAACTGATTCACCCCCCCTCTCAGTCACCGGTAGGGACCAATAGATGTGATGCAATAACCGCTTCTGCAACATCTCATTTATTCTCGCAATTAAAAATATATAACATACAAGCACGCACACACACACACACACACACACACACACACACACATATATATATATATTTTAATTAGTCATATAACTTATGCATTCACACATGATACCACCTATGATAATCCGCATGGCAACATGAATAATAAGTCAAAACAACATAGGATTTAATGGGTTTAGTTATCATCTAGATTTCACATGGTCAAAATTTAATACATCATATGACTCAAACACTATCCCGATATACAAATTAAAACATGGCAAAAACTTATCAGTTATAGGAATAAAAGAGCTAATATCTCAGCTCATCAGTAAGGATGTGTGAAGTCCAGATCTCTTAGGTGTAAGGGAATTTACTATATTCTAATAAAATGATAACTAATTAATGAATGGGTATGGGTAGTTAGAAAATTAAAAGATAATAAAATTTATAGTGCCTCATGACTCAATCCTAGGGAGGATGTTTTAGGATAAGCAAGAAAAGACCATGGAGATGGTATGCCAATCTCCCTTGGTCTCTCAAAGGTCAAGATGGCTCTACATGCCCATAGGATAGTGCCTTATTCTTGGTTTGGCATGAGATGACACTCCCTTGTACATGTGTTCCCCTTATGCTTCACTTTTGCATCTTTGTATTGATGTTGTGTCGGCCTCTAGAGTCTTCTTGACCATTTTTCACATTGGTGTATGGTTGTGTGTGTGGAAGTCTTTTGGTAATAGTCCCTTTGGTAGAAGCGTCAACCTAGGTTTAGTGTGTGAGTCAGGACCTAGCAACATCTCCTAGCTTGGGGGGTGGTACCTTGTAGGTTCCACATTGGTCATTTGGTTTGAGATTTTTTCCATTGGGGTTTTCCCCTTCTTGTTGCTCTTCTTTCCTTCATGTGTGGACTTGGATCATTCTTCATGTCGGTTATGAATTTGTGGAGAAGAATTATGTATTGTATACTTCATGATTTTGAGATGCTCTTATTATGTAATAAAATGGGAATACTAGAAAGAAAATGGGTTGATCTCACGAATGTACTCATTGTGTAATAGAAGCATTCATTATATCCATGATTGCCCTTTTGACTTAGACATACATTGGATCTCATCATATGACGTTGATATGTATGGATTATATGTAATATTTATTTATGTACGATCATCCTAACTATTGGACAACATTGTAAACAAATGTAAGGAGTATGAGTTCTTGTTTATTTCAATTATTAGATGACATTGTAATCACGAGTAGAGAGCTTAATCTCTTATGATAAAATTTCCATGCTTATTAATTAATGCACCTAGTGAGTAGAATTTTTTGTGTTTGAATTTGAAATAGCTTAGAATAAGTGATGTGAACCTTTAGGTGAGATTCTCATGCTATGAAATGGTTATGCATATAGTTAGATCCACGCTGCAATTAAAGAATGATGCACTTGTTACCTTTGTCATGATATATCTTAAACAATGGAATGAACTAATTCTTGGGTAATCAAATACTTTTACGTGATTATAAATGCAATACAAGTAGATGTTATTAATTAGTTCATAAGATAATTTGACTTGATTAATGGCATTAAATAAAAGACCTTATTAGGCTATCAATGTTAGAGAAAGAAAACATAAGATACATTGGTGGCAAGTTAGTATCATGGAACCTAGACCAACCCCAAGGCTGAAAACTTAAATGAAACTTAGAGAATTGATATCACTAAGATCTTAAATGGGAATATATATGATTATTGAAAGGCTTAAATAAAACTAATAATGCATGAAATGTCAATGAGTGATGCAGGAGCATCGCCCATTCGTGGCAATCTTGCATCAACCAAAAATATTTCCTTTCTATTTTGCCTTCTATTTTGGAGTTTCAGCATTTTATTCTACATTTCCTAGAATTGGCTCATCGGATTTTGAGGAATTGGATTTTTCTTGAGGAATCGATCATCTACCTTATTCCCAAACTGCGGAGAATTTGGATCATTTTTTGAAAAGTTATTGCTACCAATTTTTGAGACAGTTTTCTGGTACCAGTTGCCTAGACCTAATTGCATTTGTAATCTACCAGAATCTACCAAATCCCTTTCATAGCTTGTGGAGCCTTGAGAATTGATTCTGATGTTCCTTAGCATGTAGTCGACCTTCTCTTTGATCTACACTTCATCCTTTGGATTTTCTAGAGGAATTTCTTTGGCAAAGGTTGACCTTGTTGTTTTTACATGTTAGGTCTTATTCTTTGGCATTTGTTCCTTTTTTTGGGCTGGATCGTATAAATCATTTTAATTGAGCATTAGAATGGGAGATAGGTTAAGATATAGAACATAGAAGATAGATCTTATGATTTGAGGTCCCGGTTATGCCCTATTCTAGAAAAAAGCATGTTTTAGTGGGCCAGTGAGCCATTTTTTGTAACCTGGTTGTTACCAGTTGATTGTAACTAGTTTCCATGATATAATTCTTTCAGTTCTGCATTGCCTCCATCATATCCTTGTGTTTTTGTTGTGTTTACTCTTGTTGACTGGTCCAGATTGATCTCTTTGAGGTCCCTCCTAACCAGTGACTGTAACAAGTGGTATCAAAGTGAGCTTTCATTCTGGAGATTGCGTTGTCCTGAGAAATTTTGTTGTAGGGTGGTAGACTATGGATCCAAATTGCAATTACAGAGGAGTGGCTTGAAGATGGCACGAAGAGGAAATAGGAATGATAGAGCACATGGGAATGTAGACCCTACTATGATGGAAATATTGCAAGGAATTTAGCTCGGTTGGAAGCCGTTGAGATAGCCAAGAGAAGAGGTCGACATATTGAATATGCGAGTGAAGATGAAGGAGAAGAAGCCCCGATGGAACAAGTAAACCCACTGGTGATTGATCTAGATGAAGAGAGGTTTTTGAGGGTTTTGAGTAGAGTGAATACTAAACCTCATTTTACCCCACCGAAATATGATGGAAAGTTGGATTCAGATGAATTGATAAATTGGATCTTGGAGATGGATAAATATTTTGATTTTGAGAACACTATAGAGGAAAGAAAGGTGAAATATGACTATACCCGGTTGAAAGGTCATGCATCTCTTTGGTGGGAGAATTTGCAGGTTGATAGACATAGAAGAGGTAAAGAGAGGATCAAGACATGGGATCAAATGATTGCTAAGTTGAAATAAAAATTTATGCTAGCTAATTAGCAAGTGAATTTGTTCCGAAAGTTGGAGAATTTGAGGTAGAAGGAATGTAGTCTGAAGGAGTACACCGAAGAATTTTACAAGTTGAATATCAGATCCAGACATGTTGATGATGAATTTGAACAAGTTGCAAGATATTTCAATAGATTGTGGATGTCTATACAAGATGAACTCAGTTTGATCAAATTGTAGAGTGTTGAAGAAGCTTACTAGTATGCCCTAAAAGCAAAAGAGAAGATGAACAAAAGACATAAGCAGAGGAAGAGAGGTAGAGGTGGAAGGTTTTCTGGAGGAAGATTTCAATTAGGAATATGATATACCGAAGGTAGAGGAACGTATATGGATTAGAACAAGGATAAGGAAGTGAGAAAAGAAGGTAACTCATACTGAAAGGATGATAGAAATCTCTACCAGAGGAGAGAACCAGATCGCTACCAAAATAAGAATTTTGGAAAAGATGATAGAAGACAAAACAATAGAGTGTTTAGAGGAACTTTATTTAAGTGTGGAGGAGGACATAGTGCTTTCGAGTGTAAGAAGACAAATAATATTGAAAGAACAATAGTGGTGGAAGAAAAACCCACCAGATCAGCTAATAAGCCAAAAGATGGAGAATTGTTGATGATGGGACGAGCTTTGTGTCATAGCAGAGGAGATGAAGAGCCCTTGCAGAGGAAAAAATTGTTAAGGACCAAATGTAAGGTATCTTGTAAGTGTTGTAATGTTGTTATTGATAGTGGTAGTTTAGATATCCTTGCCTTAGAAGAGATGGTGAATAAGCTGAATTTAGAAAGATTGAAACACCCTAAGCCTTATCAAATAGCATGGATTCAGGATGATCATAAGTTGTTAGTAAGTGAGAAATGTTTGGTGAAATTGAAAATTGGGAATTATCATGATGAAGTCTTGTGTGATATTATGCCTATGGATATTTGTCACATTTTGTTGGGTAGACCTTGGCAGTTTGATAGATAGGCAATACATGATGGGAGGAAGAATACATACACTATTGTAGCCAATGGGATGAAGCAAACCTTGTTGCCCTTGGAGGAGCCTTTGAAGAGTGAAGTATGTATGAATGCTATAATCTATTTGGTGAATGGAAGGAAATTCCTAGATGGAATGAGACATGAGAATGTGTGTTTTGTTGGCAATTTGGAGGAATTGATTATGTGTTGCATTGTTGTTTTGTCATTGATGGAAACATCGACTGTTTTGGTTCTTTACTAGTTTCCAGTTGGTTCCGGTAGAGTGTTTGGATTATGATATTGATCCGGTATGCTCCAGTATGCTTTGGTTTGTGGAATTGATTTGGATCTGTCATTCAGGCTATTCAGATATGTATCACGATCAGTTGGTTTGGGATTTGATGACTCAGATACTATCATTTGTTCTAGTAAGCCTTTTGGTCACTAGTAATGGTTTTACCGACAGATCTTTATTGAATATCTTTTGATGCACATGATAAGTAGTGTTGGTGCGGCTTCTAGATGGCTTTTGCAATGTTTTTGGTTATCGTGTTCATATTCCTATTGATCGGTGGTGTTGCATTTAGGACCGGACCTAATGCTATCTTATTCTGCTAGGTTATGGACCGACTTATGTAATGTATTGACGAGTGATCCAAATGCATTGCCAGATGGATTCATTGATTGGATTATGTTGTTTCAGTCTTAGGCTGACTTGGTTGATCATTGGATTGTGAGTTTATGTTATGAATTTATTGTATTGTCTTTTGAGTGGCCGATATAATTGTTTAGGTCCCAGGTTGGTATATATAATGTAAGATCTCTTTGTAGATCATAGGATTATGGTTATGGGATGGTTATGAGACTACCTATGTGAATAATGTTGTAATCATATGCAGGAGTTTTGGTCAATCATAGGTGAGCGGATTGGGTTGGTAAGAGAGGTTTAAGACCTCTAGTACTGAGCTTAACCAAAACTATACTCAGGGATAGGAGATACTATCTTTGTAGTTCACTCTTCTTTTTGGATTGTAGTCTGGATTTATTTTGTATTCAGTGAGGCTCCTTTTGTGATGAGTAGTGCGCTCTAGACTGTTGGCCTTCCTGCATATGTAGGCCCCTCATTTTGTAATCACATACTTATTGGAGAAGTATTATTTGACTGTGGGTAGAATTCCCACAATGGATTTTACCTTTATCGGGTTTTCCACGTACAAATCTTGGTGTCATATGTTCTAGATGGATGGTAATTGTTCTATGATTTATGTTTATGTTTATTTGCTATATCAGCTATTCTAGTATTTGGTTTATGCATTTCAGTATTGGGTTTCTGTGTTCCGGTAATAAGGATTTGAATACTTAAAGTTTTGTAACCTGTTGACAACTGATTCACCCCCCTCTCAGTTGTCCTTCATTTATCAAAGTTGTTTAAAAATTAGTATAAGAGCTTGGTCCTTTCTGTAGAAGCTTAACCACTTGAGGAAGATCCAATAGCTGTTTTCCAGAGAGAAATTCTTAGGCTTGATGGAACAAATTATAGGATATGGAATATTGAGATGGGGACTCATCTGAGATGTCTTGGAAATAAAATTAGGGAGATCACTAAGAAAGGTGTTACCCCTATTGGTGTCCAAAAACATAGATTGGAAAACCCAAAGACTTGCCAAATCCTCAAGCAGTCCAATCAGCCTTGGCCAATAAATAGGGATAGTCAAAGACTAAATCCCTCTACACTTTAGGCTCCACTAAACCTAGGCGGGTATACCTCACACTCTCAAGCACAAAAGAGATTATTTAAAGTGGATTTAAGAATTTTAGCAAATTACAAACTGGTAAATTGTTGTTTGCAATTATGCTTTATTATGTGCTTTAAATAAACGCCTTTGAAAATAAATGATTGTGAATGTATATTGAAAATGAGATTGGTTTTAGGACCTAAAAGACATATGCATAGATCAGTTCTTATAGGATTTGGGAAGAAAGTTTTTCTATCAAGGACCTTGAATGCATACAGATCAAGACCTTGAAAAATCAATAACAGACCAGTGCCTCTATCTGGGGATATATATGACACTTTGTGGATAGAATATCTTATCAACTCAAGAGACAATTTCTCATCAACTATGAAGGTTCAGTATGTGTTACACAAACAATAAGAACTCAATCTTTGACTTAATGCAACAACATGTGATTCACATCATAGCAAATCTATAAACAGATTTATCAAGAGGACAAAGGTAACTCATCAACACAAAAGTGTACACAATATTTGGAAAAAGAGACAGTGAACCTTGTATATTAATCTTTAGTAAATAATTGTATACATAAGCTACACTTGTAAATACTTCATTACATATTGCTTGCACAAAATGATACTTCTTCTTCCTATAGACTTCTCTAATACAAAATGATATTCAATCCTTACAACATTATGTTATTCTTATGAATCTCCCCTCCATATCTACATTTTTTAACTACTTATATATGTGGTTGAATGGGCATCATACCCCTTTTGCGGTGAAAATTCACCATTTTACATTAAAATTAACAAAACCCTTTGAAATTAATATGCAAACTAGTTAGTCAATAACCTTGCTTTAAGCTATCTTTCGGGTTTTTGTTTGGTTAGTTGCCTTAAACTTCAGATGTGAATCTGAAATTTTTTGTGATGGTAGGAAACATTCACTTATAAAATGGGTCTTCATTATATTTGATATTTGCATATAGTTTCATTCCAAGTTGACATCTTCTTTCATGTAGGTTGAAATAATAGGCTTTTTAGCCTTCTTACGGTCTTCTATATGGTCTAAAGCCAAAAACACATTGTACAGATCTAATATTTTTACTAGAGATTGGAAACTTGATTATCTGAAATGGGCATTTATTATATTTTCATGTTTCATTCATTTTAATTCTCTGTTCATATCATCGTTTCTATAGATAAAAAACACTAGTCTTTCATGGGGTCCATTGGAATTAATTTATTCATATCCTCCTTTAATCTAGTTGTTCAAATCATTAATCATCCATGAAGTGACCACCATTTTTAATAGTAGGGTTCTTGAAATTATTTGGAAATTTGAAGCCCCAACATTGGCTTTGTCTAGGGATGTATGCCCCTTGCAGGCATAGCAAGAATCTAGTTTTCTCTAGTAGAGTAGACCATTGCCAATCACCTCCCTTCTTTAGATTATGTTAAAACTGCATCTGGTGGCCCCTAGGTCCCAAAAACATGAACACTCATTTTTCGTGGATCAAACACCTGGTTCTCATCATGCAAAAATATTCTAGTTTGGCACATATCATCACCAATCCAATTTCATCGTAAAGCTTATCATTTGTCATATTTTCATGTTTACCATATATGTTGTAATATATTTTATTTTTATCTTGATATTCCATGCTAAAAGAATCACAACAATCTCCTTTTGTTTTCACCACACAGGGCATCAAACTTTTATAAATCATTATATCATTTGATTTATAAAGTTTTATCTTTTGAGACTTTCTAATATTTGTAAATATCACATTATCTCTCCTTAATTTATGGACACACTCCAAATCATCCCCGACATATTTCTTTTTACCCCTCCTTTTTGAATTTACCATATAGGAAATCAAATTCATTTGAACCATCATGCTTTTATCCTTATAAGGGTTTTTCCTTTGAAATACTCCTATATTTGGAAATACATCAATATTCATCCCTATTTTATAGGGTTTCTCCATTTCTCTCGAGAGATGTTGGCTTTGAACCTTTATTTCCTTGTTGTGATTAGGTGAAATCATACTAACAATATCAACATCAAAATTGGGAGAATTTTTTTTCTTTGTTACTCCCATATGTGATTGACGTAAACCTAAAGTCAAAAATTCATACTTAGGCTTACTTTTGAATTGTACCTTTTGTCAGAGAGATAAATTATTTGGAAACCCTAAACTTTTCTCATGAACATTTTCTTTTATTTTTGAAAAAATTATATCACCAATTTTATTTGTCTGAGTGTGCTTTGGAGAATGCAACTTTTCTGATCCATAACAATGCTCCCAATTATCCTCATTGTTATTTATGTCATTTCTCAATAAGATCTCCTGATCATCTGGAGATATTTCTTGTTCTTCATATATTGGATTTTAAAACACATAGAGATTTTTGTTAGACATACTCTGGCAGTATGCCATTTCATCATTTATATCTGCATTATTATAAAGAGGATTTGTAAAACATTTAAAATGATCTTGATAGTTATATGACTCTTCAATTTTTTGGTCATCATATGTGCTCTCACTGTCATTAATGTATTTATCAAATAAATAGGAGGACTCATCACATAATTTTTTTTCCGAATGGCAGCCATCCTTTGTCATGTCATCACACAATTGATTTGAACCTATTTCAAGGTGCATGTGCACATTCTGTATATTGTCCATGACACACCTCTTTTTCCTTTGATGCATTTCTCTGATACTCTCTATTCAAAAGATCTGAAATTTGTTCACTACTGAGCAGACAATCTTCCTTTTGATATTGCATGTTGTCTATTTCCACACAAGTCTCATCAATAAGGGATTCTTCTTCAATCTGATCCAAACTTCCCTCTTCATTAGGGTTTTGTGTTCCCTCTGTAGATCTCATCCAACATCCATTATCTTGTGCAACAATTTCATCATGCAAATGAGAGTCATACCCTAACTTATATATTTTATTTAATAACTCATAAAATGGAGGCTTGACATCTGAAGGTATCTCCTGATAAATATTGAACAGCCTCGTGAAGAAATCTATTGCAGATTCATCTTCTTCTTTTTTTATATTTAAAAATTCATCCAAGGGAGACGCACAAAATTATGTTTCCATAGTGTATTCTTGGTCTTCCTTTAACTCATAGCACATGCTTCCTTCTTCACCTGCATCATGAAACACATCTAGGAACCATTGCTCCAACTCCCTCCATGATAAGATTCTCTATGTAAGAAGTGATTCATAGGCTTCTCTTGCATTATCCTTCAATGTCATGATGAATAACTTCATCACATAATCTTCTGCATAAATCTCACAATCCTTTACGAATGTATAAAATGATGCCAAATGATCAAGTGCTAATTCATCATATTCCCCATGTAATTTTGGTACAAGTTGTGAAAGCTTAGGGAACAACTTGTTTGGGATACATTGAAAGCTTCTGAGATCCAGTGGCCTAATGCCATCTAGAATAAATGGTTTTCTTTGAAACATTCTAAACCAAAATTGCTATTTCTTTCAAAAAGGAAAATTTTCATCTCCTTCTACATCTTCTCCCTTAGTAGAGTCACCAACTGAAATAGATCTTGTTATGTACAATAGAGTCACCACCTCCTGTGGAGGAAAATGTTACTTACTGATCTTCTGGGTTCTTCCTTCCAGTATAGCACACCTTAATAGAGATTCTAGAATTGAAATTTTGTAGACAACTCCCCAATTGAGTCACCAATCTATTGGTGCCCAAAACCACAGATTGGAAAACCCAAAGACTTGCCAAATCCTCAAGCAGTCCAATCAGCCTTGACCAATGAAGAGGGATAGTCAAAGACTAAATCCCTCTACACTTTAGGCTCCACTAAACCTAGGCGAGTATACCTCACACTCTCAAGCACAAAAGAGATTATTTGAAGTGGATTTAAGCCTTTTAGAAAATTACAAACTGGTAAATTGTTGTCTGCAATTATTCTTTATTATGTGCTTTAAATAAATGCCTTTGAAAAGAAATGATTGTGAATGTATATTGAAAATGAGATTTCTTTCAGGACCTAACAGACATATGCATAGATAAGTTCATATAGGATTTGGGAAGAATGTTTTTATGTCAAGGACCTTGAATGCATACAGATCAAAACCTTGAAAAATCAATAACAGACCAGTGCCTCTATCCGAGGATATATATGACACTTTGTGGATAGAATATCTTATCAACTCAAGAGACAATTTATCATCAACTATGAAGGTTCGGTATGTGTTACACAAACAATAAGAACTCAATATTTCACTTAATGCAACAACATGTGATTCACATCATAGCAAATCTATAATCAGATTTATCAAGAGGACAAAGGTAACTCATCAACACAAAAGTGTACACAATATTTGGAAAAAGAGATAGTGAACCTTGTATATTAATCTTCAAGAAATTATGTTGTTCTTATGACTCTCCCCTCCATATCTACATTTTTTAACCACTTATATATGTGGTTGAATGGGCACCATACCCCTTTTTGGGTGAAAATTCACCATTTTACATTAAAATTAACAAAACCCTTTGAAATTAATATGCAAACTAGTTAGTCAATAACCTTGCTTTAAGCTATCTTTCGGGTTTTTGTTTGGTTGGATGCCTTAAACTTCAGATATGAATCTTAATTTTTTTTTAATGGTAGGAAACATCCACTTCTAAAATGGGTCTTCATTATATTTGATATTTGCATACATTTTCATTCCATGTCGACATCTTCTTTCATGCAGGTCAAAATAACAGGCTTTTCAGCCTTCTTACGGTCTTTTCTATAGTCTATAGCCAAAAGAACATTGTAAAGATCTAATATTTTTACTGGAGCTTGGAAAATTGATTTTCTAAAATGGGTTTTTCTTATATTTTCATTTTTCATTCATTTTAATTAACTGTTCATATCATCTTTTCTACATATAAAAAACACTAGTCTTTCATGGGGTCCATTGGAATTAATTTATTCATATCCTCCTTTACTCTAGTTGTTCAAATAATTAATCATACATTATGTGTCATTTCCATGAAGGGACAACCATTTTTAATAGTAGGGTTCTTGAAATCATTTGGAAATTTGAAGCCCCAACAACCCCTTTTAATCCGGCATCTGGCAATCCTCCTCCAGCAGGCCTGTATAAGGAGCTCGAGAATGATTGTAGAGCTAGAGAAGCTCTTTTGTGTGCACTTTTTGATTAACAAATGAATGGACTAACTGATAAATCAGCTGCAAAGGCTATATGGGACAAATTGGAGACTCTGAATGAAGGTGACGCTACTGTTAAAATTGATAAACTTTATGGTTACCGAGTGAGGTATGAGAACCTGAAGATGGAAGAAGATGAAAGGATTACTACTTTTATGGAGAGAGTTAATGAGATTGTTATGGGAATTTAATGTTGTGGTGGATCTTTGAGAAAAGATGAAATAATTTCTAAAGTACTGAGAGATTTTCCATCGACTTATAAGATGAAGGCTACTGCAATTAATGAGCTAAGAACTATGGAAAACACCTTTGTTAATAGGGATACCTTGGTTGGGAAGTTATCTGCTTTTGAACTTGAGAAATTTGGACCTTCTGGAGCTATAAAATCTGAACCTTCTTTTCATGTATCTACATCATCTACCAGCAAGAGTGATTAGAAAGATTTATATGCGAAGGAACTAGAGGATATGAAGAAAGAAGATCAAGAGTTTGAGCCACTTGAAGCCTTATTTTCTAGAAGAGTACCTAAAGGACTGACAGGAAGTAAGTATGAGGGAAAATCACCTTTTAAATGCTTTGCATGTGATAAGATAGGTCATTTTGCATCTAGATGTCTTGAAAGGAATTCAAGATTTGAAGAAAGAGCTAGAAGATCTTTTAGGCCTAACCATGATTATTAGAACAAGTATAAGTATAGGAGGAACAAAGACAAATCATGCTACTTTGCTAATGAGGAAGGTTTAACTGATTCTGATGATGAACCGACATAAGATTTAGCTAGTGGATCCAGCAATGGAAAGGAATGGGTATTTTTGGCTATCAAGGAAGATGATCTAATACCTGAAAGAGAAGGCCCTTACTGCTAAAATTGAAGACAATGATGAATGGGTTATTGACATTGGATGTTCTGATCATATGACTGGAGATAAAAGGAAGTTCTTATCTTTGCAAGAATTTGATGGTGGTCTGGTTAGATTTGGAGATGACAAAGCATGCATGATCAAGGGAAGAGGAACAATATCATTGGATGGTAAGAATAACACTAATAATGTTTATTATGTTGAAGGTTTAAGGTATAATCTTTTGAGTGTAGGACAGTTGGTGGATAAGGGAGTTCAATTATAGTTCAAGGATGGAAAATGCAAGATTATCCACAGATCCAGATTGGAGATTGCAACCGGTACATAGACTAAAGGTAACATCTTTCATTTGATTTTTCGATGAGAAGACTTGTTTGATTACACAAATTGATGAGAGTTGGATATGGCATAAGAGGTTATGTCATGTGAATTTTGATGTAATTGTGAAGATAAATTCTACTAAGGCAGTTAGAGATATACCTAAGATTGTAAAGCCCTATAATCCAGTATGTAAGGAATGTCAAATAGGAAAGCGAGTCAGAACTTCTTTTAAGAGTATACAAGACAAATCTAATGATGTTCTTGATCTTATTTATACGGATCTGTGTGGTCCTTCTAGAATCAAAAGTTTTTAGGGTGATAGATATTTCATGCTAATCATTGATGACTATTCAAGAGTAATGTGGGTTACTTTTCTAAGGGAGAAGTGTGAAGAATTTGAAAAGTTTAAAATCTTTAAAGCTAAAGTTGAGATAGTGACAGGATTGAAGATTAAATGCTTAAGATCAGATCAAGGTGGAGAATTCACATCCGGTAAATTTAAGAGCTATTGTGAGAAGAATGGGATAAGGAGACAATTGTCTACACCTTAGACACCTCAGCAGAATGGATTTATGGAAAGGAAGAATAGAACTATCTTGGATGCATCTAGAACTATGATGATGGAAGCTAATCTGCCTCATGTCTACTAGAGAGAAGTTGTAAACACGATGGTATACACATTCAATAGAGTTCATATCAAAGGAGATACCGGTAAAACACCTTATGAGTTATGGTTTGGTCATACACCTACAATTAAGTATTTCAAAATCTTTGGTAGTAAATGCTATATCAAAAGAGATGATTCCATTGGAAATTTTGATCCTAGATGTGAGCAAGGAATATTTATTGGTTATTCTAATGAAAGCAAAGCATATAGATGTTACAACAAAAGACTGTAGAGAATTGTGGAGAGCACAGATGTCAAGGCGGATGAACAAAACAAAAGTCAAATCAGAACTTATCAAAGAGAACTAATAGTGGAAATGATCATAACTGAACTGGTAGCACCTACACTAGAACAAAATTTTGAACCAATTACTCCAATAGTATCAGAAAATTCAACAGTAACTGAAGATCAAAGTAGAGGAATAGAAAATTAGAAGACTCCTAGGTATGTAAGGTTGAATCGTTTAGAAGATCAAATCATTGGACACAAAAACAAATAGGTGATGAAAAGAAGAAGGTTGGCAACTAATGAGGTATGTTTGATTTCTCAAGTTGAACCGGTTGGTACTCCAATGGTTACAAGTGAGAAATTGACAAAGCTAGATGCATTTGCACCAGTAAATCTTACAAGCTACAAGTCTATGATTGGAGGTTTGTTATATCTAACTCAGACTAGACTAGATATAATGAATGCAATTTGTATTGTATCAAGATATCCAAGTGATCCTAGAGAAAATCATGAGAGTGCGGTGAAAAGTATTTTTAGGTATTTGCAGGGAACAACTGAAATATGGTTTGTGGTATCCTAAAAATGATGACTTTACATTATGTACATATAGAGATGTAGATTGGGCTGGAGATGTTGATGACCGAAAGAGCACATCCAATGGAGCTTTCTTTCTTGGAAAGAAACTTTATTCATGGATCAGCAAAAAGCAGTCATGTACCTCTTTATCTACTGTTGAAGCCGAGTATGTTGCTGCTGCTACTAACTATACAAAAATTCTATGGATGAAGCAAATGTTGAAGGATATAAAGGTGGATTGTAATGAACTAATAGTTATTAACTGTGATAACTTTGATGCTATTGATATATCAAAGAATCTGGTATTTCAAACTAAGACAAAGCACATATCTATCAAGTATAACTTTTTGAAAGAGAAGGTGGAAGCAAATGAAGTCAGACTAGTTTATGTGAATACTAAAGAGCAGATTACAGACATCTTCACTAAACCTTTTCCTAAAGAATCATTTGAGTACTTTAGAGATAGATTGGGGGTTTTTACCCCTCAGGTAGAGACCCAAGTGATGTTGATTGGCATTAGTCTGGTATGCATTATCAGATCTATTACTCATTCTAGATTGATGTGGTGGTGCTACTACTCAGGGAGAGTAGTCATCTCTAAGAATCAGAGGATTCATGATTATTTTTTTATATTTATTTCAGATCTTTGGCTTTGATGTCAAAGGGGGAGAGTTATTCTTGTGAAAAACATAAGGGATAGATATATTCATTAGGGGAGTTTGGTTTAGAGCTTCATTGCTATATCATTTTGTGGGAGATTGTTAATTGTCTTCCATAGGGGGAGACTTGTTTGGAATTTCTTAGCACTTGGGTGTTTTCCACATCTAGTGTTGCCATCAATGCCAAAGGGGGAGATTATTGGTAATTTGGAGGAATTGATTATGTTTTGCATTGATGTTTTTTCATTGATGGCAACACCGGTTGTTTTGGTTGTTTACCGGTTTCTTGTTGGTTCCGGTAGAGTGGTTTCTTTATGATATTGATCCGGTATGCTCTGGTATGATTTAGTTTGTGGAATTGATTTGGATCTGTCATTCATACTATTCATATGCATATCACAATCAATTGGTTCAGGATTTCATGACTCAGATACTATCACTTGTTCTAGTAAGCCTTTTGGTCATTGGTAAGGGTTTTACTAGCAAAGCTTTGTTGAAGATCTTTTGATGCACATGATAAGTAGTATTGGTGCAGCTTCCAGGTGGCTTTCAGGATGGTCTTGGTTATCTTGTTTGTATTCCTGTTTGTATTCCTGTTGATTGGTGGTGTTGCCTTTAGGACTGGACCTAATGTTATCTTATTCTGATAGGTTATAGATCGACTTATATAACATATTGATGAGTGATCCTGATGCATTACCGGATGGATTCACTTATTGGATTATGTTGTGGGTTTATGTTATAAATTTATTGTATTATCTTTTAGGTGGCTGACCTAATTGTTTAGGTCCCGGTTGGTTTATATATGATGTAAGATCTCTTTGTAGATCACAAGATTATGGTTATGGGATGGATATGTGATTACCTATATGAAATTTTTTGTAATCATATGAAGGAGTTTCGGTCGATCATAGGTGATCAAATTGGGTTAGTAAGATAGGGTTCAGACCTCTAGTATTGAGCTTAACCAAAACTATACTCAAGCATAGGAGATGTTATCTTTGTAGTTCACTCTTCTTTCTAGATTGTAGTCTGGAATTATTTTGTAGTCAGTGAGGCTCCTTTTGTGATGAGTGTGCTCTAGGCTATTGGCCTTCCTGCATGTGCACACCCATCATTTTGTAATCACATACTTGCTTTAGAAGTATTATCTGACTGTGGGTAGGCTTCCCACCATGGTTTTTCTCTTTACCGAGTTTTCCACATACAAATATTGGTGTCATGTGTTTTGGATGGATGGTAATTGTTCTGTGATTTATTTTTATGTTTAATTGCTATATTAGTTTTTCTAGTATTTGGTTTATGCATTCTAGTATTGGGTTTATGTGTTCCAGTAATAAGGATTTGGATGCTTAAAGTTTTGTAATCTATTGATGGTTGATTCACCCTCCTCTTAGTTGTCCTCTAGTTATTTGAGTTGTCTAACATGTTTTGCCCTAGTTCCTAAGAAGACTGAGAATCCAGAGCATGAAAAAAAACAACCGTAAGAGGTAAAAGAGTTACTGATAGAGTATGAAGACATCATTTTAGATAATGTTCCTAATAGATTACTGCCTGTGAGAAGTATGAGTCATTGCATGGACCTGATTCCCAGAGCTAGTTTACCTAACAAAGTTACACACTAGATGACATCGATAGAAAATGAAGAGTTGAATAGATAAGTGCAAAAGCTATTGAAGAAAGGTTTAATTAGAGAAAGTTTGAGTCCTTGTGTAGTACCAGTAGTAGTAGCACCTAAGAAGAATGGAGAATGGAGAATGTGTACCGATTCTAGAGTAATAAACAAGATCACAGTGAAATACTGATTTCCATTGCCTAGGATGGATGACACAATAGACTATTTGAGTGAATACTTTTCAAAGATAGACTTGAAGAGTGCATATCATCATATCAGAATCAAAGAAGGAGATGAGTAGAAGAGAACATTCAACACAAATGAAGGATTGTATGAGTGGTTGGTGATTCCTTTTGGGTTAACTAATACACCAAATACTTTCATGAGGCTAATGAATGAGGTATTGAAGAACTTCTTGGGTAAATTTGTTATTGTATATTTGGATGACATTTTGATTTTTAGTAAGACAAAAGAGGAGCATTTATTGCATTTAAGACAAAGTTTTGCAGAGGTTGAGAGAAGAAAAGTTGCTGATAAATCTTAAGAAGTGTACTTTCATGAAGGAAGAGTTAGTCTATTTGGGATTTGTGATATCTGAGGATGGTTTGAAGATGTACCCTGAGAAGGTAAACCAATTTTTGAATGGCCTACACTGAAAATCATTGGAGAGGTAAGATCATTTCATGGATTGGCTAGTTTCTACTAGAAGAATATCAGAAATTTCAGTTCGGTTTGTAACCCTATGACTGAGATAATGAGGGGAGATAGGAAGGAATTCAAGTGGACTACCAGAGAAAACAAAAGTTTTGAACTGTTGAAGTAGAAAGTAATTGAGTATTCTGTGTTAGCTTTACCAAATTTTAATAAAGTATTTCAAGTGGATTGTGATCCAAGTGGAATAGAAATAGGAGCAGTCTTGAGTTAGGAAGGGAGAGTAGTAGCTTATTTCAATGAGAAATTGAATAATTCCTGAAGAAGATATTCAGTGTATGATCAATAATTTTATGCCATAGTTCAAGCCTTAAAGAAGTGGATACATTACATGTTGCATAAGGAGTTTGTGTTGTATACAGATCATCAATCCTTGTAGTATTTGAACAGTCAGAGTAAGTTGAGTCAGAGACATGTGAGATGGGTATAAATTTTGTAGAGTTACACCCTTGTATTGAAGAATAGAAGTGGGAAATGTAATAAAGTTACTGATGCATTGAGTAGAAGAAGGAATTTGCTGACAAAAATGAGAGTGACAGTATTAGGATTTGAGGAGATGAAGACCTTGTATGATGATGACTCAAATTTCTTAGAATCTTGGAGAGCATGTAGAGAACCAATTATGGTAGACAAAAACAAGTGGTTGGATTACTTCATTCAGGATGGGTTGTTATTCAAAGGAGTTCAGTTGTGCATACCTAAGAATTATATGAGGGAGAATCTGATAAACGAGAAACATAGTGGAGGATTAGCCAGACACTTTGGTGTTGATAAAATAGTTGCATCGGTGAGTGAGCATTAGTTTTGGCTCTAGATTCATAAGGATGTTAGGAAATATGTGCAAATTTGTAGAGGTTGGTAGGTTGCAAAGGGTAGTAGTCAGAATGTGGGATTGTATAAACCTTTGACAGTACCAGAGAGACCTTAGGAAGATATAAGCATGGATTTCATACTTGGATTGCTTAAAAAATAGAGGGAATAATTCTATATTTGTGGTATTGGATAGATTCTCGTAGATGTCTCATTTCATACCTTGTAAGAAGAAATCAGATGCAGTGCATACAATTGACCTATTTTTCAAGGAAGTGGTGAGATTGCATGGATTACCTAAGAGAATAGCTTCAAACAGAGATACTAAGTTTGTTGGTTATTTTTGTAGAACACTTTGGAAGAAGATGAAGATAGATTTGAAGTTCAGTTCTACTTTTCACCCATAGACTGATGGATAGACAAAAGTAGTTAACCAGAGCTTGGGAAATTTGTTAAGATGCTTAGTTCGAGAGAAAACTAGAAGTTGGGATTTGATTCTTGCATAAGCATAGTTTTCCTACAATAATTCAGTAAACAAGAGTACCAAAAGGATACCTTTTGAGATTGTTACTGGAGCACACCCCAGAGGTATATCAAAATTAAGAGATATTAGCAGTGAAGACCACAGAAGTTTAGAAGCAGAAGAATTTGCAAATCACATAAAGGACATACATATTCAAGTTAAGAAGCATTTGGAGGACATGAACAACAAGTATAAGGAGAAATTAGATGAGAAGAGAAGACATAAGGAATTTGATATTGGTGATGAAGTGATGGTGTATCTGAGAAAATAAAGATTCGTGGCTAGAATTTATAATAAGTTGCAGATGAGGAAGTTTGGACCTTGCAAGATTTTGAGAAAGTTTAGTTCTGGAAATGCATATGAAGGGGAGTTACCGGATAGTTTGAGTATTCCAATTTTTTTTTAATATTGCATATCTACATTAGTATCATGAACCAGAATTCAATGAGGACAATATTGCAAACTTGGAGAAACAGTTGCCCCAGAAGGAACCAAATCATATTAAAGATATTTTGGACAGTAGGATTGGGTGTAGTACCTGGAGCAGTCAATATAAGGAGTATCTAGTAAAGTGGAAAGGCATACCGGTTGAAGATTCATCTTGGATTTCTCAAGTAGAGGTAGTCCGCCTTGGTTTTCCTCTGACCCCAAAAAAGTGAGAGACTCACTTTTTAAACAACCCTAGATGTCTGATGTAGGACCATCCCCAGTTTGTGGCAATCTTGCATCAACCAAAAATATTTCCTTTATGTTTTGTCTTATGTTTTGTTGTTTTAGCATTTCATTCTACATTTTTTGGAATTCACTCACCAGATCTTGAGGAATTGGATTTTGCTTGAGGACCTGGTTATCTACCTTATTACCAAACCATGGAGCATTTGGATCGTTTTCCGACAAGTTATTGCTACCAGTTTTTGAGATAGATTTTTGGTACTGGTTGCCTGGAGCTAATTGCATTTGTAATATACTAGATCCCTTTCGTAGCTTGTAGACCCCTGAGCATTTATTCCGATGTTCCTTGGCATGTGGTCGACCTTTTCTTTTATATACATATCATCCTTTGGATTTTCAAGACGATTTTATTTGGTGGAGGCCGACCTTGTTGTTTTTACACACTAGGTCTTGTTCTTCAGCATTTGTTCCTTTTTTTGGACCGACCGAATCCCCTTGGATTTTATAAATCATTGTAATTGAGCATTATAATGGGAGATAAGTTAAGATATAAAACATAGAAGATAGATATTATGATTTGAGGTCCCGGTTATGAATTTTTTTGTAATTAAGCATATTTTAGCAGGCTAAAGAGCTGGTTTTTGTAACCCGATTGATTGTAACCAGTTTTCATTATATAATTCTTACAGTATGCATTGCCTCCATCATATCCTTGTGTTTTTGTTATTTTTACTCTTGCTAATTGGTCTGGATTGATCTCTTTGAGGTCCCTCCTAACCGACGACTGCACCAATGAGCATATAGCATCATGAGTAGGATAATGTGCATGCATTTGGCGATAGAGTGAGATAGAGTAGTGCATAAGTGATGCCTTATATGAGTGGTCAGTGATATAGGAATAATCATCATAGCCATAGTAACCCATAGTTGTCATGTTAAGGTATAAGAAAAAGGTATTAGAGGATGTGCATAGAGCTAAGTTCAAGATTGGGTTTATATGGTGACTTGATTAGGCATTCATTCTAGAGGTAAGGACATGTATTCATAGATATCATGCATATGTAGTAGCTCCTTAATTTATGATATATGATAGAAGGAGTATGAAATAGCATGCAATAGTAAGGGCATAGCACGCAGGTTGTGTTATACATATGAGTAAGTGGGCTTGAGGATGTGTATCTCATATCAGTTAGTGGTGGTCAAGCACTATTGATGATAATATGCATATATGCACATGTAGTGGTGCTCCATGGTAAGATTAGATCATTAGGTGCATAGAAGCACATTATTATAATGGAGGTAAATTTAATGTATTGTACATGAATCATAAGTCATGAACTTAGTAGTGGCGTCAATGCCTTGGGGAGAATGAAACCCTATAAACATGATACTGCTTGTGTTAGGAACATAGTGTAACAAATAATGGTTAAGCATTTAACACTAAGATAAAAATATTAAAAAAAAATTTAAACATAATGCCTAATTAAAGTTAGATGGAAACCTAGTTAGTGAACAAAAAAATTATTCCACTCTTTTAGGCTAGTTGATGTAAGTTTCCCTAGGTTTTTTGGCAGGCACTACACAGTTTGGTATCAGAGCATAACTCATGAGTTTCAGGTTCTACACTAGGTACTCTGGTTATGTGTGAGCCCATTATGCTAGTTAAATGTTTAGCATGGGATAGCCTAGTGGTTTTACCCCTGCTATTTATTTTGTTGTAGTTTCCTATTTTGGTGGCTTATGGTGTTCCCTTGTATCTTCTCTAGAGAAGATGCCTATTAGGCGCAAAGGACATGGAACAAGATGTGGACATGGTCCTGGTGGTTGCATGGGGACTCATATGAATCCTCACCCTAAGGTTTCAAAAGAGTCACACCATAGTGAGCCGCACTAGGAGCAGCCTAGTGGTGATGTGATAATGCAATTAGTGATAGTTGTAGGAGCTTCTTGGTCATTTAGGGTCAAGGTAGGAGGAGGATAGACAGGGTGAGGAAATACAAGAGGAGTCACACTAGTCTGAGTGTCGAGAGAGAGAGAGAGAGAGAGAGAGAGAGAGAACTCACGCTCTCCTAGGAGGAGATTTGTTGATGATCAAGAGGAGACAACAACCAGTCATATGAGAGACTTATTGAGAGCTTTTCCTCCCACCTTTGATGGTTTAGGTATCAATATGGGCTAGACTTGAGTTAGTGTTTTTCTATGCACCCATATAGTAGTAACACCAAGGCTAGGTGCTTCATTATGCACCTACATGACTTTGATTCCGCATGGTGGCATACAAAGGAGAGGAAGCTATAGTTGGAGATTACTACAGTTACTTGGGAGTTGTTTTTAAAGCATTTCAGAGCTTGATTCCTCTCAAAGCACTTGAGGTAGCGTAAGATTGATGAGTTCCATACCCTTAGGAAAAACATGATGACAATAGATGAGTATGAGAAAAGGTTCTTTGAGATCAGACAGTACACAGGGATAGTAGAGGATGAGGTGATGCTCATACAACACTTTGCCCGGGGACTCAAAGATTATATTGGCAAAGAGGTTCGCATGCACGAACCTAAGACTTTAGAGGCCACCATAGAGAAGGAGAGGATTATCAAGGAGAATCACTCTTCGAGTATAAGAGGTACTACAAGAGGACATGTAGATAGTTCTCCAGTTACAGGTACAACTACTAGAGGTTCTCAGAAGTAGTCTGTAGGTGTGGCTAGGAGCGACCCCATCTCTTTCCGCAGTAGCCAGCAGTTTAAGAGGAGATAGTCACAAGGTCAAAACTTTGTGAGAGGTGCTAGATTTTTGGCTGATAGGAGCTGCAGTTGTTAGCAACATAATAGGAGACTGGCTCCTTCTTAGCCATCTCAGAGTTCACAACTAGCCTCTAGTAGAGGTAGTTTTCAACAGCCGAGTGCTAGATTTGGCAGTAGGGTACATCACGGGAGAGGATCTTTTGCATGCAGACAACAGGGACACATAATAGTTCATTGTCCTCAGCATATATCACAGACATCAGGATAGTAGAGGGTATCACCAGTAAAGCCCACTATTGGAGATTCAGGTAGGTCTCGCCGAGTATTTGTGATGGTAGATAATCGTCAAGCCGAGCACCAGGCCACAGTTGTTGAGACATCAGGTGTGATAGGTGGTATTCCTTGTTATGTATTATTTGATTCAAGAGCATCAGATTCATTTATTACTCCTTATTTAGTAAAGAGATGTGGGCTTTCTATGACAAAGCAGGATGATAGGTGGTAGGTAGAGCTAGCTACGGGAGCCAAGGCCATAGTGGATCTTTGTATCATGCCTTTGGGTTCCTATGATGTGGTTCTTGGTATGGATTAGATTGGATTATACCAGGCACACATAGATTGTAGGAGTAGGAAAGTGTAGTGTGTAGATGATAGCAGAAAGAGTGTGGAGGTTGTAGGCATTCAGAGGTCTATCTCTCTTCACATGATCTCTGCCATGTAGATGAAGAGATGTGCACATAAGGGTTGTCAGCTATTTGTAGTCAGGTTGAGGGATGAGGATTTGGAGATTAGTATAGAGGAGTTATTGCAGCAACATCCTATTCTTCAGGAGTTTGCATATTTTTTCCCTAGTGAGGTTCCAGGTATGGCCCCACAATGAGATATGGATTTCAGGATTGATCTTGTGCCAGGAGTTGAGCCTATCTCTAGGGCTCCATACATAATGACCACTTATAGGTTAAGTGAGTTGAGAGTGCAGCTTAAGGAGTCATTAGAGAGGGGATTGATCCATCCGAGTGTATCCTCATGGGGTGCATTGATGTTATTTGTGAAAAGAAGGATAGTTCTCTTCGATTGTGCATTCACTACAAATAACTGAATAAGGTGACGGTGAAGAATACGTATCCCTTGCCTCAGATAGATAACTTATTTGACCAGATTAAGACTGCAAAGGTCTTTTCTCAAATTAACCTTAAGTCTGGATATCATCAGTTGAGGATCCATGAGGAAGATATACACCATACAACTTTTTGCACTAGGTATGGGCACTATTAGTTTACAATTGTGCCATTCGGTCTCATGAATGCACCATCAGTCTTCATGAGCGTGATGAATGGTGTGTTCGGGACATACTTGGACATATTTGTGCTAGTTTTCCTGGATGATATTTTTATTTATTCTAGGTTAGTGGAGGAGCATGAGGATCATGTTAGATAGGTCTTGCAGTGTCTTAGGGAGAATCAGTTATATGCCAATCTGGGGATGTGTGATTTTTTCGGTCAGAGGTCAGATACTTGGGCCATGTCATTTCTAGAGAGGGTATCACAGTTGATCCCTTGAAGATTTAGGTGATAGTGGATTGGCTAGCCCCCACTGATGTGGGTGAGGTACATAGTTTTATGGGACTAGTTGGTTATTACTATAGATATGTGCAGGATTTCTCTCAAATTTCTCACCCCATTACTTCTCTCCAGAGGAAAGAGAAGAAATTCATTTGGTCAGAGCAATGTGAGGCAACCTTCAAGATAGTTAAGGAGAAGTTGACCAGTGCACCGATTCTTGTAGTTCCAGATCCGCTAGGTGACTTTGTGGTGTGTATTGATGCTTTGTTGGAGGGTCTAGGAGAAGTATTGATGCAGAATGGCAGGGTGATAGCCTATGAGTCACGGAAGCTCAAGGATCATGAGCTGAACTACCCTACTCATGATCTTGAGTTAGCAGAAGTAGTACATGCACTGGTTTGTTGGAGGAATTTTCTTTTAGGGCATTGATTCAAGCTACAGATGGATCATTGTAGTTTACAGTATATATTTATGCAACCAAATTTGAATGCTAGGAAAAGGTGTTGGATGGAGTTCTTTTGTGAGTATTACTTTGAGGTGAAGTTTAGCTAGGGTATGGAGAATGTGGTAGCACACACACTGAGCTATAGGAGACATGAGATATTGCAAAAGACTTTGGAGGTGTATTTGAGGAGTCGCATTCTTAGTGCACTACTAGTAGATACATGGTACTAGGAGGTTAACTTAGAGATAGCATTGGATAGAGCCTTGGAGGGAAGATATATAGGCTACTTAGTGGACACAAATTGCATACTTAGACATATGGGATACATTTATGTTCCGCCATCTGATAAACTTCAGAAATTGATCATGACGGAGGCCCATTGTGCACCTTACTCGGCACATCCTAGTGTCAAGAAGATGCACACAAACTAGAGACAACAGATTTTATGTCATATTGTCTTGAGTGTCAGCGAAATAAGGTAGAGCACCGACATCCGACAAGATTTTTTCAATCACATGCAGTCCCAAAGTGGAAATGGGACATCATTTCAATAGATTTTATGGTTGGATTGCCTATATCTTCTCATCGATATGATGCCATTATGATCACCATTGATCGATTGACCAAGGTTGAACACTTTTCACTAATTAGATCCTCTTACACAACAGCCACAATGGCACATATCTTTGTCAAATACATCATTAGGTTGTATGGTATACCACGTAAAACCATATCATATAGGGATCATGTGTTCACTTCTGCATTCAGGACAAAACTTCAACATGATTTAGGGACCCAACTAAACTATGGTACAACATATCACCTAGACATAGATGGCCAGACAAAACCAGTGAATTAGGTTTTGGAGGATATGTTATGGATCATCAGTCTAGATGGGAGGATTACCTATACTTAGTGGAGTTTTCTTATAATAATGGATACCATAGCTCCATTGGTATGTCCCCCTACCAGGATTTATATGGGAGACCATGTCGTACTCTGCTTAGTTGGGACAGGTTAGAGGATGAGGTACACATTGGTTCATAGATGCTACAAGATATGGAAGAGTAGGTTACCCGTATCAGAGAGCATTTGATAGTTGTGCATAATAGATAGAAGAAATATGTAGATGCTCACAAGGTAGATAGACATTTCTCAGTTAGTGTTAGAGTATTCTTGCGAGTTCACCCATGAAAGAGTCTGATACGTTATGGAAAAGGCTCTAAGTTGGCACCTTAGTTTGTAGGGCCATTTGAGATCTTGGAGATGATTGGCCCTATAGCTTTTTTTTTTCATTTCCGCCTAGCTTGTCCCACATCCATGATGTATTACATGTATTTATGTTGAGACTATATCATCTTGACATATCACATGTTCTTGATTGGAATGCCTTGCAAGTTGTGGATGGGCAACTTTCTTTGGAGTTTGTGTTCATTCTTCAGCACATAGAGATGTCCCTCAGAGGTTAGGGAATAGTGCAAGTAAGGGTCCAATGGGACCTGAATGATGACACATTAGCTACCTAGGAAGATGCAATGCAAATGAAAGAGTTGTACCCCTACTTATTCTTAGGCTTCTAGGAGTGAGCCTAGGCAAGGGGGGGAGGATGTAGTGCCCACTCTTTAGAAGACTATTGTTTCATTTTGGATTGACTTCATCAAACCTTTATTTTGTGTGATGGATATGATGGATATGATTTGATTTTGATGATAGAGATTGCATGATCTTATACTGTTGATGTTATTGATTATGTTCATGACTAGTTATGATTTCTAGATGGTTAGTAATGGTATTTTGGTTATCATGTGCTTTGATAGATTCTATGGATCATGCCTCATTTTGGAATGGACATACTAACCCTAGATTGATTTACTTATGATGCTATGTTTTATGAATTATATGTTCACTGTATGGATATTGTTTGACTATCTTCGTGGGGGGATCAAGGTCGCATCACTCATTGCGAGCAGGGTGTGTCATTGTGATATCCCTTCACCTGCATATTTTGTATATACATATACATATATATATATATAGATATATATATATATATATATAGATATATATATATATATATATATATATATATATGCATGTGTATCTTTGTCGTGGTTGCAAGGTTGCATGTACTAAAACATTCATTCCTCCTGGGAAACCGAGTGCAAGCTCCCTTGGCTTTATAGGTGCGATCATGTCTCTTCTCGATGGAAAATGTGTGGTTCGAAGATGTCATGGGATCCCTACCCACACTCTAGGTTTATGTTTGTCATCGTGTTCCTTTCGTCAGTCTTCGCGACATTCACCATGTCGTGTTGCTCATCATGATTTGTGAGTAGGTGGCATGGTAAGTTTAATTATTTAGCTATTTGATTTATTTAATTGAGGTTAATTGAAAATAGTAATAGATTTACTATTTAATTTATTTAAATTGTGGTGATTGATTTATTGTGACTGATTAACTATTTAATACTAATTTATGACTTTATTAGTAATATTGTTATTTCAAATTATTAAGATTTAACATTTTTTTTAATTATTTATTATTTTTCTCTGTTTGAATGTGAATTAATATTTAATTGGGATTTTAAGAGAGTATTCAATAGTTATTGTTTTAAGTTGATTTGATTTATTGAGTTTACTTATCTATTTTGTGTTATTGACTTTATTTATTTATTGATGATTTTAATTTTCATTCAATTATTTACTTTGTTTACTCTAGTTACTTTTATTTATTTAATGTTGAATTTAATCTTTATTCAGTTATTATTGTGTAGTTTGATGTTTTAATTAATCGACCCTTTTGGCTATTTAACAAAGTTTATTTATTAGCATTTTTGAATATGGGAAAACATGTTTTGATGGGCCCCTGAAACCCAATATAGTCAGAAGATCAAAAGATAAACATTATAGCATAACTAAAGAAAAAGACAACAAACAAAGGAATGACAGCTGGCGAACAAAATTCTAGCAAACAAGAGAACGCAGATTATAGACCAAAAAAGACCGACAAAGGCGTAGGCTTAGGTTAATTTCTGAAGCATTTCCGCCGCTTCCAACTCCATCTATTCCATATTATCTGCTGCCCACTTAATATCCTTACTGTAGCTTTGCATCCTTTTAGTGCTTGCTCTCATTCTTCTCCCAAGCCCCGTATCCTTATCATCTGGGGTGTCATCCTTAACATCAATAATGCCCACCATCACCTTATCCCCTTGGTAGTTCTCCAGCTTGCAGATAAGGGCTTTCATGCTGGCCAAGGCAGCCTTCAAAATCTTGTGGCTTTTCTCACCAATTTTTTTGAGAGTGTGCTCAACTGCATCAAGTCTCTTTTCATTGACACCTGCTCTGTTTTCCAAGCTAAGAAAGCTATTGCGATTAGTGTTGATAATCTCCTCAGCATTACCAATCACTTTGGTGAGCTCACTAAGACAGTCAGGGACGAAATTAAACTTTCTTGAGCCTAAAAATTATAAAGTCTCGATTTTCCCTCCTTCCAGTGCTTGCTTGGTTTTAATGCCTTCAATTTCTTTATGCATCCAGCTGAGCACTTGTTTGAAGCTTTTCATACTGTTATTGATGCAGAGATCAATATCCAAGTGATTCTTTTCCTGGTTCTTATCACCAATAGTATTAAGATTAACTTCCAGGCCAACCTCCCTATCCTCAGAGCTCTGAGCTTCTTTCATTGTCATATCCTCCCCCATCAAGCCCTTCTCCTTTAAATCAGTCCTGAGAGGCAATAGACCCTTGGTGCCCACCTCCTTACTTTTAGAAGTCTTCTTTTTCTACTCCAGGCTCACAAGGGTTTGGACCTCCTCACTTCCAGTGTCCATGTCATTGTCAGTCCCATACTCCTCCTCATACCAGCTATCGTCCTCCCCTCTCTGCTCTTTTTTGAAAACCCTTTGTTTTGTTTCCCCTGCTCTATTTTTTATTTCTTCTCTTGACCCAGCAATTTGGGGGTTGTCCTCTGTCTCCACTTCCATACCATAGCCTTCGCCTTCTTCCTCATTAGAGTCATCGAAATCCTCATCCGATTCAAAAATCTCAGCTATATTCAACTAGACAGTCATTTTATTGATGTGATTATACAGAATCACCATCAAACCTTCATGCATTGCAGGGTTGATACTAGGGTTGGAAATTGTATCCTTGATGATCCCCTAATTAAAGGCATAAAAAAGATAATAGGAAAAATAAATTTTATCTTTATACCTAAAATGATTTAGTAAAACAAAGTGGTAGTTGTAAACCCTAGTGTATCTACCATCAAGCATGATAAAATCCATAATAGCAAGAAAAACCCTTCACCAAATTAACTTAATTACCTTTGGTGAAAAGTATGTATGGCTTCCCTTCACCAGTCTAGCCCTTTCCTCCTCATTCTTCAAAAATTTCTTCATGATAGTGTTTGAAATATTTTTGTCCCTATTAAACTTGATTCCCTCCATCGGAAGACCCATTGCCTCTGCAAACATAGTTTCGGTCACCTTGACCTTCCTATTTCCAATGGTTAATGTCCCTTCATTCCAACCCTTCTTGAAGATTCTCATGATTTCAGGTTGTTTCTCCTACATATTTTCCATGAAATTTGTCATCTTGGCGGCTTGAAGGATTGCCCGGACCTATGGACAACTCTTCCATTTCTCAATGGTGGTAGCCTCCATTCTCTTTCGTTTACCACCCATGATCCTATTGATATCAATAATCTGTAGCTCCCACCTGATTCCTTTCTTCACAACAGACTCTCTATGATGACCAGTTTGAATTCTATAGGAGTTTCTGATGCTATTGTTGAAGAGGGATAAAAATGCCCATAAAGCATGCAAAGTTAACCTACAATGATTGTTGTACCTCATTCTCAGGAGCCTATAGAACAAACGCCTACTGCCACGACATCTCCTTACACTTCAAGAAATGATATCAAATATGTCCCTACTTACCATGCAATCTTTCATAGATTAACATATCACATGCCGCACATGGTAGCTCCCCTTCACCATTCCAGGTAATAATTATCTCACTCCGTACTGCCACATTGGTAGCCCAGTCAACACTCCGGTTAACCTCTCTATAGACATGTGTGATGTGGTATTTTTTAAACCCCTGAAGCAGCTCTCTGGATGACTCAATGATATTATTGATAGTCCATGAAGGTTGATGATTACCAAGAAGGTAGTTAATAATGTTTTTAGAGTTGCCTTCCAACCAAAGAATTTTGACCCCTAAATTAGAGGCTAGTTTAATAGATTGAAGTGCACCCATAGCTTCCTCCATATGATTTGTTTGAATTACTAAGGGATAGGCCACCACTCTAGTGCAAAAGCTAGCCCCATTTCAGATGACACCACCACAACCAACTAGACCTGGATTTCCTTTTTCCGCCCCATCAAAGTTGGCCTTGAACCACTCATTGGGGGGAAAGGACCAACAACACAAACTTCTATTGATTTGGTTGATGTTAGAGCCCAAAGAGGCTGGGATATTCCATCTTTTGAGAACATAAAAGTCCTCCTTACTGCTACAATAATGTACTCCCCTGGCCATCACATTCTCCACATAGTTATTTTTTATCTTGACCTAAACCACTTCAGAGGTGTTAATATCATTCTAGAATATTCTATTATTTCTCTCTTTACATATCCCCTAGAGGATATGGGCAAAAGAGAACTTCCAAAGATTTATTATGGTGATGTTATTGGTGGAATAATGCTAGCTTCTGAAACAATCCTACATCTCCTCTTTGAAAACCCAACTCAGCCCCCACATTTGAAAAAACATCCCTCAAATAGGAGTGGTATAAGGATAGTGTAAAAAAATGTGGTTCACAGATTCCTCATTGTTAAGACAAAGGAAGAAAAAAAAAGGGAAACAAAAGCCCCTCGTTATGTGGGAATTTAATATCTTTGACTTCAATATCCTTAAAGCTAGAAAGAACTCACTCGTTAAAACCACTCAAAGAAAAATCACATGCAAATGATATAAAACAAGCATAGTTTTTATTTATTAGCATTATTTTTAATATTTAGACATAATAATAATTAAAGGGTAAATATTAATTAATTACCCTATCCATTATATTTTAATGTTTTGATTATTTTAAAATTTGATAAGATAATATTCTATTTTGATTTTTGAAATCCCATCAAATTAATGGGGAAAAAACAAATCTATTTTGTGCTATAGTTAGATAGCACGGAAATATTTTAAACAAAATATTCCTATTGGCTATTTGAAAGGCTAGGATTTTTTAGTGTTTCTCCTTTTTTTTTATGTTTTCCGTGAAATCATTCTTCTTGGGGTGACATTCATTTTTCTAGGATAACTTGGTGAATTTTGGGAATTTGCCTTTTTTCTGCAATTATTTTCTGTTTGCAATTGGAGCTTGGTTTTGGAGTGGATTTGTGCTATTACTAGACACTATGAGAAGGGCCAAGATTTCTCTTCCATCATACATGGAAGAGGTTGGTCTTCATTTCCTTTCCCTCTTTCTATGTTTTCAAATTTAAAAACTTGATATGCATTCTCGGTGACTGTGGGGTTTATGCCTTGTAATGTGAATTGAAATTATTAGGGGGGTGTTGTCGTCATGTGTGTGTTTCCAACAATTTTAGTGTTGATTGGGTGAATACACTGTGTATTAAATCTATGAATTAGTTATGGTTTCTCTATTTATGTTTTGAATTGATAAAATTGGGAAATTAAGGGCTTTCTATTACCCTACTAGGTGTAAATTGTTTGTTTACTGATTGAGAAATACCTGGTAATTGTGTTTCTTTTGCATATTATTTTACCCATGTTTAATGGGTTTGAGTTTCGAATTTATCTGTTTACCATAGAAAAATTGTTGTTGTTTCTTTTTAAAATTTGATAGGGGAAAATTCATTATGCACCCATGTTTATTTTGTTTCATAGGTTGTTAATTTTATTTAATGGCACCCTTGTTATTTCTCTTGTTATGGGCTGCAAATTTTTATTTTTTCCGCCCCCATGTTTAGCTTGGTGTTTTGTTTGAACCTACATTGTGGGTTGGGTGCTACGACACCACCCACGATATGGGGGATGTTGTGGCATCCACCATATCATGGCGAGTGCCTACACCCTAATGACTTGGTGTTTCCATGGTAACACCATGGGATGGAGGTTCTTAGCACCTTCCACCACATGGTTGTGTCATGACACCACCAATATCATGGTGGTGCAACAACACCACCCACAATATGGTGTGTGCATAGCACCACCAATATTGTGGTGGGTATTATTGCACAGTACCACCACTCACCACAAAAACATTAATTAGAGCCTACTGGAATAATCTCATTCTGCTTGCAGATACATGGTGTGTAAATTCGTTCACCCGATCTGCCTTATAATACATGAAATTTAATTTTCCTAGTCTGATGTATGTGTATGAATTCGTCAATCATCTATTCTTTTGTGCTACAACTACCCAATCCGATGGTTGGGTAGCAATTTGGTGTTTAAGAAAATGTAAATTTCTTAGATTATTGTTGAAATTCAAATTGTTCACCTTCTCAAATTGCCTGAGTAAGTCATGATTCTGATTTATATAGTTAAGTAATCAGCAATGGTTGTTTGATTTTTTTTTAGCTATTTGTTTCAGTTGTGTATATGTTTTTTTGTCATGTGAGTCAAGTAATGTTCAGTTAAAAGTTTAAATGTGTTTTTTTTTGTGAACTTCATCTATAATTTTGGGGAGAACCCACGAGTGATAGCATAGGCTAAGCGTTAAATATTCGTTGCCCCAACTTGTTTCATCGCTCATCCTTGTAGTAGTCAAGTGTTAAGTGTTATGATATTTTTTTTCAGTTTCTAGAGGCCACCCATTTAAGTTGTGTTTTAAAGTTGAATTTAAATTTAATTGGATGCCATTGTTATTTGTAAGTTTATTTCGTTATTTATACATTCCCTCATGATGATTTGCTAAGGGGGATGATTTTGTTATGCTATTGATTTTATGACAGCAAGAGTGAAAACCTTGTTGGGTTATATTTAATTGGATGTAGCAGCTTAATGACTTAAATTATGTATTCATTGGGCCAAGGGGTTCATCTTTTCTCATGTGTTGATGTTTGAGTTTCTTAAGTATGTATCTATGATCGGTTGGGTGTTGCGTGATGTGTTTTATTTCAGTTTTATTCTCTAGTCTTGAGCCTCTTGTATTGTTTCTTATGGGTCCATGTAAAGGGAGTGGGCTCTTTAACGACACTTGGGGGTCACAAGGGATGAACTATCATGAGGTTCCTTGTAAGGATGCTTGAAGTCTAGACATCTTGGGCATAAGGGAGTTTACTATATTCTAATCAAGTGATAACTAATTAATGAATGGGTTTGAGTAGTTAGACAATTAAAAGACATTAAAATTTATAGTGCCTCATGACTCAGTCCAAGGGAGGATGTTTTAGGCTGAGCATGAGAAGACCGTGGAGACGGTAAGCCAGACTCCCATGGTCTCTCAAAGGTCAAGATGTCTTTGCATGCCCATACGCTAGTGCCTTGTTCTTTGTTTGGAATGTGATGACACTCTCTTGTACATGTGTTCCCCTTATGTTTCACTTTTGCATCTTTGTGTTGACTTTATGAGTCTTCTTGACCATTGTCCACATTGGTCTATGGTTGTGTGTGTCAAAGTCTTTTGGTGATAGTCCCTTCAAGGTAGAAGTGTCAACCTAGCTTTAGTGTGTGAGTCAGGACCTAGCGACATCTCCTAGCTTGGGGGGTGGTACCTTGTAGGATCCACATTGGTTGGATGGTTGGATCTTTTTTGCATTGGGGTTTTTCCCTTCTTGTTGTTGTGCTTTCCTTTGTGAGTGGACTTGGATCATTCTTCATGTCGGTTATGAATTCGTGGAGTAGAATTATGTATTGTATGCTTCATGATTTTGAGATACTCCTATTATGTAATAGAATGAGAATGTTGGAAAGGAAGTGAGTTGATCTCACAAATGTACTCATTGTGTAATAGTAGCATTCATTATATCCATGATTGCCCTTTTGACTTAGACATACATTGGATCTCATCATATGATGTTTTTGATTAGGGGAAAACAAGTTTTGAAGGATCCCTGAAACCCTTTACATCAAATATTCAAAAGAAAGCCATCAGAGTCCACCGAAAAAACAAAAGACAACAGCCATAGAAAACATAGCTGGCCAAAAACAAAAAGCCAGCAACAAAAAGATACAAAAGAAAAAGTAGAGAAGAACAACCAAGAGTAGGTGAAGTTCTTTAGCAATTTGGCAACTTCCAGCTCCAATTGCTCCATAGTCACATCAATACTCTTGATATCTTCAATGTCCCTACTTTGGTTATGCTTCTTTCTGTTAGGATAACCGATAAATAACTGAGAGGGGGGGGTGACTCAGTTGTTAACATATTATGTGAATTAAAGCACTTAAAACCTTATACCAGTATAATTGATTTAAGCATTAAAACATAAATGAAAAGTAGAGAATCAATACCATGCAACCATAACACATAACAACATGATTTGTACGTGGAAAACCTCAATGAGGAAAAACCATGGTGGGGAACCCTACCCATAGTCAAATGATACTTTTGTAGTAAGTATATGATTACAAAAGGGGCCTGCACATGCAGGAAGGCACACTGCTCATCACAATGGAGTCTCATTGACTACATGTCATGCCCAAAATTTAGGGCAAAAACAGAATGATTTTTTTTTTTTTTAATACTAATTAAGTAACAAGTTCGCTAACATGACATGCACTAATGTATTTGCCATATCTATAATCGAGCTAATTCTGATACAAACCAAGTATCGAAATTAATTAAATTTTAATTGCAGAAATCTAAAAGTTTTAATTTTAATCTCACAAGATACCTAGTCAATAGATTAATTAAATCAAAATCATTAAAAATAGAAAATGTAGATAAATTTGATCTCCAATAAGACTATATAGTCCAAAGACCCATTTTTAAATCAATAATTATAATAATCATTTAAAGTGTCATTTAATTTTGATAATTTAATTTACACGGGAAAAATTAATTACGAGTAGCTATTACTCACCTTTAGAAAGCCAATTAAAAATTATCCATTCTAACCTCAAATGGAAGGTGCTTAAATTACTCCTTTTAAAATCCATTTTAAATTTTAATGATCTAATTAAATTAACTAGGGCATAATTAAGTATTTATCACACTAAATACTTTAAAAAAAAAAAAAAGACTAGGCTTTATTCTTTAAACTTATATATATATATTTAACTTCCTATTAGTATATCATATAGAGGTATTTAAATATTTAAACTCTATATAAATATATATATATATAGGTTATTTTTTTGGGTATGTATTTATATAGAGTTTAAATATTTAAATACCTCTATATGATATACTAATAGGAAGTTACTTATATATATATATATATATATATATATATATATATATATATATATATATATATAAACATCTAAATGAACTTTCCAACTTAATAGCTATTTTGCCCCTTCAACCCTAATTAGTGTTTTTTTTTTTTATAAATTGACCCTTAGCTAAATGAATTTAAACATATTATTTTATTTATTTACCCTAGCCCTACCCGAGCTAGGGTTTATTATATTTTTTTAATTATCATTAAACACAGGGCCGAAACCCATCAGCGGCGGCCATGATTTTGTTTTGTTGCAGGGTCGGCAGCGTTCAAGTTTATTAGCGAGCCGAGTGCGGGAGGCGGAGGGCAAACCGAGCGGCGCCCACTGCGCGGTTACACAGTGGAGCACTGGGCACCTCCCACTGTGTGCTCACACAGTGGCGGTGCTTCGGCGCCTCCCATTGTGTGCTCACACAGTGGCAGCATTTCAGCGCCGCCCACTGTGTGTTCACACAGTGGGCTGCGGCCCGAATTCCGTGACAATCCATAAACCCCCTTTCTTTTTTTAAGTTAAAAATTAATTTTATTTTTTTTATTTATATATAAATAAATATATATATATATATATTCCTCAATATGTTTAACATGCAAAAAAATTTTTAAAACAAAATAACAAAGGTAAATCATTATGTTAAATAAAATATATATATATATATATACATATATTTATATATATATATGTGTATATATATGTATATTTAATGGTATATAGTCTAGGGTTTACATTTCATTTGTTTTGTAGGGTATTTATATGACATGTTAATATAAAATATATATATATATAGATATATTCATGATTTCTACATGTATATAAAGATATATATATTTATTTATGACTAATAGTATTATTTCTTTTTTCTTAAACTAGCATCGTAATCATGAAAGATTTTGATTTACCATTGTAGGAAAGGAAATATAGAATAAGTCTATTTTAATGGTGATATATTTTCCAAAACTATATTCTACTCTATTGATTTTACAGAAAACAAAATTCTAAAAATTATTTTTAAAACCACAATATGCATGCAACCTAGTTAATGCCTTTCTTATTTTTATTTTTTTTGTTTTTATTTATTTGAATGCTAAAAGAAAATGGAATAAATCTACTGCTAAACTATTTATCATAGCACATTGGAATATATATCTTTTTCTTCTGAACTTAGGAAATACTATTTTAGGAATAGATTATACTTTTCTGCAATAAATTCATTCACTGTTTCCACAACTAATACAACAACTAACTAAACTTTTTTTTATTTATTTATTTAAAAGCTAACATCAAATACAACTCATATTTTTCTGCAATTAAAATGGAGATAGATTCTCAGCTAAAAAGAAGAATCCAGATCTAAATAAAACTGATTTTTCCATATTACTAAAACTATTGCAAGAAATCCAAAAGTAACTCTTTTTGTTTTTAAAACAGAAATAGAAATAAATCTAGCCTTTTACAACACTAAAAATATTCTGCAAAATTACAGGATGTTTCTTTATTTAACTACAATAAGAAATCTCATGCCTATTTTCAAAATACAACTTGCCTCTCATTTCAACGAATGAGGGTGTATTTCTCCTATCAAATTAAAACTAATAACTGCAAATGAATTTAGATTTCTTCAACAATAATCTTCTGCAACTTTTCACTTTCACTATTCTTTTCTCCTGACTTTCCTGCATAATAAATCACAATATGACCATGGAGTGCTCACCTCCCAGCCTAGGCTAACTGGTAGCCACCCCCAAGCTCGGAGAACCAAGCCCTAGACGGGTAACAAACATGCAAACACATAGAAGGCAGGAAGCACACAAATTTCAAACATACTCCCAACTTGGCTACACTGCACCACACTTTGTTGATGACCTTTTTAAGGGTGGTAGTGGACCAATACCTTGTGGAGAACTGCAAGTATGGAAAACAAGTAGCCACCTCATGGCACAGTAAATATATAAAGAATTTCAACCCCTTAATCCTTATGCCCCCCAAAGGCATTCTAGCCTTATATCCCTCCTTATGACCTCCATTGCACAAACAAGCCATGCAACAAGGGTCACACAAAGATCCCTTGTGATCGCTCTCAAACGAGAGTCTCTCACTCGAGGGTTGTCACTGCTACCATCCACAAGATCCTCTTCTCTCCCAAGAGTAAGAGTTCTTGAGAAACTCCCAAAACACAGACAAAACATAATGCAAAATACCAAATGAAATTCTTAAAAAAAAACATTCAAGAACATAGATTTCATACACCAACATACTTCCAAACACATGCAAGAAAGGAGACATTTTAAAGAATAATGAAACCAACCTTAATTTGCCCAAAGGTAGGATAATATTTGAGGAAGAGCTGCCCAATCCACGGATCTTCTTCTTCTACCCATAGCCAATTTTTTTTCTATTCAAATCTTTTCTATTCTATTCAAAATTTTCTTTTGTCTCCAAAAAAGGAGAGTGCGTGATTACCCTCAAATTCTCAAATTCTTGCTAAGAAGCCCATTCTCTCAGTTCTCACAAGTTTCTAAACCTCAAAAAGGAAAGTAAGACAGAATGGGAAAAAGACTCTCATTCGAATAGGAAAGTTTACAACTAAGATCAAACTTCTAATTTCAATTTTCGCACAACTCAGAAAAGCCAACTTTTAAAGTGTCAAAAAGGTCACTTAGGAGTAGAAACTTGCCTAAAATTACCCCTAACCCTTAGGTATACCTTATGGGCTTTAGGAAACCCTATTAAACTACCCCTAGGTGTTCATTTAACCCATTTTAAACCCCTCTGAAGTTTATTTTCGGGTCAAACATATGTTGACCTCTCCGAAGATTCCTTTCCCTAGGTATTTATGACATCACATTACATTATTTGAAAAAGCTATAGTTGAACACTTTCCCACCAAGAGACAAAAATAAAACATTTAAACTTAAATCCACACATGTGTCAAGTGACACAAATAAAACACTTTTACAAATTAAAACATGAAATCGTCTTTTGTGGTTTTTACACATTAAATTTAAATAACACTTAACACACATGCAGCATATATTGTTACGAATAAAAATTCAACACAAACGGGGTGTTGTCTCTCCAAATGGACAACCCCTGGCTTACGAACATACATAAGTCTAGGTTTGGTTCTCCGTAATTTTCCATGGTCACATGGTCAATTTCCTGCGCATCTCAATTTACACATTAGTACTTTCAAATATCCACATATAATATAATTCAAAGGAATAATCATACACATCATCACTTGCATACAATTTTCATTTGCACAAATTAAATACATCTTTTATCAAGCAATTTCACATAAGCAATTTCATCCCAATTCACATAAACTTAACCATACATCATAGTTCTATTATCATAGTAAAGTCTTGCAAATTCAATAACAACATCTATCATTGCAATATCATATTATCTAGCAATCATGTAGTGTTCTATCTTATAAAGCATATAAGTAAATCATCAAAACATAGCAATGTTATCCAAATCCTGAAATCATATAAGTTCTAAGTTTCAAAATGCATCAAAATAAAGTATCCATAATAGTCTAAATATAAAATCCACTGAAATGTTAGACTGAGTCGAGGTGAGGCCTCACACCCTCCCCCTCTAAGTATGAAAATCCTCTTGGAGTTCATCAAAGAGGTGGGGGTACTCTGATCTCATACGTGTTGCGTCCTCCCATGAAGTCGTGACCTCATCATAACAATCCCACTGGACCCTAACCTGGTCCAGCTCTCAACCTCAAAGGGCCAGTGTCCGGTGTGCCAAAATGTGAATGGGCTCCAAAGCTAGCTGCCTGTCTGACTCCACCTACAAGGTATCCCAATCTAAAATGTGAGACTCATCATAGATATATTTTCTCAAAACTGATACATGAAAAACATCGTGGATGCGTGACAGGCTAGGTGGCAATGCTAAACGATAGGCAACTGGGCCTATCCCCTCAAGAATCTCAAAAGGTCCTACAAAGCGAGGTGCGAGCTTAGAACCCTTTCCAAAATGGATTGGACTCTTATGCGGTCGCACTCTCAAGAAGACTCTATCTCCTACCAAGTAGCTATGATATATCCTCTTTGCATCAGCATATTTCTTCTGTCTATCCTAAGCCTCTCTGAGACGCTGCCTAATAAAATCCACCTGTTGTTCCATATCCTGAACTATCTCAGGATCAATAGCAACTTTGTCCTCTATGCGATCCCAACTCAAGGGCATCCTGCAAGGCCTGCCATATAATGCCTGATAGGGTGGCATCCCCAAAGAAGTGTGATGCCCATTGTTATAGGCAAACTCCACTAAGGGAAGATACTCCTCCCACCGGGTTTGACGATCCATGACATACATGCGAAGCATATCCTCTAGCACCTGATTGACCCTCTCTGTCTGTCCATCTATTTCTGGGTGATAGGCTGTACTGAAATTGAGCTTAGTGCCCATAGCTACCTGTAATGACTTCCAAAAGGAAGAAGTTAAAAGAGAATCCCTATCAGATATAATCTTGCGGGGCATGCCATGAAGTCTAACAATGTCTCGCAAGAACACCTGTGCTACTGCTGGAGCTGTGAAAGTAGTACGGATTGGTGAAAAGTGAGCTACTTTGGTCAACTATCACCAAGACAGCTTCATGGCGACGAGAAGACATAGGAAGACCAATGATGAAATCCATGGATATAGTATCCCACTTCCACTCTGGTATAGCATGAGACTGGAGCAACCCACCTAGATGGCGGTGCTCCACCTTTACTCTCTGACACTCGAGGCATCGAGCTACTATCTCAGCAATGAGCTGCCGCATTCCCGGCCAATGATACAACTGCCTCAAGTCAGCATGCAACTTTTTAACCCCAGGATGCACTGCATAAGGAGCTCTATGAGCCTCCGTGACAATGAACTCTCACAACCCTCCGGAGGAAGGTACATAAATGCACCCTCTGTGGCGTAATAGTCCATCGGACTCTAAAGAATAATCCACATGTTTCCCTTCTAGAGTAACCTGAGATCGTATTACCTGACCAACCTCTGCATACCATCCATCCTCTGGCAAGTGCTGTAGTATACGATCTCTCAAATCTGTGCCCATAGATATGGTGTAAACCTTGTGACATCTCCTACTCAAAGCATCTGCAACTATATTTTCCTTTCCTTTGATGTAGTGAACTCAAAATCATATTCGCACAAGAACTCCATCCATCTCCTCTGACATGCATTAAGGTTCGGCTGAGTGAAGATATACTAAAGACTCTGATGATCTGAATGCAACTCGAAGTGATGACCTAAAAGGAAGTGTCTCCACCTCACAAGTGCATGTACTATTGCTGCGAGCTCAAGGTCGTGAGTGGGATAATTAAGTTCATGAGTCTTAAGTTTCCTAGACTCGAAAGCTATGGCCCTACCATCTTGCATAAGAACTGCTCCTAAACCCTCTAGTGAAGCATCTGTACAAACCATGAAGTCAGCTGTAGGATCTGGTACAACAAGGATAGGAGTGCTAGTAAGTGCCTTCTTGAGTTCCTGAAAGGCCTTCTCACACTTCTCTGTCCACTCAAATTTCTTCCCTTTACGCTGAAGAGAAGTAATAGGGTGTGCGACTCTAGAGAATCCCTCGACAAAATGTTGGTAATACCCTACTAAGCCCATGAAACTTCTGACCTCTGCCACACTGGTTGGCATTGGCCAATCCATAATATCCCTAATCTTTGATGGGTCAACTAAGATCCCATCACTGGAAATAACGTGCCCAAGGTACTTGACCTCAGACCGAAAGAAAGCACACTTCGACAAACTGCCAAACAACTAATTATCCCGCAAACACTGCAATACCTGTTTTAGGTGCTCCTCATGCTCCTTCTCATTCCGAGAATATATCAGTATATCATCGAGAAACACTATAACAAAATGGTCTAGAAAGGTATGGAACACCCCATTCATGAGGCTCATAAAAACTACTGGGGCATTCATAAGTCCAAATGGGACTACGGTGAACTCATAGTGACCATATCTAGTGCGAAATGCGGTCTTGTGGATATCACTTTCCACTATTCTCAGCTGATGGTATCCTGACTTCATATCTATTTTGGAAAAGACTTTGGCACCCTGAAGCTAGTCAAATAAATCATCAATTCTGAGCAAAGGATATCGGTTCTTGATAGTTACTTTATTTAGCTGCCAATAATCCATACATAATCAGAGAGATCCATCCTTCTTCTTAACGAAGATGACTGGTGCACCCCAAGGAGATACACTAGGATGAATATGACCCTTCTCAAGGAGTTCCTCAAGCTGCATTTTGAGTTCATTTAGCTCATTTGTGGTCATCCTATAAGGTGCTCTGGAAATTGGCTCGGCTCCTGGTACTAGGTCTATAGGAAAATCAATCTCTCTATGGGGAGGCATTCCCGGTAACTTTGAAGGAAATACATTTGAATATCCCTTAAGGATAGGATGGTCATCAAGCGATGTTTCTTTTTCTTCCGCTTCTCCTCTGTCACTGATAGTGATAGCAAAAAGCTGACATCCCTTCCGCATGCTCCACTTAAGCTGCATTGCAGAGATCATACGAAGAGACACAGGCCTCTGAATCCCAGTGATAACTATGGGTGAACCATGATCATCCTCACACTTGATCTTTTTTAGGTGGCAATCCATCTTGGCTCTGTGGGCATAAAGTCAATCCATGCCAAGTATGATTCCGTAAGACCCAAGTGGAGTCACTCTAAGGTCTACTAAAGTGGTGGTCTTGCCAATCTACAGCTGACATGCCCTAACCTCTGATTCCACTAACACTCTAGCCCCTAAAGCTAATTCCACTTCCCAACTGACACCCTATCTAGTTGCCACTAGCCCACAATGCTCCACAACCAATGGAGATATAAAGGAGTCAGTAGCTCCTGAATCAAACAAAATAGATACATTGTTACCTTTGATCATACTTGTAGATTCGATAATCATGGCTTGATGCTTAGCCTGGCGGTTGTCAACCACTGTGAATACTCTATGGGACTTGCCCATATCACCAACTGTCGGCTCTGAAGCAGCCATCTGCTGATTCTCTGCCACCTGACCCTGAGGGAAATCCCTCGCCATATGCCCCATGGCTACACACGTAAAGCAAGCACCCCGTGCCTAGAACTGGGCACCCTGAGGCCTAGAGAAGGCCTGACCTCCTGTCCTATTAGATGCACTGTACCCACCCCTGGAGGACTGTTGAGTCCTCACCAGTTGTGTCTACTGCCCCTGTGCTCTCTGATCACACTCTATCCCTAAGTCTGCCACTATTTGGGCTTGGAGCCCTACTGATACTGTGGAGGCTTCTGCCTCTGGTTCTGTGGTGTCTATTGCAGAGGAGGGGGTTTGGAAAACCCCTGAGAATTTCGGTTGTTTCCTTTCCAATGTGGTTTCTGGAATCCATAAGTCTGAGCTGCAGGATTTTGGTTCTGAAACCGATCCCTATTGTCCTATGGTCTGACCTGAATTTCCTTAGCAATCAGTGCCTTCTCCATAGCAACTCGAAGGCTCTCTGGAGCGGACATCCTAACAAGCCCGGCTATGCTGGCATTTAACCCTCTGATGAAGCAGTTTACAAGAAGTTTCTCATCGTTTAGATAATCTACATAAGGCAACAACTCAAAGAATTTACTCTCATACTGGGTTACTGACAAGCTTTTTTGTTGGAGATCGTGAAATTCGTCTATACGACGCTGCCTGAAGTGTTCTGATAGGTACCTCTCACGGAACCTCTCTGTGAATATCTCCCAAGTGAGAGTATCAGGAACTAATCTGCATTTGTACTCTTCTTGTCTCCACCAAGTGGAGGCCGACCCTCTCAGTAGATGAACTGCGACACATGCTTTCAGGTTGCTCTCGTAAGAATGCAACACAAAGCACCTCTCAAGACTCAAAAGCCATGCCTTGGCCTCTACCCCATTGGTAGAACCTCCGAAGGATAGTGGCTGGAGGTGCATGACCTCCCTGATAAGATCCCCTGGATCTCGATGAGCTCTCTAAAAATAAATTGGCTCCACCGCTAGAGGTGGTCCTGGCATATGCATAGACTCAGGCTCATTTCCACCCTGACTCTCTACAGGAATAGGAGCTGGGCTCTTGCTTCATTCTCTATCAACAGATCTATGGCTCACAGAGTCATGACTTCCAACCTGAGGGTTCTCTGCTGGGATCCTTTCCTGAACTATGCTAATAAGATTTTGTATTGCTGCTAAGAGGTCTCGGTTAGGTTCATTTGGCTATTCGGGAGGTGCACCTAGGTTCTCCTTTGGAACCGATGCCTCCCTCACTACCTCTTCGTGTGCTATGCGCACACATCAAGGACCCCGTCCGCGCTTGCGAGCCTGTCGCGTTGTTGGAGGCATCCTAAGAGGAAAATAAGGAAAAATAATTAATTAATTTCTTTTGGAATAATATTAATTCAATTAAATTCAAAAGTCTAATAAAATCAATTTAACAAAATAATTTAAATAATCTAAGGTGAAACGTAAGTGGAGTAAGGTTCCTAGTCTGGAAACCTTGCTCTGATACCAAAATGTCATGCCCAAAATTCAGGGCAAAAACAAAATGATTTTTTTTTTTTTTAATACTAATTAATTAACAAGTTCGCTAACACGACATGCACTAATGTATTTGCCATATCTATAATCGAGCTAATTCTGATACAAACCAAGTATTGAAATTAATTAAATTTTAATTGCGGAAATCTAAAAGTTTTAATTTTAATTTCACAAGATACCTAGTCAATAGATTAATTAAATCGAAATCATTAAAAATAGAAAATGTAGATAAATTTGATCTCCAATAAGACTATATAGTCTAAAGACCCATTTTTAAATCAATAATTATAATAATCGTTTAAAGTGTCATTTAATTTTGATAATTTAATTTACACGGGCAAAATTAATTACGAGTAGCTATTACTCGCCTTTAGAAAGCCAATTAAAAATTATCCATTCTAACCTCAAATGGAAGGTGCTTAAATTACTCCCTTTCAAATCCATTTTAAATTTTAATGCTCTAATTAAATTAACTAGGGCATAATTAAGTATTTATCACACTAAATACTTTTAAAAAAACAAAAAGACTAGGCTTTATTCTTTAAACTTATATATATATATATATATATATTTAACTTCCTATTAGTATATCATATAGAGGTGTTTAAATATTTAAACTCTATATAAATACATACCCAAAAAAATGACCTATGTATAAATATATATATATATATATATATATATATAAACATCTAAACGAACTTTCCAACTTAATAGCTGTTTTGCCCCTTCAACCCTAATTATGGATTTTTTTTTTTAAATTGACCCTTAGCTAAATGAATTTAAACATATTATTTTATTTATTTACCCTAGCCCTACCCGGGCTAGGGTTTATTATATTTTTTTAATTATCATTAAACATAGGGTCGAAACCCATCGGCGACGGGCATGATTTTGTAATGTTGCAGGGTCGGCGGCATTCAAGTTTATTAGTGGGCCGAGTGGGGGAGGCAGAGGGCGAACCAAGCGCCACCCACTGTGTGGTTATGGAGTGGAGCTCCGGGCACCGCCCACTGTGTGCCCACAGAGTGGTGGCGCTGGGCGCTGCCCACTGTGTGGCCACACAGTGGTGGCGCTTCGGCGCCTCCCACTAAGGGGGTTTATGGATTGTCGTGGGTTTCGGGCCACACCCCACTGTGTGAACACACAGTGGGCAGCACCGAAACGCCGCCACTGTGTGCTCACACAGTGGCGGCGTTTCGGTGCTGCCCACTGTGTGTTCACACAGTGGGGTGTGGCCCGAAACCCACGACAATCCATAAACCCCCTTTCTTTTTTTAAGTTAAAAATTAATTTTTTTTTTTAATTTATAGATATATAAATATATATATATATATATGTATATATACATTTCTCAATATGTTTAACATGCAAATTTTTTTTTAAAACAAAATAACAAAGGTAAATCATTATGTTAAATAAAATATATATATATATATGTGTGTGTGTGTGTGTGTGTGTGTGTGTGTGTGTGTGTGTGTGTGTATTTAATGGTATATAGTCCAGGGTTTACATTTCATTTGTTTTGTAGGGTATTTATATGACATGTTAATATAAAATATATATATATATAGATATATTCATGATTTCTACATGTATATAAAGATATATATATTTATTTATGACTAATAGTATTAATTCATTTTTCTAAACTAGCATCACAATCATGAAAGATTTTGATTTACCATTGTAGGAAAGGAAATATAGAATAAGTCTGTTTTAATGGTGATATATTTTTCAAAACTATATTGTACTCTATTGATTTTACAGAAAACAAAATTCTAAAAATTATTTTTAAAACCATAATATGCATGCAACCTAGTTAATGCCTTTCCTATTTTTATTTTTTTTGTTTTTATTTATTTAAATGCTAAAAGAAAATGGAATAAATCTACTGCTAAACTATTTATCATAGCACATCAGAATATATATCTTTTTCTTCTGAACTTAGGAAATAATATTTTAGGAATACATTATACTTTTCTGCAATAAATTCATTCACTGTTTCCACAACTAATACAACAACTAACTAAACTTTTATTTACTTATTTATTTAAAAGCTAACATCAAATACAACTCATATTTTTCTGCAATTAAAATGGAGATAGATTCTCAGCTAAAAAGAAGAATCCAGATCTAAATAAAACTGATTTTTCCATATTACGAAAACTATTGCAAGAAATCCAAAAGTAACTCTTTTTGTTTTTAAAATAGAAATAGAAATAAATCTAGCCTTTTACAACACTAAAGATATTCTGCAAAATTACAGGATGTTTCTTTATTTAACTACAACAACAAATCTCATGCCTATTTTCAAAATACAACTTGCCTCTCATTTCAACGAATGAGGGTGTATTTTTCCTATCAAATTAAAACTAATAACTGCAAATGAATTTAGATTTCTTCAACAATAATCTTCTGCAACTTTTCACTTTTCCTATTCTTTTCTCCTGACTTTCCTACATAATAAATCACAATATGACCATGGAGTGCTCACCTCCCAGCCTAGGCTAACTGGTAGCCACCCTCGAGCTCAGAGAACCAAGCCCTAGATGGGTAGCAAACATGCAAACACATAGAAGGCAGGAAGCACAGAAATTTCAAACATACTCCCAACTTGGCTACACTACACCACACTTTGGTGATGACCTTTTTAAGGGTAGTAGTGGACCAATACCCTGAGGAGAACTGCAAGTACGGAAAACAAGTAGCCACCTCATGGCACAATAAATATATCAAGAATTTAAACCCCTTAATCCTTATGCCCCCCAAAGGCATTCTAGCCTTATATCCCTCCTTATGACCCCCATTGCACAAACAGGCCATGTAGCAAGGGTCACACAAAGATCCCTTGTGATCGCTCTCAAATGAGAGTCTCTCACTCGAGGGTTGTCACTGCTACCACCCACAAGATCCTCTTCTCTCCCAAGAGTAAGAGTTCTTGAGAAACTCCCAAAACACAGACGAAACATAATGCAAAATACCAAATGAAATTCTTAAAAAAAAACATTCAAGAACATAGATTTCATACAACAACATACTTCCAAACACATGCAAGAAAGGAGACATTTTAAAGAATAATGAAACCAACCTTAATCTGCCCAAAGGTAGGATAATATTTGAGGAAGAGCTGCCCAATCCATGGATCTTCTTCTTCTACCCTCAGCCAATTTTTTTTCTATTCAAATCTTTTCTATTCTATTCAAAATTTTCTTTTGTCTCCAAAACTGGAGAGTGGGTGATTACCCTCAAATTCTCAAATTCTTGCTTAAGAAGCCCATTCTCCCAGTTCTCACAAGTTTCTAAGACTCAGAAAGGAAAGTAAGACAGAATGGGAAAAAGACTCTCATTCGAATAGGAAAGTTTACAACTAAGATCAAACTTCTAATTTCAATTTTCGCACAACTTAGAAAAGCCAATATTTAAAGTGTCAAAAAGGTCACTTAGGAGTAGAAACTTGCCTAAAATTACCCCTAACCCTTTGGTATACCTTATGGGCTTTAGGAAACCCTATTAAACTACCCCTAGGTGTTCATTTAACCCATTTTAAACCCCTCTGAAGTTTATTTTCGGGTCAAACATATGTTGACCTCTCTGAAGATTCCTTTCCCTAGGTATTTATGACATCACATTACATTATTTGAAAAAGCTATAGTTGAAAACTTTCCCACCAAGAGACAAAAATAAAACTGTAGCGTCGTAAATTGTATGCACTTGCTAGGGTGGTACAATTTCACACCTAGTTTAGCACCCGCCTTGGCGCATTTTGCATTTTGCATTGCATTTCCCCTTTAGCACTTAATTAATTAAATTAATTAGGTCTAAGGTTCTATTTTATCATCTCCCATATCATAAAGTTGGGCCCTTTTCATTAAAGTGTGCCCCTTTCATTTTATTCTTCCAATACATCATTTAATCTAAAACCCTAATTAGGTCCTATTTTCAACTTTAAGGCCTGATTTCGGGGGTCAAAACATCTTGAAATCAGCTGTAACTTCGGGATTCTCTCTAAAATCATCATATCCGACGGCCCTAAAAATTTGGTGAAAAGTTGTCAGGACCATGGCGCTCGTAGTGCACATGGTCCCGGACATTTCTCCTGAAATTTTAGGAGCGCGATCCAATCATAAAATAAAGCTTAACCCCAAGAAATTGGCGGGAGATTCAATCTCTAGGTCGGCCAAAAGTTGAAATTAAGACCTAGGGTTTCATATATAAGAGCTCTCTTTCTTCATTTGAAAGGATCCAAATTTTGGTTTTCAGGGGCCTTCTACGCAGCGAAAGAGCAGATCTTTAAGGACTCCAACAACATTCAACATCCATCCATCAAGCATTTATCAATTTCATTCATCCATTTAGGGTTTTGAAGACATTGAAGAGCAATAGGGGATCACCGACTGAAGATTGGCTTGCACCCCTCCCTTGGGGTTGGGTATGATTTCATGTTGTTTTCATGTCTTTCCATAAGCCTCATTATATCATTTGTATTCATGCTTTAGATCACTTTGCATCTTGATTTGGAGCATTTACATTATCATTTACAAACAATTAGGGTTTACTTTCTAGGTTGCTCTAGTTTGCTTACTTTCATTTTAGGATCTTGCACACACACAAGGTCTGCACACACAACTTTTACTATACAACTTGGCTATTCGTGGAGGTGGAAATCACCAAAGTGGGGGTTTGACTAAGGCAAAGCCCTATATATCCACCTACAACCCTTTTCAGATACAAGTGCAAATTTCCGAATTCGAAGGACGCCGCAAGTTGCAGATCCGACGGAAGTGGACCGCAATAGAACTTCACACCAAATTCTAGCCCAGAAAGCTAGGACAGGGGCGTGGGGTGCCTTGGTCCTGCCAGGACAGGGGCACTGGGCGCCCTGGTCCTTGGGACAGGGGCGCTGGGCATCCTAGTCCTTGTCCATTTCAGTGAATTTTGGCAGTTTCAGAGGTAGCAACTTCAGTATTTCGGGCTTCCGACTTCAGCGGAAGATCTTGCAGAATCAAATCCTTTCAAGGTACACATTTACATTTCTCCTCTTATCCTTACAATTGTTCATCATTAAATCTCAATTCTACAATCTTGTGCTCAAAGTTACTAGTTCATACTTACACTTTAGGGTTAATAGTTGAACTTGCATCATTCTATCTATCATTTGCAACAAAGGAATAGAAATCCTAATAGGTAGCCCATGGCTCTCTCTTCCACAAAAATAAGTAGCCAATTGTGTGATACCTCTAGGCTCTTTCGTATTCCACAAGTGTGTGATTGAAAGTGAGATTAGGGCATGTTTGCTTAGTGTCACTTTTTCCCCTACACATTTTGGTGAACCCGACGTGAACTCCAATCTTCTCTAATTCTGATTTATGTTTTCAAATTTGAGTGTTTATGCTATTTCAAATTCAAATTTGTATTTACAAGTTTTAATTTCTTGCAAGATTCAAAAATTTAGAGGAAATTTTTGCTAAAACCCTAATTTTGTCTAACTTGTGGATAGCTTAATTGGGATCAATAATTTCAAATCTGATTTAGGAACTCATTTGTTTCATTTTCTAAATCTACATTCTAAGTGCTTGCATTGTTTAAAATTAAACATTTCCTTCTATTTTGCATGTGTTATCATTTGAAAGAGGAAAATTGTTGTCATGATGCATTCATTTCATAGATGTGATAATGGGTTAGCTTCCCTTGTTTCAATTTTTCCTTCTCCTAAAGAACCTCCCCCCATCTATAACAACATTTTAGTGCCTGAAAGAGTTGCTACCAATCCCTTTGAGACTCTCCCATGCTCTAAGGATGAAGACTTTAAGAGTGATCTTGGTAATTCTCCTAAAATGTGCCCTTCCTATTTAGCTATCCTAGAGGAAGAGAATGATATCATAAACACCTTTCTTAATGTTACTTCACCTTCCCTACATGATGCCTCTCTAAGTGAAAAGGTATTGATGGACATTGACTTATTTTCTCCTAAATTTGGTCCTTCCAATGGGGGCATGTTAGTGCAACAAGAGGTTATGAACACTTCTTTCAAAGATCTCCTTCCTAAGCATGAATATTTGGAGAAATATGTTCATGTTCCTCCTAAAAAACACTCCCTTCATGAGGATCCTTTTGTGCAAGAAGATGGCATTATCCCTACATTTCCTAGTGATGGCATTTCCTTTTCCAACAAAATTCCCACTAGAGATGATGAATTAATGATAAATGCTTACCCTTCTCCTAAAGTTTGTCTTACCCATAAGCATTCCTTAGAGAAATAAGATGAAATAATAAGCAATTTCCTTAACTCTCTCTCCCCTAAAGATCATATTGAACATATTTTGAGGAAAGAGGATGAGTTTAACACATCTATTGATGCTCTCCCTCCTAAGGATGAGGAATTAATAAACAATGTTATCTCCTCTCCCGAAATTGACAATACTTCAAACATTCCTTTCAACAACCTCACTATTTGGGATGAACCATTAGGAGAAGGTGTAGATTATTCTCTACCCCATGAGAGAACCCTAGCCAAAGGGGATGAAATCAAGATTGAAAACTCCCTTGATAGTTTCTCACCTTCCTTGAATCTCAATTATTCTCCCTCTAAAAATAAAGCATCTCCCTCTCCTCAACTCGGTTCTACTCATAAGGATACCCTAGTTCAAAGCCAGATGGTTAACATCTCTTTCAAAGATCTGCCTCTCAAAAGTGAGACTTTAGAGAGTAATGTTGATCCTTCTCCTAGAGAGTTTATTCCCTATGTAGATCCTTTGATGATAGAGGATGATATGACTTTTCCTAGTATTACTCTGCCTACTAGAACATCAATGCCTACCCCTTGTCTCTCTCCTAAAATTGATTTAATCCATGATAAGATTTTAGTGCAAGAGAAGACTATCAATAATTCTTCCAACACTTTTGTTCATTCCTCTAAACCATCCTCAATCAATTTGATACATGTGAATGAAACACCTAACAAACCTCTCTTCACTGTCCAAGGTGCTTGTCCTTCTCAAAATTCTCAACCTTTAAATAAGCCTATCTTAGTGGTTCAATGTGGTTATGCTAATGATTCTTTTTGCACTCCTAAGAAACCTATTATTACTGTGCAAGGAGGTTATTCTACTAAGAGCCCTTATGAGTATGCTAAGAAACTGACTAGAGAGAGTTATAATGCGGTTGCTCATACCTATAACACAAGAAACAATAGGCAACCTAATCCTCCTCCAGTTATCCCAACTTCACTTCCTCCTTCCCAACCTATTCTTCCTCAAGCTCCTCGTATTTCACAAGTTCTTGGTAAGGAATATGATCTCATAGAACAACTTAAAGCTACCCCTGCTAAGATATCCCTTTGGGATTTGATCCAAACTTCTTCCGCTCATCATGGAATGTTACAATATGCCTTGAAAGATTTGAATGTTCCTCCACCTAATACATCTAGTAATATAGTGTCTTTGGTTAACTTTGTGATGAATCCTAAAGCTCAAATTGTGTTTACTCAAGATGAGTTGCCTACTAGTGAAATTCAACATCAATATGATCCCTTGATGATTGTGGTTATCATAAATGACACTGCTATAAGACGAACACTGGTAGATAATGGTTCTGGCCTTAATGTGTGTAGCATTACTCTATTGCATAAGATGAATGTGGATACATCCCTTATTGAGCCTAACTCTCGTCCCATTCGAGGCTTTGATAATGTGGCTAAGTCTTCATTAGGTATTATCACCTTACCCATCACAATGGGACTTGTTACTTTGCCTACTCCTATCCATGTTATGTCGGGAAATCTAACATACAACTTGTTATTAGGGAGACCTTGGATTCACAGTATGCAAGCTGTCCCCTCTATATTGTATAGACAAGTTAAATTTATTTATAATAATAAGACATATACCTTGATAGGTGATACTAATTTTCAAGCTTGTTTGCAAACATCTACTTCCAAAAGGAGTTCTTCTAAGCCTTCCTCTTCTAGTGATGACTCGTTAAACAAGATACCTATGGATGAATCATCACCCACTGATAATCAAAATTCTTTGGATGAGTCTGAAGTTCCTGAAGAAGATTCTTCTCAACTTGAATCTACACATGAAAAGGCTTTTGATCCTGAGAAGGTTCTCACAGAAGACGATTGGTGATCTCTTGATTTCAATCCCACCTTTGTAGGTGAGTATAGGGTTCCTCCTAGAGAGCTTAAAGTTAAAAAGAAGGAAGAAACTAGAGATCAATTAGTCTTACCTGAACCTATGAGCAATAATTTTGTGGCTGCTTCTCAAACTTCTTCTCCTCACACCTCTAATTCTGAAGAATTTGATTCTTTGTCTTATGAAAAACCACCTTTTCTTTCTGAAATGGCTAATCGTTATGGTCATGGTTTTCATATTTTGGCTAAGAGTGGCTATAGTGGAAATGGTTGTGGCGCAAATGAACAAGGAATTAAAGTTCCTTTAGAACATAACATGCATGAATATTCATTTGGACTTGGATATAATCTTTCTAAGCCCACCAAAGCATCTAAAAGACCATCTCTCAATGTGAATGCTATATTTAGTAGTGATGATGATCTCACTTCAACTAAATCATCTTCTACTTCTATCAACTCTCATTCCCCTCATAAGGAAATCTTGGCGATGAACAAATCTCTCTATGAATCTCCTCAAATTTCTAAATCCAATTATGAATCTTTATCTCCTATTCATCATAAAGTCCTTTCCTCTAGGGATAAGGCTCTTATAAATTACACTCATCCCTCTTCTAAGATTTCTTGTGACTTTTCTTCTTCAATTTTTATCACTTTATACATGTTTTTGATCTCATTTATAGTTGAGCATTTAGCATGTCATATTCAAATACCTCATCCAATCTATCATGTCTTTAAATAACATTAATGGCTATTATGTTGCTCATCATTATGTGACATTGGTAGCTCATTTACTGGGGGCTCATTGTCATTCATGATGGTACAATTTCAAGTGCAATCATATTTTTGAAGCAACATAATAGCCTAATTTTCTATGTTATCTCTTGTTCCTATGGGGACAAGAGTGATTTCATACATCTCTTCTTTTTATGGTTAAAATTTCCCTTTGGGGTAATAGTTTGGAAATATTGATCATCTTTTCTTTAGAATCCTCTTTTCCTAGATATGGGAGAAGATGTGTATTCTCTTTCTTATCCTACCCACTTCTTGTGAGGAGCATTTTACATACACTAATGTCTTGCTTGCATGAACTCATGTGAGTATGTAGTACATTTTTCTTATGTCTAAATCTCTCCCTAGAGGATTGTGTAAGTCCTTCTCATTGTCCTTATCCTTGGGAGGCAATGATCTTTCCTTATTTTTATCTAAGGATCCACTTTTTCCTATTTCGTGGATGGTGTGAACTTTATTACTTGATGTTATTCCTTGTATGCATTTGCTATTGTTTGTTCAAGGATTCTCTCTTACAAGAGGTGTAAGTCCTTGACTACAACCTCTTTTGCACTTGGTAAAATACATCCATAATGAATTCACTCTCCCACATGGGTTAAAAAGAGTGTCATCCTTCATTAAGAATCACTTTCACCTCACAAAAGAAGGAAGTATTGCATTCTTATTCTCTTCTTTGTCTTATTCTAGAAGATGTTATATTTGTCTAAGACAATTCCTCTCGGGGATAGGTGGCTTTTGTACAAAGATCTCTTCTCCTCTAAGGATCTCCTTTACACATACTACAAGATATCCCTTTTCAACTATCTTATCCTTGCTTAAAGAGTGAAAAACTCTCTTGCTTGGATCTATGACATTGTTGCATTTTTGGGGTATCTTCTTTTGTGATGAAGGTAGGTATCCTTGTTCTACTTTGCTTATGACATAAACATTACACTTTTTGAGCAATGGGTCATTCTCAGAACTAGAGCACAGACTCTTAGAGTGAGATGTCTCCATTTGTCTTTTATACAAGGTGATTATTCTCGGAACCAGAGCACAGACTCTTAGAGCGAGATGTCACGCTTTTGTACTATACATATACAGGTTGTAGCATACTCGGGCATAGACTCCTATGAGGTGCTTCTAGCCTTACTTACACACACATGCACGAGGTTGAGTGGAACTAGTAGCATAAGGCTAGACTTTCTCACTCTCCTCCCTTACATGGATCACCTAGACAGACTCTAGGGGCTAGTTTTCCATGTCCTTTTTCCCATGGATCACCTAGACAAGATCTAGGGGCGAGAAGTCCATGTTTTCTCTCTCACTATTCTTCTCATGGATCACCAATGTGTGTATTCATGCATTTTTCCTTTCTTTTCTTCTCTTTGCATTTTGTTTCCATTTACATCCTTCATCTTGTGTTAGAGAACTCTCAAATCCTCACACTCTTTGTTGTGTTGGAATTGAGATTTAGTCATCTTTCTTACCAAATGATTCTCCATTAGTTTTTGATCTCATATCAAATCTTCTTGTGAGCATTTGTTATCAATATTCTTTAACAATTCGAAGTGGTAAACATGATACCTTGTTTCAACTCACTAAAATTAGCAAGCCGAAACAGGGGGGGCATATAGCTACCCTCGAATTTTCATCACCTTCCTTAGTGAGAATTAGGTGATTTTGTGATCTAACATGTGGTTTTGTAGGTTGTGGTTCTTAACTGAGTATTGCAGATGCCGCTGGGGGCTTCATACGACAACTTATGGATATATCCTTTTTCAAATAATGTTTACTTTTCTGTAATTTAGCTTGCATATGCACGTAGTGTTCATATGACCGCTAAAGTGGGGGCTAAATGTAGTGTCGTAAATTGTACGCACTTGCTAGAATGGTACAATTTCACACCTAGTTTAGCACCCGCCTTGGCGCATTTTGCATTTTGCATTGCATTTCCCCTTTAGAACTTAATTAATTAAATTAATTAGGTCTAAGGTTCTATTTTATCATCTCCCATATCATAAAGTTGGGCCCTTTTCATTAAAGTGTGCCCCTTTCATTTTATTCTTCCAATACATCATTTAATCTAAAACCCTAATTAGGTCCTATTTTCAACTTTAAGGCCTGATTTTGGGGGTCAAAACATCTTGAAATCAGCTGTAACTTCGGGATTCTCTCTAAAATCATCATATCCGACGGCCCTGAAAATTTGGTGAAAAGTTGTCGGGACCATGGCGCCCAGAGAGGACCATGGCGCCCGGAGTGCACATGGTCCCGGAAATTTCTCCTAAAATTTTAGGAGCGTGATCCAATCATAAAATAAAGCTTAACCCCAAGAAATTGGTGGGAGATTCAATCTCTAGGTCAGCCAACAGTTGAAATTAAGACCTAGGGTTTCATATATAAGAGCTCTCTTTCTTCATTTGAAAGGATCCGAATTTTGGTTTTCAGGGCCCTTCTATGCAATGAAAGAGCAGATCTTTAAGGACTCCAACAACATTCAACATCCATCCATCAAGCATTCATCAATTTCATTCATCCATTTAGGGCTTTGAAGACATTGAAGAGCAATAGGGGATCACCGACTGAAGATTGGCTTGTACCCCTCCCTTGGGGTTGGGTATGATTTCATGTTGTTTTCATGTCTTTGCATAAGCCTCATTATATCATTTGTATTCATGCTTTAGATCACTTTGCATCTTGATTTGGAGCATTTAAATTATCATTTACAAGCAATTAGGGTTTGCTTTCTAGGTTGCTCTAGTTTGCTTACTTTCATTTTAGGATCTTGCACACACACAAGGTCTGCACACACAACTTTTACTATACAACTTGGCTATTCGTGGAGGTGGAAATCACCAAAGTGGGGGTTTGACTAAGGCAAAACCTTATATGGCCACCTACAACCCTTTTCAAATATAAGTGCAGATTTCCAAATTTGAACGACGCCGCAAGTTGCAGATCCGACGGAAGCAGACCGAGATAGAACTTCACACCAAATTCCAACCTAGAAAGCTAGGACAGGGGCGAGGGGCGCCCTGGTCCTACCAGGACAGGGGCACCCGGTGCCTTGGTCCTTGGGACAGGGGCGCTGGGCGTCCTTTTCCTTGTCCATTTCAGTGAATTTTGGCAGTTTCATAGGTAGTAGCTTCAGTATTTCAGGCTTCCGACTTCAGCGGCAGATCTTGTAGAATCAAATCCATTCAAGGTACACATTTAAATTTCTCCTCTTATCCTTACAATTGTTCATCATTAAATCTCAATTCTACAATCTTGAGCTCAAAGTTACTAGTTCATACTTACACTTTAGGGTTAATAGTTGAACTTGCATCATTCTATCTATCATTTGCAACGAAGGAATAGAAATCCTACTAGGTAGTCCGTGGCTCTCTCTTCCACAAAAAGAAGTAGCCAATTGTGTGATACCTCTAGGCTCTTTCATATTCCACAAGTGTGTGATTGAAAGTGAGATTAGGGCATGTTTGCTTAGTGTCACTTTTTCCCCTACACAAAAACATTGAAAGTTAAATCCACACATGTGTCAAGTGACACAAATAAAACACTTTTACAAATTAAAACATGAAATCGTCTCTTGTGGTTTTTACACATTAAATTTAAATAACACTTAACACACATGCAACATATACTGTTATGAATAAAAATACAACACAAATGGGGTGTTGTCTCTCCAAATAGACAACCCCTGGCTTACGAATATACATAAGTCTAGGTTTGGTTCTCCATAATTTTCCATGGTCACATGATCAATTTCCTACACATCTCAATTTACACATTAGTACTTTCAAATATCCACATATAATATAATTCAAAGGAATAATCATACACATCATCACTTGCATACAATTTTCATATGCACAGATTAAATACATCTTTTATCAAGAAATTTCACATAAGGAATTTCATCCCAATTCACATAAACTTAACCATACATCATAGTTCTATTATCATAGTAAAGTCCTGCAAATTCAATAATGACATCTATCATTGCAATATCATCTTATCTAACAATCATGTAGTGTTCTATCTCATAAAGCATATAAGTAAATCATCAAAACATAGCAATGTTTTCCAAATCCTGAAATCATATAAGTTCTAAGTTTCAAAATGCATCAAAATAAAGTATCCATAATAGTCTAAATATAAAATCCACTGAAATGTCAGACTGAGTCGAGGTGAGGCCTCACACTACAGAGATGTCAACCACCTCAATATGTTTGGACTACAATCTAGAGAGAAGAACTATCTGTTGGGACTCATTAAAATTGAGTCAAGTTGAGAGGCCCATTTCAAATTTTTGCCCTGCATTTCCAAATGAGTCAGTTTGAATGGCCTAGTTAGAGAGAGGGCAAAATGGAGCCAGTTGATTTTCAAAGGGTAAGGCTCGAGAATCATTTCCTACACCTTTCATTTGGCCTATTCAGTGATGTGCAACTTTCAGAATTCAGTTTGGATAAGTTTACTAGGTACCCATTTCAAAGGGTGAGCTGAAAGTGCATTTTAGGCACAAATGCAGATTTTATTGAGTAGCCTACTTTGGGTGTTTATACCTTTTTCCCTATTGATTGTCATGATGAAATTAAAAATGAATTGAATTCTATGCATAAATGTGAGTCAGCATGCAAAATTTCAAGTCTTCATGAATCCATTTGCTTAGTTTACCTAGCTCGAACTGTTTGCAGTTTGAATGTTTTGACAAGTCCCTGTTTCAGTGCCTAGTCGGAGCCTTATTTCGCACAAGTATAAAAGTTGCCTCAGTGATTGTCATGACAGAATGTTTGTTCTGAGATATTTTTGGTATAAGTGATGAGTCATGTTTCAAATTTCAAGCGTCTGCTAATCCATTTGATCGGTTTTCAAAAGGGTCTATTGAGCCATCTTTTTCAATTATCCGTACTTTTGTTGCCCCATTAGTTAAAGTAGCCATTTTCATGAGCACGCCATTTGTGCCCAGTCAAACTTTTGGTTGAACTGAGAATCCAAAGATTTAATATGTACTTCAAGGTACTTGTGTTTAAAATTTGAGGTTCTATGGAGGTCGTTTGATATTTTTGAGAAAGGCATCATGTGTTGCCAAAACATTGACTTCATCAAGTCCACAGTGTCGACAAAGCCAGTTGGTCATTTTTGCCAATTAATATCTATTTGCTCGGGATTCATCTTGAAAAACCTCTTGGTAGAGTTCATCCTTCTATATCAGAGTACATGCCTGTTAGATGGTGAGGTCCAAAAAGGTGTTTTGACTGGCTTGAAAAATACGTCTTCGTGATTAAATGCAACAATGTGGTGCAAGTGCCTGAAAGTTGCAAAACTCAGTCTGATGATCCGAAAATGGTGCCGATTGATTCCAGAGGTAAGTTTAAGGTTTGTGAGGCATTTCAGAGGTCAATTGAATGGAAACAAAAATGTTTTTAGTCAGACCCACTTTGGGGCCTGACCTGGCTCATGCCCGTGCACTAATTTAATCACGAAGTGGTTTTAAAATAACATGGTGCACTCATAACAAAATAAATTGAATGGATTTCAATTATTTTACAATGGAGTTCTGAAAGTAATAGTTTCTCACAATCATTTACTTGGTGAATCTATCCTAATTTGAATTCTGCCTATGCGGTGTGAGGTGCCAGATGCAAGAGTTTTTAATAAATCGAATTTGTTGAAAGGGCATGGAAGTTTCCAAAGCAAGTGTGATTGTCAGGTGTAAAGTAAATTCCATAACCATGGCCAAATCCTCCCATGTGAGTTGAAGACCATAGAAAGTCTTAGGCAAATTCAAATGGTGGAGGGCTATGCTTTTAAATAACTTTCAACAATTTGCAATTGACATAATGAAATGTCTTTCCTTTTGTTGTTTGCGTGGTGTTTGGGCTGAAGAGCCATTTCAAAATGAAGCAATACTTCAACAAATAAAACTCCAATGCCAAATTCCCCCCTCTGCTGTGGAGTTTGGAGGCTATTTTAACTTTCAAGCAAACACATTTGGAAGTGTTGGAGAGGGCAGCTTTGAAGTTTATTATAATGCAACACTTCAATGGCTTCCCCTCCTCCCACATACAACAGCCCCATGGTGAAATTCCAAGCAAATTCCATTTTTAACTTCCCAGCAAATGGCTTTGGCTGGTGTAAATCCAAATTCCACAACCTTTCCAGCATTCTCCTTGTTGTGTGTGATGGCTGGGAGTGCAATTTAAAATTGCAAACATGGTAACAACAGTCTCCTCCCTCACGTGGACCATGAAATCATTCGAGAAAATAAAATGGAAGGTGCACATAATTAAGAACCATGACCTTTGCCAGCAATCCTCCCTCACATGCTATGGTTGGGCATTGAAGTAAGAAGGTTTTAGAACTTTCAAAGCAGATGTAATAAAATCCTCCCCTATGTACAGCAGGATGCATAAATCCTTATGTGCAGTAGGCAATGTGGTGGTGAATGCCAGTTAAAAGTTTTTTGAATGCATTGGCCTCTCTCCTCCTTGTCATGTGTCTCTGACCTATGGAGATGTGAGTAAGGTTTTAAATTTTTTAAGTTTGTATTGGTTGGTGCAAAGCTGAATCCACATTCTTTGTTGGTCTCTCCCTCCTGCCGTGGAAATGTTGGAAGGCATTAAATTTCGGCAGAAAGCTTCAGAAGCGAATGCATTTGGAAAGTGGTAATGGAAGGGGGAATTAAAATCCCAAACAAAATGAATGGGTAGCGCCTTTAAAACTCAGGGAAAGGCTCAGGTGAGTTAGTGCTGGCCTTCAATATCAGATTCTCCAAAGGATTGGCTGAGATCCCACAAGGGTATAAACTAAATGATGAAGTGTCTTTGGTGATTTATTTGGATGCCTTTGGAAGTAAGATGAGTTATAGGTTGAGGGATAAAGAGCCAAAAACATTGCATCAAGCATTTGTGATAGCCATGGACATACAGAAAAATTTAAAATATGGCATTCCTAAAAGACTTGTATCTGCGCTGGTGTCTATTGTCATAGTGCATGTAATGCTGCAACTAAGTGTGAAGTGAGAAGTAATTCTCAGAGTTTTGGTGTTCATACTTGTAGTGGCAACCACAACAATTTCATTCCCAATGAAAATCAGAGTTGTTTGGTGCAAACAATGGTTGATCCTCGCTTAAATATTGATAATGTCAATTGTGTTGAAGACGAGGTTAAAATATCTTCAGATTTCACTTCTTATAATCATATTGATGATCATTCTAATTTGAAAGTTATGCACAAAGTTAATTAAGAAAATTGTAATGGTATTGTAACATCATAAATTGTACGCACTTGCTAAAGCAGTACAATTTCACACCTAGTTTAGCACCCGCCTTGGCGCAGTTGCATTTTGCATTGCTTTTCCCCTTTAGCACTTAATTAATCAAATTAATTAGGTCTAAAGGTTCTATTTCATCATCTTCCACATCATAAAGTCGGGCCCTTTCATTAAAGCGTTCCCCTTTCATTTTATTCCTCCAATACATCATCTAATCAAAAACCCTAATTAGGCCCTATTCTGAGCTTGGGGGCTTGATTTCGGGGGTCAAAACATCTCGAAATCACCTGTAACTTTGGGATTCTCTCTAAAATCATCATATATGACGGCCTTGAAAATTTGGTGAAAAGTTGCCAGGACCATGGCGCCCGGAGTGCACACGGTCCTGGACATTTTTCCCAAAATTTTAGGAGCACGATCCAATCATAAAATAAAGCTTAACCCCAAGAAATTGGCGGGAGATTCAATCTCTAGGTCGGCCAAAAGACGAAATTATGACCTAGGGTTCATACATAAGAGCTCTCTTTCTTCATTTGAAAGGATCCGAATTTTGTTTTCAGGAACCTCATATGCAGTGAAAGAGCAGATCTTGGAAGACTTCAACAACATTCAACATCCCTCTATCAAGCATTTATCAATTCCATTCATCCACTTAGGGCTTGGAAGACATTGAAGAACAATAGGGGATTACCAACTGAAGGTTGGCTTGTACCCCTCCCTTGGGGGTTGGGTATGATTTCATGTTGTTTTCATGTCTTTGCATAAGCTTCAATATCTCATTTATTCATGCTTTAGATCACTTTGCATCTTGATTTAGAGCATTTACATTATCATTCACAAGCAATTAGGGTTTACTTTCTAGGTTGCTCTAGTTTGCTTACTTGCATTTTAGATCTTGCACACACACAAGGTTTGCACACACATTACTTTTACAATACAACTTGGCTATTCATGGAGGTGGAAATCACCGAAGCAGGGGTTTGACTAAGGTGAAACCCTATATAGCCGCCCAAACACCTTTTTCAGATACAAGTGCAGGTTTCGGGACTCGGACGACACCGTAGGTTGCAGATCTGGGAAAAGCAGGTTGAGACAGCACCCCACACCAAATTGCAGAGCAAAAGACCAGGACAGGGGCGTGGGGTGCCCTAGTCCTACTAGGACAGGGGCACTGGGTGCCCTAGTCCCTGGGACAGAGGCGCTGGGCGCCCTGGTCCTCCTGACTGATAGCATTTCAGACAGTTTTCTAGAGTGCAAAACAGCAGTTTCAGGTGCAGTTCCAGGATAGAATTAGGACAGTGGTGCCCGCGCCCTCGTCTCGAACATTTTTAGTCAAATTTTGACTCTGGGTACGCATCTGCATTCTTGTTTTATCCTTGTGTTTACAGCTTTCCATTGTTTAAGTTCAATTCTGCAATCTTCTTGTTAGCTCATACTTGCATTTTAGGGTTAAGAATTGAACTTGCATAATCTTACCTTTCAATTACAACAAAGGAATAGAAACCCTAATAGGTAGCCCATGGCTCTCTCTTTCACAAAAAGAAGTAGCCAATTGTGTGATACCTCTAGGATCTTTCGTATTCCGTAATGTGTGTCAAAAGGTAGGATTAGGGCATGATAACCTAGTCTCGCTTTTTCCCCCACACATTCTGGTGAACCCGACGTGAATCTATCATTGCTTCCTCTTGCATTGCATTTGTTAGATCTAGATCTAGATTTAGTGTGTTTTCATTTCATTTTCATTAAAAAGAAAAAAAAAAATAGTTTGTTTCTTTGCATTGTGTGTTTAAATTTCATGCAACTTTTATTTCAAAATGTCAGACTTTTATTTGCAAAATGTTCATGCTTATGATGATTATTATGAGTATAGCCAAGATGAATTAGATGAAGCTTTAGATGAGTTTTTGAACCCTAAAGAGGCCGAACCTTCATTTTACCAAAAACTCATAAACCTTGTTACTATGCCATTTCGTTGTGATGAGAAAGATAAGTTGAATGATTCCTCTCAAGGGTACATTCCTATCAACTCTTCCACTAAATCTAGTAACATGGTTGTTTTCAATAATCCCCTCTATGAGGAGATGTCTCCTTTTGAATCAAAAGATAAACCTTTTAATAGATATGATCATGCTTTGTTGGATGATGCTCTTGATGACTTTATGGCTTTATCGAAATCTCTAAACAAGAACAAGACTTCTAAATTGGTTAACATGATAAACTTGAATGAGCATAAAAAGCCTCTCTTTGAAGTCCAAGGTGCTTATCCATCTCCCACCTTTCAAGTTCCTAAATCACCTCTCCTTACTGTCCAAGGAGGGTATGATCATGATTCCTTTATTACTCCAAATAAACCTATCATCACTGTGCAAGGAAGAAAACCTATAAGTCCTTATAGTTATGCCAAGCAAATAACTAGAGAGAGTTATCATGCGGTTGCCCACACTTATCATACCAGAAATAATAGGCAGCCTAATCCTCCTCCTGTTATTCCAGTTTCTCTTCCGAATCCTCAACCAATTCTTCCACAAGCTCCACGTATTTCACAAGTTCTTAGTAAGGAATATGATCTCATAGAACAACTTAAAGTTACCCTTGCTAAGATATCCCTTTGGGATTTGATTCAAACTTCTTCTGTTCATCATGGAATGTTGCAAGATGCCTTGAAAGATTTGAATGTTCCTCCACCAAATACATCTAGTAACATAGCATCTTTGGTTAACTCTGTGATGAATCCTAAAGCTCAAATTGTGTTTACCCAAGATGAGTTGCCTACTAGTGAAATTCAACATCAATATGATCCCTTGATGATTGTGGTTATCATGAAAGACACTACTATAAGACGAACACTAGTAGATAATGGCTCTGGTCTTAATGTGTGTAGCATTAATATTTTGCATAAGATGAATGTGGATACATCCCTAATTGAGCCGGACTCTCGTCCTATTCGAGGCTTTGATAATGTGGCTAAAACTTCATTAGGTACTATCACCTTACCTATCACAGTGGGGCCTGTTACTTTGCCTACTCCTATCCATGTTATGTCGGGATATCTAACATACAACTTGTTATTAGGGAGACCTTGGATTCACAGTATGCAAGCTGTCCCCTCTACATTGCACAGACAAGTTAAGTTTATCTATAACAATAAGACATATACCTTGATAGGTGATACTAATTTCCAAGCTTGTTTACAAACATCTACTTCCAAAGGGGGTTCTTCTAAGCCTTCCTTGTCTAGTGATGACTCTTTAAACAAGATACATATCGATGAATCCTTGCCCTCTAATGATCAAAATTCTTTGGATGAGTCTGGAGCTCCTGAAGAAGACTCTTCTCGACTTGAAACTACACATAAGAAGGATTTTGATCCTGAGAAGGTTCTCGCAGAAGACGATTGGGGATCTCTTGATTTTAATCCCACCTTTGTAGGTGAATATAAGGTTCCTTCTAGAGAGCTTAAAGTTGAAAAGAAGGAAGAAGCTAAAAATCAATCAACATTACCTGAGCCTATGAGCAATAATTTTGTGGCCGCTTCTCAAACTTCTTCTCCTCACACCTCTAATTCTGAAGAGTTTGACTCTTTGTCTTATGAAAAACCACCTTCTCTTTCTAAAATGGCTGATCATTATGGTCGTGGTTTTCGCATTTTTGCTAAGCATGGGTATCATGGAAATGGTTGTGGCGCTCACGAACAAGGGATAAAAGTTCCTCTAGAGAATAATCTTCACAATTATGCCTTTGGACTTGGCTATAATCCTTGCAAGCGCACTAAAGCTTCTAGAAGACCATGTATTAGTGTTAATGCTATTTCTACATCTCTATCAATGCAACACCCCGAGTACATTGATGAGGATCCTTCGTGTGCCTGTGCTTTGGATGTTTTTCCTACCGATGATGCTTTAGCTGAGTTTTTAGGAGCATATGATACTCCTCCTCGTTATCATCATAATAGGGGACTCCCTTATTGTTTGAACACTGAAGCCTATTTTGGAAAAGAGATTGATAATGGTGAGATTGTGAAAGAATTCCCTCAGTTAAAAGATACTCCTCAACAAAGTAATCTTCTTATAAGTGACACCATTGATGTTAAGATGGATTCTGGCAATGAAGAAAAAGTTATTAAAATTGGAAAATGTTTGGATGAAGAGGAACAAAAGCAATATGAAGATTTATTGCATGAATTCCCTGAGATCTTTGCTTGGACATACTCTAACATGCCTGGTATAGATCCTAGAATTGTTACTCATAACATTGTCTTAGTTCCTGATGCTAAGCCTGTGAAACAAAAGATTCGAAAAATGAATCCTAAGGTGGCTCTGCTTGTTAAGGCTGAGATTGAAAAGTTATTGGAGGTTGGATTTATCCGCCCTATTGATTATTCCCCGTGGATTTCAAATATTGTCACTGTGGCTAAACCAGATAATAAAATAAGAATGTGTACCGATTTCCGAGATTTAAATAAGGCTTCTTTAAAAGATGATTTCCCTCTTCCAAACATTGACATGATAGTTGATTCTACGGTAGGACTTGCGTTGTTATCCTTCATGGATGGTTTTTCAGGATACAATCAAATTTACATTAACCCTCAAGATCAATTCAAAACTGCTTTCACCACTCCTTGGGGTACGTTTTGTTGGATAATGATGCCTTTTGGACTTAAAAATGCCGGTGCAACTTATCAATGAGCGATGACCCTTATCTTTCATGATTATATGCATAAGATTTTAGAGGATTATGTTGATGATATTTTGGCCAAATCCATTCTTCACATAGATCATATTAAAATCCTTCGTCAAATCTTTGAAAGGATTCATAAATATCACATGCGCTTGAATCCCCGAAAATGTGTTTTTGGTGTGGATAGTGGAAAACTATTAGGATTCATAGTTTCGCATCGTGGGATTGAGGTGGATACTAAGAAAATAGATGCTATTGTCAACATGCCACCTCCTAGAAATGTGTCTCAACTCAAAAGCTTACAAGGAAAGATTCAAGCTATTCATAGGTTTGTATCTCAACTTGCGGATCGCACTTTTCCTTTTACTCAGCTTCTCAAAAAGAATATCACTTTTCAACGGAATGAAGATTGTCAGCAAGCATTTGAAGATTTAAAAATGTATCTAGCTAATCCTCCTATCCTTCGACTGACCGACCCTTCTCAACCCTTCCTTCTTTATACAACTGCTTCCTCTCATGCTCTTGCAGCATTATTTGCACAACATGATAAAGATGGTAAGGAGTGTCCGGTTTATTATATAAGTCGTACCTTACTTGATTATGAGACCCGATATTCTGCAATAGAAAGACAATGCTTGGCTTTGGTGTTTGCGACTCAGAAATTGAGACATTATCTCTTAAATTTAGAAGTCCACGTCATGGTAAAGTTTGATCTGTTGAAGCATCTTTTCTCTAAAACTGATTTATCAGGACACCTAGCTAAGTGGGTTATGATGTTAACTGAATTTGACCTTAAATTTGTTTCACAAAGGGCAATCAAAGGGCAAGCGTTGACCGATCACCTAGCTGAGGCCCCTTCACCTTTCTCCTTCCCTAACCCTGAGTCTTTTCCTGAGGACTTCATTCTTTGTACAGAGAAAGATGAAACTTGGGAGTTATACTTTGATGGCTCTAAGTGTCGTACATGATCGAGGGCAGGGGTTGTTTTGATTTCTCCTACAAAGAAGTCTATTCCCTTGTCTTATCGTCTCAATTTCCTATGTACCAATAACATCGTTGAGTATGAGGCTCTTATAGCAGGAATAAAGGCAGCCTTAGCTCTGAATATAAAACACATACATATTTTTGGAGATTCTCAACTGATTATAAGACAAGTAACAAGACTATATCAAGCAAAACAAGACAAATTATCACAATATAAAGACCTTGCTATCTCTTTGTTACCAAAATTTGATTCTTACACCATGGAACCTGTTCCTCGAAAAGATAATCGACATGCGGACGCAATGGCATGTGTGGCTTCTTTGATATCTTTAGAGGACCCTGTGGTTGATCTTAAATTCATTATTCACAACCTTATTTCTCCAGCTATTGTAGATGATTCCAGCCTAGTGACATGTTGCGACTTTATAGACTCAGATGAATGGTACTCGCATATCGTAAGATACTTGACTAATGGTACCTTTCCTGATTCCGCTAATAGGAACACCAGGGCTAGAGTTCACAAGCTGTCCGCTAGATATATCATTCTTTCTAATGTTCTTTACCGAAGGGATTATAACGGTCTTCTCCTTCATTGTCCTAACAAATTGGAAATCCCTATTGCCCTTGAAGAGGCGCATTCAGGTGCCTGTGGGGGGCATTTTGGAGGCAAATCCTTGGTTCAAAGGTTGCTCCGTATGGGATATTATTGGCAAACTATGCAGAAAGATTCTTTTTCATTTGTTAAGAAATGTCATCAATGTCAACAACACAATAATTTGATTCATGCTCCTGCCCAAGAACTTCGTTCTCATGTCGCTTCTTGGCCTTTCTCTGCATGGGGGCTGGATCTTATTGGTAAAATCTCCCCTCCTTCATCTCAAGGACATACTTTCATTATAACCGCAATAGATTACTTTACAAAGTGGGTAGAAGTCGTTCCCCTTCGCTCTACTACTGCTGAAGTCATTTGTCGATTTCTTCTAGAAAACATTATTTCTCGATTTGGGATACCTTCCACTATAATCTCTGATAATGGGACATCATTTAAGAACAAGGAAATGAAGAAATTCCTCGAGAAGTATCATATCAAACATCGATTTTCTACACCATACTATCCTCAATCAAATGGTCAAGCCGAATCATCCAATAAGATAATTGAACAAATTCTTTGTAAAACTATGAATAAGCATGGTAAGGATTGGAGTACTCAGCTAATCTATGCTCTTTGGGCCTACCAAATGAGCGTATGAATTGCTACCAGAACTACACCTTATAATCTTGTTTATGGTGCTGATGCTATTATGCCTTTAGAATTAGAGATTCCATCACTCAGAGTTTCTCTCAAAGGTATAGTAGATGATGATGCTTATAGAGAACAAAGACTTCAACAGCTTGAGATGCTTGATGAACAGCGTATAAATGCTCTTGAGCATATTCAAGCATATCACAAAACTCTACAATGAAGCTATAATGATAAGGTTATTCAATGTTCCTTCTCAGTGGGTGACTTAGTGCTCTATGAGAATCAGCGCAATGTGAATGCCTTACTTGAAGAAAAGGGAAAATTTAGTCCTAATTGGCTTGGACCATATATCGTTATTGAAGATTATGGATTAGGTGCTTACAAAATAGCGGGTGTAGACGGTACATCTCTTAAAGACCCTATAAACGCTATGCACTTGCGTAGATACTATGCTTAATTCCTCATTCCTTATCATTCATCTATTTCCTTTCTCACTTCTTCAAAATTGGATAATATGTTAGCATATCTTTTTTAGAGCAAATAGAATTAAATGATGTTTTGTTTAATCTATGTTGCTTCGTTCCTGACAAGCATGCTTCTTTAATTTATGATTTGTCTTGAATTCATTTATGTAAATTGCAAAGGATTTACATTTTCATTATGTTGACATATTATACAATATCTTTATGTGTTAAGTTGAATCGTGTCATGTTGTGTTCAAACTCAAATTAAATCACATTAGTTATATGATTCGTAGGCTTAATACATATTCTCTTCCTTATCATCAATGTAGTACTTGATCAAATATTTTAATTAAGTCACACATGTATCAATTTAATCATGGAGCATTGAGAAATCAATCACATGGAAATTAAATTCAGAACATACATGTGCATCTACCAAATGTATTAACTTTAATCACAATACACATTGTTTAGGCATTAAAGATAACACGTTTGAGACAAAGAAGCATGTATATATATATATGTGGATCAATATACAAAGGTAGGTCACTACACATCCAAAATGTGACCTCCCCTACATCATAAGATCATCTCCTATCCCTAGGGCTGGTGGCTGGAGAGTGACGACTAGATGCTCCCTCCTGATCCGGCCGTGCAGGTGGACCCATGGGGGTATACCGTGATATAGATCGTGAATGGCTCCGAGAGGAACTCTTACGATCCCTATCCATAAGGATAGCGCGATACGAGGTAACCTCGGCCTGAGCTGCTGCTAGATCACGCTGTGCCCGCTGAAGTTCCTCTGATAGAGCTCGCTCTCTCTCTCCCTCCATATCTCTACCTGTACTCAAAATGGAGAAAACAAATCATCATGCTGACCCGCGTTCCCTTGAGGTCTATAAGCAACCTGTGAGGAAGTAGGGATCTGCGCCATTGTAGAGATATCTGTAACTGCTTGCTGGATCAAGGAATGCCACTCCTGCACATTAGCTATAGCAGTAGAACAGATTTTGTGTTAGTACCATTTTATATCATCAAAACATCAATCAATCAATTTAAACCTACTATACTTGGATCTCCCTCACGCCAGTAGGGATCGTGATATGATAGCATCTGTGACTGGGAACTACTAGGCTCCCCACGCTTGAATGATTTGTGCGTGATAGGTACAGGTCTCTGTATCGCCTCGTGTTCCCCCTTTTGGGGAATAACGGGAGGATCTAAGGCTACGGTATCATCCCCTGAATGATGGGGAGCTGCATCTGACTCCTCCTCATCATCTCTATCCTCATCTGCATCCTCATCCTCATCTACATCCTTGTTCTCCTCATCATCATCTCTCTCGTCCTCCTCGTCATCCTCATCCTCCTCCTCCTCGGCACTAGGCTGATCTCCTATGGGCGGATCAGGCTCTCCTGCCTCCTCATGACCCTCTCCCTCCTCTAGCTCCTTCGACCTAGATCCCTGATCCTCATCTGGGTCTCCATGTCTCCATGGGCTTGGATGGCTTGTCAGGTGATCTGGTGGAAAGATAGGCCCTGGGTATGATCTCATAAACCATGAGAGATACCTGCGCTGTGCCCCGGGGTCTGCAGCATAATCAGTGACCACATCCTGATCGAACCCCTCTATATCTGTGATCTCGATATCATCTATTGTGGGTCTCGCTACTGCTCTGGGTCTGGGAAGGACTCGTGAGTGTCGAGTGTAGATGGGCACATCGGCTGGAACACACTGCTCTAGCCCAAACTATCTCCATACTCGGTCAAAGTAGAATGGGACTATGATGTGTGGATATCGCCCTCTCAGTAGGCGATTCCTCTATAGGCATGCTAACTGTCTCTCCATCCCATCCCATCTGTGCATCCGCAGATATGGTCTCCACACAGTTACCTCAGCTGTCAATCTGTCAAATGTCACTCTCCAATACAATAGATCTCCAAATCTCTACTCGCTGGTAAGTGGATAAGCAAATACCCTAGGTCGCTCGCTAGCCATACTCATCAGATAGCCGATAGGCCTAGTGCATGTAAAGTGCTCAAATATCCACACCTGCAGAAGTGTGCATGTCATCAAGCTGCAACCCTGTCCGAAAACATACTCCTCGAGGTCGTGATAGAGATGTGCAAGCATACTTTGACCCCAGGCATATACTCTCTTGTGTCTCTCCATAGCCCTGACACACCATGTGAGACCCCCATGCATGTGTGTACCTCGCCCATTAGGGCAGACAGCTAGCGCAATGACGGCTATCATAAGACGTCTCACGAGGGGTACCTCTCCTGTAGGATGTAAGAGCCAGCTGACCATGATACGACGTCTCGTCTCACTCGGCATGACTCTCCCTATGCAATATACCTGCTCCCTCTGATGATCCTCTACTGACCGATCGGTCGCATATGTCATGGTAGCTCCTTTGATCGGTAGGCGAAGAATGCAGTACACATCCTCAAGTGTCACCGTCATCTCCCCTACTGGAAGCTGGAACGTGCATGTGTCAGGATCCCATTGCTCCATGAGTGCCATCAGCATCGCGGGATGAAATCGAATGGCCGACATAAGAATCATAGACCATAAACCTACTATCGACAATGTGTCTCTCTCTACCTGAGTAAGTCGGGGAATCTGATCACACAAACTACGAAGAATCTGCCCCGTCGTGTGCTCTCTCATGTACAGGAGACCTTGCATCACAAAAACATAACTATAATAAGTACTCAATCATCAAAATCATTCATGCAAACTGTCGAACATCGTATGCTAACCCTGGTATCTATCGCCAAGTCCTGATTGGGACCATGGCGCCCTGAAGGGACCATGGCACCCTGAGGGGACCATGGCGCCCTGAGGGGACCATGGTGCCCCACAGGGACCATGGCGCCCTGAAGGGACCATGGCGTCCCACAGGGACCATGGCGCCCTATGTGGGACCCATGGTCAGGTTCCAGGGCCCACAAACGATCACAGAAAGTCAAATGCAGAAAATCAAAAGTCAAAGTGTAGTCAACTCACCTCGTCTAGTGGCTCGTCATCGATCACGGCCTGTCGTAGGATCTCAATCCTCGTGGGACGCTCCAGTCATCGTGAAGGCATGATGATGGCTATGTGGGCTCCACTGCAATGAACAGTACTCAGAATCAACAAAGTGACAAACGCAAATGTCACTTTCAAGGTATATACTTTCATTCCTTTACCTTTGCTTTCAAAACCCTAATTTTCCTCTATCACTCATTTCATCATAACTTGAGTTTGGGAGATGTGATTTTCGAACAGTTTGTTGCATAGGAATCGTATTTTCACTCCCCTACTCTCGGGATGTTCCAAAAAGTGCTCTGATGAAGCCTTTTCAGTGAACATCCCTCATCAATACTCTCTTACATAATTTGTCGTAAGTAAACATGTTACCCTGTTTCACCTCCCTAATAAGCAAGCCGAAACAGGGGGGGCATATAGCTACTAACAAATTTCATCACTTTCCTTAGTAAGCATTAGGTGATTTTGTGATCTAACGTGTGTTTTGTAGGGTGTGGTTCCTAACTGTGTAGTGCAGATACCACTGGGGGCTTCGTCCAACAACTTATGGATATATCGTTTTTCAAATGATGTTTACTTTCTGTACTTTAGCTTGCATATGCACGTAGTACTCATATGACCGCTAAAGTGGGGGCTAAATGTAACATCATAAATTGTACGCACTTGCTAAAGTAGTACAATTTCACACCTAGTTTAGCACCCGCCTTGGCGCAGTTGCATTTTGCATTGCATTTCCCCTTTACCACTTAATTAATCAAATTAATTAGGTCTAAAGGTTCTATTTCATCATCTTCCACATCATAAAGTCGGGCCCTTTCATTAAAGCGTGCCCCTTTCATTTTATTCCTCCAATACATCATCTAATCAAAAACCCTAATTAGGCCCTATTCTGAGCTTGGGGGCTTGATTTCGGGGGTCAAAACATCTCAAAATCACCTGTAACTTTGGGATTCTCTCTAAAATCATCATATCTGACGGCCCTGAAAATTTGGTGAAAAGTTGTCGGGACCATGGCGCCCGGAGTGCACACGGTCCCGGACATTTTTCCCGAAATTTTAGGAGCACGATCCAATCATAAAATAAAGCTTAACCCCAAGAAATTAGCGGGAGATTCAATCTCTAGGTCGGCCAAAAGACGAAATTACAACCTAGGGTTCATACATAAGAGCTCTCTTTCTTCATTTGAAAGGATCCAAATTTTGTTTTCAGGAACCTCATATGCAGCGAAAGAGCAGATCTTGGAAGACTTCAACAACACTCAACATCCCTCTATCAAGCATTTATCAATTCCATTCATCCACTTAGGGCTTGGAAGACATTGAATAACAATAGGAGATTACCGACTGAAGATTGGCTTGTACCCCTCCCTTGGGGGTTGGGTATGATTTCATGTTGTTTTCATGTCTTTGCATAAGCTTCAATATCTCATTTATTCATGCTTTAGATCACTTTTCATCTTGATTTAGAGCATTTACATTATCATTCACAAGCAATTAGGGTTTACTTTCTAGGTTGCTCTAGTTTGCTTACTTGCATTTTAGATCTTGTACACACACAAGGTCTGCACACACATTACTTTTACAATACAACTTGGCTATTCATGGAGGTGGAAATCACCGAAGCAGGGGTTTGACTAAGGCAAAACCCTATATAGCCGCCCAAACACCTTTTTCAGATACAAGTGCAAGTTTCGGGACTCGGACGATGCCGCAGGTTGTAGATCTGGGAAAAGCAGGTCGAGACAGCACCCCACACCAAATTGTAGAGCAAAAGACCAGGACAGGGGCGTGGGGTGCCCTGGTCCTGCCAGGATAGGGGCGCTGGGTGCCCTAGTCCCTGGGATAGAGGCGCTGGGTGCCCTGGTCCTCCTGACAGACAACATTTCAGACAGTTTTCCAAAGTGCAAAACAACAGTTTCAGGTGCAGTTCCGGGACAGAATCAGGACAGTGGCGCCCGCGCCCCCGTCCTGAACATTTTCAGTCAAATTTTGACTCCGGGTACGCATCTGCATTCTTGTTTTATCCTTGTGTTTATAGCTTTCCATTGTTTAAGTTCAATTCTGCAATCTTCTTGTTAGCTCATACTTGCATTTTAGGGTTAGGAATTGAACTTGCATAATCTTACCTTTCAATTACAACAAAGGAATAGAAACCCTAATAGGTAGCCCGTGGCTCTCTCTTTCACAAAAAGAAGTAGCCAATTGTGTGATACCTCTAGGCTCTTTCGTATTCTGTAATGTGTGTCAAAAGGTAGGATTAGGGCATGATAACCTAGTGTCGCTTTTTCCCCCACACAGGTATGTATGATTGCAATGAAAATGTAGCACACATTGATGAGCAAATTTTTAAAGAATGTCACATGGAACAACAAAGTGCAATGCAATTCCAGAAGATTGCTGAACTTAGGAAAGCTCTTGAAGTTGTGGATAAGAAAGTTCAAAGGTTGGAGAGCCTTAGAGTTGTTAATGAAGACCTTCTGCAATATGGTAAAGAGGATTATTCGGAAAAGGACTGTGAACTGAATGCTTGTACACTTGATGAACAACATGCTGATCTAACAGATGGTTTTATGACATAAAATTTTAGTGAACATGTTGAAAGCTCATCAAATGAAGTAAATGGCAGCGATATTCATCTTTATTCTTTGGCTGATGATGAGTGTTCTATTGGTAAAGAAGATCAATTGTGGCAAGATAAGTATCATAATCTTGATTTTCAGAATGATGGTCATAGGATGAAAATTTGTGGTTGTGAAACATGGAACACTGAGGATAGTTTCAACCTAGTTTCAATTTCTTCTTTGTCTAATGAAGATGATTATGATGATATGGCAGATGGTATTTTTAGCAATTTTTCTAATGTTCTATACAATGTTGATGTAGACACGGACCAACCACTTCATTGTCATAATGTTCATAAGGGGATTTTCCATTTGGTTTCTAACCCTTTGTATGAAGAAATAATTGATCAGCCATATGTTGTGAATGATGAACCAGTCTACAATGCTGATACCATTCCATGTAGCAGTGACATGTTTCATGATGAAGATAAGAGGCATGGGTTGTGTGATGATTACTTCAGACCACAAATGGAAGTTTTTCAGGTGGATATAAGTCTGAATGAAAAAGACTTAGCTAAGGATTTGCTTCAGCCAGAGGTATGCCTCCTTTTCCATGAATGGGATATTGAGAATGCAGAGGTTTTGAGCTTGATGAAAAATGATAGTAAGGAGTGTGATCATCCTAGTGAAGTATCACATCTGGATTGTAATATTTATGTTCCTTGTTTGTATCAATCAGTAAGTAATGCCCCTCATTCTATGAATTTAAATGGTAATAAGGCATGTGCTGATAAGAACTACAATAGTGAGATTGAATGCTTTATTTTTGAAGTTCAGCATGATGATGCCCTTGCAAATGATAGAATTGATTGGGATAGTGAAAGGTATGGCAGCTTTTGGGAAAGCCTCTATTGTGATTTTACTCATGATTTTACTTGTGTTGAAATAGTGTGTGACTATAAAGTTCAAAATCAGACAAAAGGCATGTACACTAGTTGTTTTAGTAGTATGATGGTAAGGTTTGATTATAATGATTATGCTCAGTTGTTACTGGAAGGTACCTTTGATTGGATCATGATATCAAGAGATGAAAATCAGATTTTAGATAGAGGTAAATGTTGAGGAAAGTGGATCAGTTATAATTAGTTGTAAGTATGTTTGTATATCTTGTATAGTTTCTTTGCTTTAGTTGTGTGGTTTTCAATAAAGTGCCTTTCTCTTTGGGTAGAATAAGGATGCCCTATTTTCGAGAAGATAAGAGATGTGATCTGTTTTTGGGTGGTCTACTTAACCATAGATTCTGGATTCTTGTGTTGATCTTGCAATCAACCATCCCCAGTCAGAGCCACTGTTGGGACTCATTAAAATTGAGTCAATTTTAGAGGCCCATTTCAAATGTTTGCCCTACATTTCTAAATGAGTCAGTTTGAATGGGCTAGTTAGAGAGAGGGCAAAATGGAGCCAGTTGATTTTCAAAGGGTAAGGCTGAAGAATCATGTCCTACACCTTTCATTTGGCCTATTCAGTGATGTGAAACTTTTAGAATTCAGTTTGGATAAGTTTACTAGGTACCCATTTCGAGGGGTGAGCTGAAAGCGCATTTTAGGCACAAATGCAGATTTTATTGAGTAGCCTACTTTGGGTGTTTATATCTTTTGCCCTATTGATTGTCATGATGAAAATTAAAATGGATTGAATTCTATGCATAAATGTGATTCAACATGCAGAATTTCAAGTCTTCATGAATCCATTTGCTCAGTTTACCAAGCTCGAACTGTTTGCAGTTTGAATGTTTTGACAAGTCCCTGTTTCAGTTCCTAGTCGGAACCCTGTTTCGCACAAGTCTAAAAGTTGCCTCAGTGAGTGTCATGACAAAATGTTTATTCTGAGATATTGTTGGTATAAGTGATGAGTCATGTTTCAAGTTTCAAGCCTCTGCCAATCTATTTGATCAGTTTTCAAAAGGATCTATTGAGCCATCTTTTTCAGTTATCTGTACTTTTGTTGCCGCATCAGTTAAAGTAGCCATTTTCATGAGAACGCCATTTGCGCTCAGTCAGACTTTTGGTCAAAATAAGAATCCAAAGATTTAATATGTACTTCAAGGTAACTATGTTTCAAATTTGAGGGACTACGGAGGTCGTTTGATATTTTTGAGAAAGGCATCATGTGTTGCCAGAATATTGACTTCATCAGGTCCGTAGTGTCGACAAAGCCAATTGGTCATTTTCGCCAATTAATATCTCTTTGCTTGGGATTTGTCTTGAAAAACCACTTGGCAGAGTTCATCCTTGTATATCAGAGTACACGCCTGTCAGATGGCGAGGTCCAGAAAGGTGTTTTGACCGGCTTGAAAAATACGTCTTCGTGATTAAATGCGAAAATGTGGCGCAAGTGCTTGAAAGTTGCAAAACTCATTCTGATGATCCAAAAATGGTGTCGATCGATTCCAAAGGTAAGTTTAAGGTTCGTGAGGCATTTCAGAGGTCAGTTGAATGAAAACAAATTTTTTTTTAGTCAGACCCACTTTGGGGCCCGACCTAGCTCATGCCCGTGCACTAATTTTATGGTGAAGAGGTTTTAAAATAACATGGTGCGCTCATAAGTAAAATAAATGGAATGGATTTCAATGCTTTGACAATGGGGTTCTGAAAGTAATAGTTGCTCACAATCATTTACTTGACGTATTTATCCTAAGTTGAATTCTGCCTGTGCGGTGTGAGGTGCCAAATGCAAGAGTTTTAAATAAATGGAATTTGTTGAAAGGGCATGGATGTTTCCAAAGCAAGTGTGATTTCCAGGTGTAAATTAAATTCCATAACCATGGCCAAATCCTCCCACGCGAGTTGAAGACCATAGAAAGTCTCAGGCAAATTCAAATGGTGGAGGGCTATGCTTTTAAATAACTTTCAGCAATTTGCAATTGACATAATGAAATGTCTTTCCTTTTGTTGTTCGCGTGGTGTTTGGGCTGAAGAGCCATTTCAAAATGAAGCAATACTTCAGCAAATAAAACTCCAATGCCAAATTCCCCCCTCTGCTGTCGAGTTTGGAGGCTATTTTAACTTTTAAGTAGACACAATTGGAAGTGTTGGAGAGGGCAGCTTTGAAGTTTATTATAATGCAACACTTCAATGGCTTCCCCTCCTCCCACATACAACAGCCCCATGGTGAAATTCCAAGAAAATTCCATTTTTAACTTCCCAGCAAATGGCTTTGGCTGGTGTAAAGCCAAATTCCACAACCTTCCCAGCATTCTCATTGTTGTGTGTGATGGCTGGGAGTGCAACTTAAAATTGCAAACAAGTTAGCAACAGTCTCCTCCCTCACATGGACCATGAAATCATCCAAGCAAATAAAATGGAAGGTGCACATAATTAAGAACCATGACCTTTGCCAGCAATCCTCCCTCATGTGCTATGGCTGGGCATTGAAGTAAGAAGGCTTTAGAACTTTCAAAGAAGATGTAATAAAATCCTCCCCTACGTATAGCAGAATGCATAAATCCTTTTGTGCAGCAGGCAACGTGGTGGTGAATGCCAGTTAAAAGTTTTTTGAATGCATTGGCCTCCCTCCTCCTTGTCGTGTGTCTCTGACCTGTGCAGATGTGAGTAAGGTTTTAAATTTTTTAAGTTTGTATTGGTTGGTGCAAAGCTGAATCCACATTCTTTGTTGGTCTCTCCCTCCTGCCGTGGAAATGTTGGAAGGCATTAAACTTTGGCAGAAAGCTTCAGAAGCGAATGCATTTGGAAAGTGGTAATGGAAGGGGGAATTAAAATCCCAAACAAAATGAATGGGCAGTGCTATTAAAACTTAGAGAAAGGCTCAGAAAACACAGTCCCAGGCAAAATCCTTTATCCCACATTCGCTGGGAAGTGAGATTTTATGCAAAAAAAATAAAATAAGACACCCATCTAATATATCAAAGCCTTAAGGGATTTTAAACCAAAGTGCTAAGGGCACCCAAGGCGGACCCCATGCGCATGGGTGCAGATCCCAAGGTGACCAAGGAGGCTGATTGAGCAGCGACCAAGTGGACCCCATGCAGGAATGGTTCCCAGGGCGGGCAAAATTTTGTAGAGAAGGAGCAGATTAACGAGCGAGCAAGTTGGAGGAGATCGATGACCGGTGTGACTTCGTGAAGGAGAGATGCAAACTCGTTAAGCCCTACGAAATGGCGAAAAACCCAAGCAGATCGCGAAGTGTTAAAGAGCATGCAAGTTTGGAGATGATCCGACGGTCGGCGTTGATTTGCAAGCCAAAGTTGCTCGAAGGTTAGCCATTGCAAAATGGTGAAAGGCAGGTGGCAAGATGACATGGTGGTCCAGCTCACGGGTCCTGTCCAATGGTGCTGACATGGTGCAGAGGTGGTGGACACATGGCAATGATGTGGCGATGAACAAGCAACCAAGTGGTAGTGACGAGGCGTACACATGGCAGTGATGAGGTGTCATCCGAGGTGGCACCTAGTGGATCCCATCGACCAATCAGAGGTTGCCATGTGGCAAGGTGTTAGGGCATAATCAGGCCAAAAATCAAAGTTAAATCAAAGTTATTTAAATAGTTTCAACTATGTTAAAAATTCAAAAATTTAAATGATGGAGGCATAAAAATGAATTAATTCGCCCAGAGGTCTATTTTTGGCCAAAATATGAAGTATTACTTATCGCCGGAAAGCTCTCGAGATGAGGAATGCAGTTATGCAGTTAATTTTAATAGATATGGGATATTTCAAGAGCAGTTTCCATGGGAATGAAGAAGATATTTTTGCAGTTAGGGACAAAAGAGACACTTGGCAATTTCGGTTGCAGGCCTAATCTTTTCCCTCCTCTTCTTAGTCCCAATTTCTTCTCATGTTGGGAGAGATCACAAGATTTTTGTAAAAAAGCTCTGGCAAAATATATTTGGGGGTTTTTTCTTTCTAGTTTTGAAAGATCATTCTAAGTTAATGTAGATTTGATGATGGATATAAATATACAGATCAAGGCATTCTGATCCTAAATTCTAGTTCTCTTCTTGTATGCAAAATTGATTTACTGGTTCAATTAGATAATCGAGGGTTATTTAATTGAATGATTTGCAAGGCAAATTCATGGAGATGTTTTAGGTTTCTCTCTCAAGGAGGGAGATTAAATATACTTAGAATTTTTCTGATAGTAATTAGTAATTATGCTTGAATCTGATAACTGGGTTTAGCATAAAGATAAAAATTTATGTATGTCAGGCATATGTAAGTTTAGTGAAGTCAGAATGATGAAATGTATATTGATTTCCAATTTAGAATTCTTATTTAGTCTTATGTGACTCTGAAGCCTAGGATAAGGCACTGGTATAGTTTTGCTAGGTTCTATCAGCTTCTTGGAGATCAATGAAAATGATTACAAGCCTTTCTTTTATGTTCAAAGTGATAGGGTTTGCAAGGGTTGGTATTTGTCTTCTCTGTAAATCTCGAATCATAGTTATGAAAAGTAATCATAAAGGGTAAACCTGCCTAAGCTAGGTGAAAGCTTGAAGTGTAGAAGGTTTTTGTATAAACCTTGTTATATGTTGTCTTTTGTTCTATTTCCTGTTGTTTCTCTCCATAAGCGACAGAGATCTAAGATTCGAGTAGGGAAAACAAAGCAATAAAAATTTATGAGCAACACTATCATTGATAGCATCAAACATGCCAGATTACAGTTCTGGTTAAGGTCAATATCAGAGGTCTAAACCTCAGTACATAAACACAACTTGATCACCTATGATCGACCAAATCCTTGCCCATACCCATATATCCACACACAATCTACAATGAGATCTTACATACATTTATACCATCTTAGGATGTAACCAATTAGGTCAGCCACACAAATGACAATACAATAGATCCATTACATAATCCTAAAATAAAATCATAACACATGTTGGCCTAAGGCCAAACAAACAATATCCAATCAATAAAATATCCCAGAAGTGTTGAGACATGGACTAGCTAGGACTTGAACGTAGGACCTTCCATACGCTGCTGGAGTGCTCTACCACTGAGCTACTGGCCCCTCTTGGACCAGTCCATTGTTGGTTCAGGTGTGGCTTATTTCCAATGCCAACAACCCCCTTTAAGCTACACCTTGCGTGTGCTTGGGGCTCCTAGCCTGAACCTGGCTCTGATACCATGTTAATTTTGTGGATCAGAATTAAAATTTATCTTCTTTTATGTATTATCTATCACTAAATTGTTGTATAAATCTGATTGTCTTCTTTTATGTTGCAGGAGAGGAGGAGCATTTTTATTTCAATGTCCATTCTCACACATTTCATTTGGTATATGTAGTGGGCTAGGTACGGTCAAGCAATGCCTTGACCGGCCATGTCTTTTAGACATGGCTGATCAAGACATCATTTGATCATGCCCCCTCACGATAATAATTTTTTGAATGAGAGACTTCATTTATCTCTCATTCAATCATTTATCTTACCAAGGCTATCATGCATTAACACTCCCTCTTAGCTAGGTAAGATAAATGTAAAAGGTATTGGGAGCAATATTCATAAATCGTATGATGCTTATCTTGGGACCATAGTTTCAAGATGTGAATTGCCTCTATCAGCAATTCTATTCAAAAACTCTTGAGTGGATTGCCTTTGTCAGTGATTCTATCCATAAGCTCTTGTGTGGATTGCCTCAGTCGGCAATTCTATCCACAAGCTCTTGTGTGGATTGCCTCATTCAGTGATTCTATCCAAAAGCTCTTGTGTGGATTGCCTCAGTCGGTGACTCTATCCATGAGCTCTCATGTGGATTTCCTCAGTCGGAGATTCTATCCATGGGCTCTTACGTGGATTGCCTCAGTGGACAATTCTATCCATGAGCTCTTACATGGATTGCCTCAGTCGGCGATTCTATCCACAAGCTCTTATGTGGATTGCCTCAGTCGGCGATGCTATCAACAAGCTCTTACGTGGATTGCCTTAGTCAGTGATTCTATCCATGAGCTCTTGTGTGGATTGCCTCTGTCGGTGATTCTATCCACAAGCTTTTACGTGGATTGCCTTAGTCGATGATTCTATCCACAATCTTGAGTTATTGTAAGATCGTCACCTTCCAATAACCTCAAAAATACAAGTGGAAATCATTTGGAAGTCGTCACTTCCTTATGATTTACATAGGGCCCATAAAATAATTATTAGCATTAATAATAATAATCAATATTTACAATTTTTACCTCAAAAGTGCTCAATCTTGATTAGTAAGCTCCCTCTCAATCATAAGGTATCTTGAGTTTCTTCTAGAGAGCATATTTTTCTGAACATACATTTGAATTTCTGACTTCAGCACGAGACACTTGTAGTTTAAGTTTGAGAGGACAAGTTCTTGCAATGTGGTCATATTTGAGACTTTGAAGGAGATATCAATCTGATCTTAATCGGATCTTCCTTTAGGCGGCTAGGCTTTATAGAAGGAAACCTGGCTTTGATACCATGTTGAGACATGGACCAGCTAGGACTCGAACCTAGGACCTTCCATATGCTACTGGAGTGCTCTACCACTGAGCTATTGGCCCCTCTTGGACCAGTCCATTGTTGGTTCAGGTGTGGCTTATTTCCAACACCAATAGGAAGCACATCAGATGATCCACCAACACGTTTCATGCAACCCGGTCCATAACCTAGATAGTACCGGACCTAAATTAAATCCACACACGCCAAAGCAATGAAACCAATTAGTCGATGCATGAACACAATCACCATCAACATCCCAAATCCCTTCTAGAAGCTACAGCAACACCACTTATGCATTACATCAAGGATCTTCAATAAAGCTCTATCGGTGAAACCCTTATCGGACTAATAAGGAAAGCTTACTAGAACATAAGATAGCATCTGATCATCAAGTCAATACCAACTGACTAAAACATACTTCAGAAGCATATGAACCATCCATAAAGACATATTCCATCAACCAGATCATACCGGTGGCAATCAACTGATTATCTTCCCGATCCAATCCTCCTACCAGACGCCAGTAAACAATCAAAACAATAGGTGCTAACACCAATGACCAAAAATCAATGCAACACATAATCAATTCCATCATATGGCCAACAATCTCCCCCTTTGTCATTGATGGCAACACTAGATGTGAAAAACATCCAAGTTCCAAGAAAATACCAAACAAGTCTCCCCCAATGGAAGACTGCCAACAATCTCCCATGAAATGATATAGAAATGAAGCTCTAAACCAAAACTGAAACAAAAGGACCAAATACCACCAAACTCCCCCTAAGGAGTGCAATCAATGGTTTTTCACATATATTCCTCCCCCTTTGATAGCAATGCCAAAGAATAAATAACTCTAAAACTCAAGGCTGACTACTTCCCCTGAGTAGTAGCATTGATTCATCAATCTGGAGCAAAAGGTAGCTCTGATAATGCATACTGGACTGATGCACAAATGCATCAATTAAGTCTCTATCAGAGGGATAGAAACCCCCAATCTATCTCTCAAATACTCAAATGATTCATGGGACAAAGGTTTAGTGAAGATGTCTGCTATCTGCTCTTTAGTGTTTACATAAACCAATGTAACTTCTTTTGCTTCCACCTTTTCCTTCAAAAAGTTATACTTGATTGATATGTGCTTAGTCTTGGAGTGAAATACCATATTCTTTGATATGTCAATAGTTGCAGAGTTATCACAATTGATAACTACCGGATCAATACAAGTCACTTGTATATCCTTTAGCATCTGCTTCATCCACAAAACTTGAGTAGAATTGGTTGTTGTTGCAACATATTCAACTTTAATAGTAGATAAATAAATGCATGACTTCTTCTTGTTGATCCATGAAACCAACTTAGTTCCAATAACATTCTTATTTTTAAGTCAGGAAACTAAAGTCCAAGTATTGTTCTTTTCTATATGATCTAATTCATCTTCCATAGCTTTCATCCAACATTCATTTTTACAAGCTTCAACTACTGATGCCGGTTCAATCTAATAAATGAGACATGCCTCTTGATTTTCCAATCTTCTCCTTGTCATAACTCCCATGTTTTTGTCTCCAGTGATCTAATTTTCAGAATGATTTAGCCTTACATACCTTGGTGTTTTCTGATTTTCAGATTCTTTGTGCTACTCTTTAGTGACATTTGAGATTTCTGATGATGTTGGGGTAACTGGTTCAGTATTTTGTCCTGGTACATGCACTACTAGTTCAGTTATGATCATTTCCACTACTAGTTCACTGTCATAAGATTTAGCTTGGTCTTTGTACTGCTCATCCAGTTTCACATTAGCGCTCTCCACAATTCTCTGCAATCTTTTGTTATAGCATATATATGTTTTGCTTTTAGTTGAATAACCAAGAAATATTCCTTCATCACATGTAGGGTCAAACTTTCCAGTGGAATCATCTCTTTTGATATAAAACTTAATTTCAAATATTCTAAAATATTTAAGAGTAGGAGAATGATCAAACCATAATTCATAAGGTGTCTTACCGATATCTCCTTTGATATGAACTCTGTTAAATGTATAAAATTCTAAACTAACCCCTTCTCTCTAGTAGATATGAGGCAAATTATCTTCCATCATCATGATTCTGGCTGCATCCAAAATGGTTATGTTCTTTCTTTCCATAATTCCATTCTGCTGAGGTGTCCGGGGTGCAAATAGCTATCTCCTAATGCCATTTTTCTCATAGTTTCTATTGAACTCACCATATGTGAATTCACCACCTTGATCTGATCTCAGACACTGGATTTTGATTGTTGTCTCTATCTCAACTATAGCTTTAAAGATCTTGAATTTCTCAAAGACTTCAGATTTCTACCTTAGAAAAGAAACCCACATCATTCTAGAATAGTCATCAATGATTAACATGAAATATCTATCACCTTGAAAGCATCTTGTATTAGAAGGACCACATAGGTCAGTATGAATCAAATCAAGAACATCATTAGATTTATCAGGTATTCTCTTACAAGAAGTTCTGATTTGCTTATCCATTTGACATTATTTACATACCGGATTATGAGGCTTCACAATCTCAGATAAATCTCTAATTGCCTTAGTTGAATTGATATTTACAATGCAATCAAAATTTACATGACACAACCTCTTATGCCATAGCCAACTTTCATCAATATGTGCAATCGAACATGTCTTTTCACCGGAGTTCAAATGAAAGATGTTACCTTTTGTCTGTGTACCGGTTGCAATCTCTAATCCCGATTTGCTAATGATTTTGCACTTTCCATCCTTGAATTGTAATTGAAATCCTTTGTCTACCAACCATCCTACACTCAAAAGATTATGCTTCAGACCTTCAACATAATAGACATTATTAGTGTTATGCTTACCATCCAATGAAATGGGTCCTCTTCCTTTGATCATATATGCCTTGTTATTACCAAATCTGACTTGACCACCATCAAATTCTTCCAGGGTTAGAAACTTTCCTTTTTCACCTGTCATATGATGAGAACATCCACTGTCTATTACCGATTCATCTATGTCTTCAACTTTTTCTACAAGGGCCTTTTCCTCATTCTTTATAACTAGTTTCAGATCATCTTCCTTCATAGCATAAAATACCCAGTCTTTTTCATATTCGGATCCACTAGTTGAATCTCATGTCGATTCTTCTTCTAAGGCATCAGTTACTCCTTCCTCATTAGCATAGTTGCATGATTTGTTTCTATATTTCTTGTACTTATGCTTGATCTGATATTCAAGGTTAGGATTAAAAGATCTTGCTCTTTCTTTCAATTTTGAATTCCTTTAAGGACATCTAGATGCAAAATGACCTATCTTATTACATGCAAAACATTTGAAAGGGAATTTTTCTTTATACTTACTTTCTGACGGACCTCTAGGTATCCTTCTAGAAAATAGGGCTTCAAGTTTCTCAAGCGCTTCATCTTGTTTCTTGATCTCTTCCAATTCCTTTGCATACAAAAATTTCCAATCTTTCTTGTCGGTTGATGATGTAGATGCCTTAAATGCAGTATCAACCTTTGTAGCTCCAGGAGGACCAAATTCTTCAAGCTCAAAAGAAAATATCTTCCCAACAAGAGTATCTCTATTGACAGAAGAATTAGGCATGGTTCTTAGCTTATTAATTGTAGTTACCTTTATCCTATATGCCGGTGTAAAAACCCTTAACACTTTTGAAACAATCTCTTCCTTGCTCAAAGATCCACCACAACACTAAATTCCCAATATAATTTCATTAACCCTTTCCATGAATGCAAAAAATATTTCATCTTCTTCCATCTTCAAGCTTTCATATCTTACTCGGTAACATTCAAGTTTTCCAATTTTAATAGTAAGATCACCTTCATTCAAAGTCTCCAACTGTCCCATATAGCTTTTTCCGATGATTTGTCTGATAGTCTCATGATTTGCTTATTTGATAAGGCACTTAAGAGGGCTTCTCTATCTCTGTAATCATTCTCAATGTTCTTATCCAAGTCTATCGGTGCAGGAATGCCAGATGCCAAATTATGAAGAGTGTAACCATTCTGAGTTATTTCCCAAATTTATTTTCCAATGCATCTTAATTGAGTCTCTATCTAAATCTTCCATACTGCATAGTTTGTTCCATGAATCCTAGGGTTGTCCTTCCGAAAAAAATGATTTGAACTATTAGTTGTGATAGGGTCTTCGTCAAGTAGTTAAGCTTCTGCAAAAAGAGGACTAGGCTCTGATACCAATGTTAGAATAACCGGTGAACAATTGAGAGGGGGCCTAAATCAGTTGTTAACATATTATGTGAATTAAAGCACTTGCAACCTTATACTTGTATAACTGATTAATCATTAAAGCATAAATGAAAACTAGAGAATCAATACCATGCAACCATAACACATAACACCATGATTTGTACATGGAAAACCTCAATGAGGAAAAACGACAGTGGGGAACCCTACCCACAATCAGATGTGTAATGCCCCTACCCTAGTCGGCCTTGTAAAATCCGTTTGACCTTGGTTGACTTCCTATGTGGCATCCTTGAATGGTTGATAAACTGTGATGAAATGTTGTAGTTTAGATAATATAAATAATTGTACATACCTATTATTGTGCTCTTGCATCAATTCTTGTGTAAATGTAATTGTTTCCTAATTCTTGTGATAAATCTCGAGCTAACGCCTTCATTGAATATGTATATGTATATGTATGCTGGCGTGATTCATGGGTGTAGGAGATTGCAGGTATAACACTGCCTAGGGTTAGGTTCATCTCCTTCGGGATTCGCAGGGTTGAGTATACCTCCTCCATACTTAGAATTCGGATTTGGGGGTCATAAAACTCTCGTCTTGCCTTAGCCATAATTAGGTGAGCACCGTGTGTGGTCCGTAGGGTTCTCTTTTCGTTTGGGTTGCATGTTGTGTGATTGGTGGACTTTCTCGATTTGCATGCCTTGCGTGTGGTAAATGGAGTATGTTATCCTAAGTATTTAATTCAATTTAATGTGTGGATGTATGCATTAGTAATTTGGAAATTTAAAATAGGTAGTTTTCTTTTATATGATTAATCGTTAATTTAAGAGATCGCTTTATTTATATTTGTAGCAAGCTTAAGTATCTAAATTGAATTAATGTGTTCATTTATGCATTAGTAGTTGAGGAATCAAAATACATAGGTTTCCTTCATGAGATTAGCCATTTATTAAAAAGATCGTTTTATTATGTGTAGCGAGTTTAATTTAATAGTTAAATTTAAATAACGAATTTAATTAGGTTATATGTTTTTAAAAAGGAGGATTTAAAGTCATTTGGAAATAGAAATAAATTAATCATTTTCGCATTTTGGAAAAGAAAGGGTAAATTTTATTATTTAAAGGAAATTATTATTTTTACTTGTAAAGTTGATATAGTATAAAAGATTGATTTTTGGAAATTTAAATTAATCTAAATGCTATACCCTGGTCAATAGTTTTGAAACATAATGTAGGCCTAAATTAATATTGAGAAATTAAAATTTAAAACTAAATAAGAGATAGAAGCATTTTAATTTTAATTAGAAAAATGAGTTAGATTTATTGAGTAGTGGAAAAGAATGATTTCCATTTTCATTTTCTTTTATTTAAAAAATGCTTAAATTCTAAATTGGAAATTAGGTCAAAAAAGAGGGGGTTCTCATTTAACCTATTTTTTGAAAAATAATGGGGGAATGGAAAAATTTTGGAAAAAAAAAAAAGAAGGGAAGAAATGCGATAAAGGTAGGATTCGAATGCACCTTTCTTTCCTTTTTAAAATTTTGGGTATATCTCTGAAATTTGTTCTTGAAGATTTCTTACTCCAAATCTCCATGATTGTTGTTAAACTATGGATTTCAGTTTTGGAAAAATGGGTTGTTCTTTGGTCAAAAAAAAAAATTGGTTTTAATGGATTATGTGTTTTAGACTAGCTGAGAAAATAATTTCCCATACAGTTGTTTTGAACAAATTGGAAAATATTTGTGACTATGATAAAAGGGTATGGGGTTTTTACGTTTTTTTATCATTACGTAGTTTTATTCAAAAATTTTATAAAGTCGAAATTGGGAAGAAAGAAAAATAATATATACAAAAAAATATAAACAAAAAAAAGAAAAAAAAATGGGGTTTTAGGGGGGCGGGGGAGCCGAAGCTCTACCCAGTCCCCCGCTCCACTGCGTGTGGGTGCCGAAGGGGCTGCGGACCCCATGGCGGCCGCAGCAACCCCTGGCTCCACATAGTGGAGGCCGAAGGGGCTGCGACCCCCACGGCGGCCGCAGTAACCCCCGACTCCACTGTGTGTGGAGGCTGAGGGGCTGCGCCCGTCGTGGCAGTTGCAGGCCCAGCGGCTAGGGGAAGGCCGACCTAGGGTTTGCCGCCCTAAGGTTTGGCCGGCTTTTTTTTTTGTTTTGTTTTTAATTTTTCTTTTGTTGTTTGAAATTTAGTTTTGGTAAAATAAATAAACAAAATTTAAATAATAATAAATATATATGAAGCAATATGTTTTATTATTATTAAAATTTGTTGGGAGATCCAAATACTATTAAGTAATAATCAATGACAATGGGATAAAATTTGTATTAAAATATATGCTAAATTAGATAGTATCTACTTAGTATATATCATTGATTATATATTCATCATTGGCCCCATTGTAGCGAGAATTGTCATTTGAATTATCAATCGTTGTAATAAGGTTACTTTTTTTTTAAAGATGGTGAATACGGGAATTTAAATATACGCTATTAAATAAATCGAATGGTGAATTCTTCCTTAAAAGGTAGGGTAGGGAACTTTAATTTATTGGGAGATGTCTTCCCATTTCCTTGTTATCATGTTTAATGTATTTCGTTCCTTTCTGAAAAAGGGTAAATTTTGTGTTGCTAGATGGGGACTAGATTATTGTTGTAAAACCAACTTATCATTAGTGTTTATCTAAGGATTAAATAATATGTTTAGATGCTTAAGCAAATGTGAGAAAAGATTGTATTTACCCGTTAACGCTTGAGCATGGCTTAATATTTTGGTAATCGTTATGTCTATAATAATAGCACGTCCTTGATAGGTATGTTGGGTCCCTGTCGTCTGGTTGTTTTTGTCTAGTCATAGTCAGTCAAGTCTCCATTTAGGGTACCAACAGTAAAAAAAAAATCCTTGTTTTTGCTTTGATGTATTCAGTAGGATCTGCTTCAAAAGGGATCATTATGTAATTATCAACCGAGGTGGTTGTTGTATATTGGTTGTGTTCGCCCAAGAGGCAAAGATGTAAAAGACATGTAAATTATGTATTCCTAACGATATTAAATGCCAGAGGGGTCTTGCAGTTGAGCAGACCCAGAGATGTAGCCCTCTAGGGGTGAACTCCGAGATCATATTCGTGTTATGCGATGCCTTGTCTCTTTTATTTCATACTTTAAGTTATCATGTATGGTTGCTTTTCATAAGTGTATAATGGGAATTTAATGAAGCTAAATCAAAGTGCATAAAATTAGTCATCTTGATAAATGTAGTAAGCAGGTTCATAAAACATTGTAATTATGATTATGGAAAAGTATTTTGTTAATGTTAATTAAAAGAAGTAATAGTGGAAAGAATCTCGCTAGGTTACCATTATTGTTTTAGCCTGATATAAAGTTGGTAGATTGAACGAATGTGAATGGGTAACAAAGATAGAATTAATGTTGTAATTTCTAAATTGAAATCTAATGGATGAACTTCATATGGGTTTTTACCTTTTTATCTTAGTAAATGAGCATTGTCATGTTAGTTATATTTCACTATATTGGATGAATTTATTTAGTTATTTATGTTTTAATCTTAACAAATAATCTTTACCAGATTAATTTGATAATTGGGTGAACTCAACTATTTATCCATATTATAACCCTAATAAATGAATTTCTTTATGATTAGCTAAAATTGAACTGAAAAGGGAAGGATTCATTTAGTTGTTTATATCTTAATCTTAGCAAATGTATCTCTTCATATTAACTTTATTTTAACTAAAAAGAGTGACACACATTAAGTTAGTTATATTCTAGTCCTAATGGAAGAACGTCACTATGTACTTATATTTTTAATCCTGAAAGAATGTATATCATCTTGCTAACTATACTTTAATTAAAGGGATGAACTCATGTGGTCCTAATACATTTTCACCTTAATGAATTGAGCTCCATCCATTAGCATTATTTTAACTCCAATGAAAGAACTCTATGGCTTCTTACATTTTATCCTCCATAAAAGAACTACGACTCATTAGTTGGTTTTGCTTAAAATCAAATGAAGGAACCTCATTTTATTGATTGCAGTTTAATCCTAAATGAATGAATCTCATTAGGCATACTTTTAATTGTAAAGGATGATATCAATCGTGGGTGGTTACCCTTAACCCAAAAGAATGAACTTCATTATATTAGTCGTATTGTACCTTAATGGGTGGACTCTTAAGTTAATGTTGTTTTAAAGTGCATTGAGTAAATAACCTCGTGTTAACCTCCTATCCATTCAAAATAAATGAATGCTTCCTAAAATTCTAAGATGTCAATTTATTGAACACATATATATCCATGTCTTAAGCATTATCTCATAATTAAGATATCTAGCTTATTGGATCAATTGTTGCGAGTTGAGTTAGGTGTAAGGTTACGTAATCGCGTTGGGAAACTCCTTAGGTTCGTTTAGCCTTCCGCTGTGTTATCTAAGTTTTAGATAACTCCAAATTATCTTAATTTTGTAACTTATTATTAATGCTCGTAATTATTATTATTAAAAAAAATATATTTACACTCTATTTGAGTGTTTTTAACTTAAACCCTTTGGGGTTTCCTGGTGGGGCATTACAAGATGATACTTATGCAACAAGTATATGATTAAAAAAGGGGTCTGGACATGCAGGAAGGCACATTGTCTAGAGAACACTACTCATCACAATGGAGTCTCACTAACTACAAAGATGTCAACCACCTCAAGATGTTTGGACTACAATCCAGAGAGAAGAACTATCGGTGATAGCATCAAACATGCCAAATTATAGTTTTGGTTAAGCTCAATACTGAAGGTCTAAAACCTCTTACATAAACCCAACTTGATCACCTATGATCGACCAAATCTCCATTTAGTTAAATCGAATAGTGAATTCTTCCTTAAAAGGTAGGCTAGGGAACTTTAATTCGTTGGGAGATGTCTTCCCATTTCCTTGTTATCATGTTTAATGTATTTCGTTCCTTTCTGAAAAAGGGTAAATTTTGTGTTCCTAGATGGGGACTAGATTATTGTTGTAAAACCAACTTATCACTAGTGTTTATCTAAGGATTAAATAATCTGTTTAGATGCTTAAGCCAACGTGAGAAAAGATTGTATTTACCCGTTAACGCTTGAGCATGGCTTAATATTTTGGTAATCGTTATGTCTATAATAATAGCATGTCCTTGATAGGTATGTTGGGTCCCTGTCATCTAGTTGTTTTTGTCTAGTCATAGTCGGTCAAGTCTCCATTTAGGGTACCGACAGTAAAAAAAAAAATCCTTGTTTTTGCTTTGATGTATTCAGTAGGATCCGCTTCAAAAGGGATCATTATGTAATTATCGACTGAGGTGGTTGTTGTATATTGGTTGTGTTCACCCAAGAGGCAAAGATGTAAAAGACATGTAAATTATGTATTCCTAACGATATTAAATGCCAGAGGGGTCTTGCAGTTGAGCAGACCTGGAGATGTAGCCCTCTAGGGGTGAACTCCGAGATCATATCCGTGTTATGCAACGCCTTGTCTCTTTTATTTCATACTTTAAGTTATCATGTATGGTTGCTTTTCATAAGTGTATAATGGGAATTTAATGGAGCTAAATCAAAGTGCATAAAATTAGTCATCTTGATAAATGTAGTAATCAGGTTCATAAAACATTGTAATTATGATTATGGAAAAGTATTTTGTTAATGTTAATTAAAAGAAGTAATAGTGGAAAGAATCTCGCTAGGTTACCATTATTGTTTTAGCCTGATATAAAGTTGGTAGATTGAACGAATGTGAATGGGTAACAAAGATATCATTAATGTCATAATTTCTAAATTGAAATCTAATGGATGAACTTCATATGGGTTTTTACCTTTTTATCCTAGTAAATGAGCATCGTCATGTTAGTTATATTTCACTATATTGGATGAATTTATTTAGTTATTTATGTTTTAATCTTAAAAAATAATCTTTACCAGATTAATTTGATAATTGGGTGAACTCAACTAGTTATCCGTATTATAACCCTAATAAACGAATTTCTTTATGATTAGCTAAAATTGAACTGAAAAGGGAAGGATTCATTTAGTTGTTTATATCTTAATCTTAGCAAATGTATCTCTTCATATTAACTTTATTTTAACTAAAAAGAGTGACACACATTAAGTTAGTTATATTCTAGTCCTAATGGAAGAACGTCACTATGTACTTATATTTTTAATCCTGAAAGAATGTATATCATCTTGCTAAATATACTTTAATTAAAGGGATGAACTCATGTGGTCCTAATACATTTTCACCTTAATGAATTGAGCTCCATCCATTAGCATTATTTTAACTCCAATGAAAGAACTCTATGGCTACTTACATTTTATCCTCCATAAAAGAACTACGACTCATTAGTTGGTTTTGCTTAAAATCAAATGAAGGAACCTCGTTTTATTGATTGCAGTTTAATCCTAAATGAATGAATCTCATTAGGCATACTTTTAATTATAAAGGATGATATCAATCGTGGGTGGTTACCCTTAACCCAAAAGAATGAACTTCATTATATTAGTCGTATTGTACCTTAATGGGTGGACTCTTAAGTTAATTTTGTTTTAAAGTGCATTGAGTAAATAACCTCGTGTTAACCTCCTATCCATTCAAAATAAATGAACGCTTCCTAAAATTCTAAGATGTCAATTTATTGAACATATATATATCCATGTCTTAAGCATTATCTCGTAATTAAGATATCCATCTTATTGGATCAATTGTCGCGAGTTGAGTTAGGTGTAAGGTTACGTAATCACGTTGGGAAACTCCTTAGGTTCGTTTAGCCTTCCGCTGTGTTATCTAAGTTTTAGATAACTCCAAATTATCTTTATGTTGTAACTTATTATTAACACTCGTAATTATTATTATTAAAAAATATATATTTACACTCTATTTGAGTGTTTTTAACTTGAACCCTTTGGGGTTTCCTGGCGAGGCATTACAAGATGATACTTATGCAACAAGTATATGATTAAAAAAAGGGTTTGGACATGCAGGAAGGCACATTGCCCAGAGAACACTACTCATCACAATGGAGTCTCACTGACTACAAATATGTCAACCACCTCAAGATGTTTGGACTACAATCCAGAGAGAAGAACTATCGGTGATAGCATCAAACATGCCAAATTATAGTTTCGGTTAAGCTCAATACCGAAGGTCTAAAACCTCTTACATAAACCCAACTTGATCACCTATGATTGACCAAATCCTCTGCACAAATGATTATTACATTATTCGCTCCTTACCCATATCCATATATTCACACACAATCTATAGTTAGATCTTACATATATTTATACCAACCTGAGACCTAACCAATTATGTCAGCCACACAAATGATAATACAATAGATCCATTACATAATCCTAAAATAAAATCATAGCACATGTCGATGTAAGGACAAACAAACAACATCCAATCAATGAAACATCCCAGAAGCGCATTAGAGGATCCACCAACACGTTTCATGCAAACCGGTCCATAACCTAGATAGCACCAGACCTAAATTAGATCCACACATGCCAAAGAAATGACACCAATCAGTCGAGGAATGAACACAATCATAATAAGCATCCAAAATCCCTTCTAGAATCTGCACCAACACCACTTATGCATTACATCAAAGAGCTTCAATAAATCTCTGTCACTGAAACCTTTATCGCACCACTAAAGAAGCTTACTAGAGCATAAGATAGAATTCGATCATCAAGTCAATACCAGCTGAATGAAACATACTTCAAAAGCATATGAACTATGCATACAAACATATTCCATCAACCAGATCATACCAGTGGCAATCAATTGATTATCTTTCCAATCTAGTCCTCCTACTGGAAGCCGATAAACAACCAAAACAACAGGTGTTGACATCAATGACAAAACATCAATGCACACTTAATCAATTCCATCATATGGCCAACACTTTCTAGTACTTGCATGTGTTGTTTTTATGACATATTCGAGTTTGTTGATAAGGACCTTGATACTATCAGAGGTAGCCTTTAAAATCTTGTAACTCTTCTCCCCAATATTTTTGAGGGTCTTCTCAATCCCTTCCATCTTCTTTTCAGTTGCCCCAACTCTATCTTCTAGGGTTTGAAAGCTATTGCTTTAGGCATTAATAATTTACCTTGCATTGTTGATAGCTTTAGTTAGCTCACTTAAGCAATCAGGTTGAGATCTGAATTTACTGGTGCTAATAGCTTCCAGAGCTTCAAGTTTGCTAGCTTCCTGGACCTATTTGGCTTTTATGTTTTTTATTTCCTTCTGAACCCAAAAGAAGACCTTATTGAAGCAATCCATACGATTTTTGATACAAAGGTCGAATTCCAGAGGGGATCCATACTGAGCCTCATCTCCCATAGGGTCCAAGTTCACCTCCATACCCCCTTCCTTCCACTATGTTGTCTTAATTTCCTTATTGGGGGTATTCTCCCCAGCCAAGCCCTTAATTCGATCCTTGGAGTCAGTAGGATGGGGTGAACGATTCTTATCTCCCAACTCCTCACCTCTCAACATCTTCCCCTTTTTCTTTTGGCTTGAGATAATTTGAACCTCCTCACTATCTATCTCCATGTCATCTTTACTCTCCTCTTCTTCCTTGTACCAATTGTAATCGTCTTCCACCTTTTGTTTCTGACTAGTCGACCCTTTACCCTATTCCTCTTGCCCGGTTTTCCTTTTATGCATGCTTGATTCAATTGTATGGGGATCCACCTCGACATCTGCCTATATGTCCTATCCTTCATCATCTTCATGATCTTCATCATCTAAATCACCCAAATCCTCATATGACTCAGATACCTCAAATATAGCCTATTGAACAATGGTGTTCTTGATATGGTTGTATAGAACCACCATAAGACCCTCATGTAAAGTTGGGTTAGTCTTGGGATTATAGATAGCATCCATAATCCCGATATTTAGGGCACATAACAGGTAGTAGGGGAGGGAAATTTTCTTCTTGTGCTGGAAACGATTAAGAATAACAAAGTGGTAGCTATAAAATCTAGTATATCTACCATATAAAGTTATGAATTCCATGACAACAAACAAAATCCATCGCCAGAGTAACTTTACTACCTTAGGGGAGTAGTATGTGTGGCTTTCCTTGACCAATTTCTCTTTCTCCACCTCATCCTTGGGGAATTTCTTCATAGCAACATCCGATAGCTTGTGGTCCCTGTAGAATTTGATTCCATCCATCAAAAGACTAGTAATTTCTATGATCATGGTTTTGTTAACCTTAACCTTCCTACTGCCAATGGTTAGGGTGCACTTATTCCACCCCTTTTTGAAAATCCTAGTGATTTTAGGTCTTCTTTCCTGCATTCTTTCCATGCAATCCAACATTTTTTATGCTTGCAACACAACCCAACCTGGGGATGATCCCGCCATTTATCAATTTTTGTAGCCTCTATGCACTTACAATTTCCCCCCATCTTCTTATCAGTATTAACAGAAAGTAAATTCTAGCAAATACTACTCTTCTTTGTAGACTTTATTGTTTTAAGAAGCAAAGAAGAAGCCTCTAGAAGCAAATAGATATTTCTCAAGCTTCTACTCCAAATGGAAAGAAGAACCCACAAAGCATGTGAGATGTTATGGCAATTAATAGTGTACATCCTTCTTGATTGATTACGATACCCTTTCATGATGTCACGACCACCCCTACCATATCGAGAAATGATATCAAATCCTGTCTTGTTTTCCATGATATCTTTCATAATTTAAAATGTCACGTGCCACTTGAGGGAGCTCCTCCTCTCCATACCAAACCTTTATCTGCCCACTACATACTGCCTCATTGGCAGCCCAATCAACACTCTTATTGGACTCTCTATAATCATGAGAAATGTGATAATGGTTGAATCCCCCAAGCAACTCCCTAGCCATGTCAATAATATTTTTAATCGTCAATGATGATTGTTGCCTACCAAGGAGGCAATTGATTATCTTTTTAGAGTCCCCCTCTAGCCATAAATATTTGGCTCCCAGTTGATGCACTAATTTTATGGATTGGAGGGCACACATGGCTTTAGCCAAGTGATTTGTTTGGTTCCCCAAGGGGAAGGGCACTTCCCCCATGCAAAAGCCAATACTATTTTAGATAACTCCACCACAGCCAGCTAGCCCTGGGTTCCCTTTAGCCTCCCCACCAAAGTTAACCTTAATCCAATCATTGGGAGGAGAAGACCAATAACACATCCTTATTTTGAGTTAATTGGTATTATTGTCCATGGAGGCTAGGATATTCCAGCTCCTTAAAACATCATACTCTTCCTTATTGTTGTAATAATGAGATCCAATAACCATCACATTCTCAACAAGATTGTGTTTTATCTTAGCACACACCACTTCATGGGAGTTAATGGAAATCCTAAAGATTCTGTTATTCCTTTCTTTCTAGATACCCCATAGGATATAAGGAAAGGAAAACTCCCACAAATTCCTTATAGTTGGATTTTTTGTTCTACAAGGCCAGCTCCTAAAAAAATCTTGAATCTCCTCGGGAAACATCCAATTTAAACCCCATAGCTAGAAAAGTATTAACCATATAGGTTGGACAAAAGGATAGTGAATAAAAATATGGTTCATATATTCTTCATTATTGAGGCATAAGTAGCATCTGTCGGGGATGCAGAATCCCCTCTTTCTCAGGTTATCTGTGGTTAGAATTTTATTTTGCAAAATAATCCATAAAAAAATATTAATTTTAGGAGTCAAACTTGAACACCTGGATTTGGCCCAACAGGGGATAGAGTCTTGAGACTAATCCAGCATAAGGATAGCAAATGACACCAAATAAGTCCCTGAAGGGGTACCTTCCCACACCAGGTGGTCCACCATTCTTGCATTAATGATATCCTGGTTGAGTTTCATATTAAAATTCTTTAAGTTAGGATCAATACAGCTCAGGTCCACCCACTTCTGATCTCTCCAGTAGTCAGCAAATTTGACACCAAACTTGTTCTTGCAGGCTTGGATGACCAAATAAGTAACACAATGATCATTGAGAGGAGCACCTCCAATCTAGGTATCATCCTAGAAATGTACCTTTCTACAATTACCAATGGACCACACTTTTCCTAGACTCACAATACCTTTTGCATGAGTAACACTATTTCATATGGTAGAACCACTCTGGATCTGATCTAAGGCAAGGAAATCTTCCACGGTAGGGTTCACACGTAAGTATGTAGCCTTCCAAATTTTATTCCATTCACCTGTTCCCTAATAGATTCTCCAAATTTGTTCCCCAGGAGGGTTTTATTCAAGGTTTTAATATTTCTCAGGCCAAGCCCCCCCATCTTCTTTGGTTTGCAAACTTTATCCCAGGCAATGAGGGCAACTCTCTTCTTCTCCTCAACCCCAGACCAAAGGAAAGCTTTCTGAATTTTCTCAATTGCATCTACAAATTTACCAAGTATTTTGAAGAGGCTTAAGGCATAAACTAGAAGACTCTGAAGAGAAGATTTAAAAAGATGGATTTTATCTGCTTGGCTAAGAAGGGTCCCTTTCCACCCAGCCAGCTTCCTGCTGAATCTATCAAGAAGACTATTGCAGAAAAGATCTATAGGTTTCATACCCAAGGGAAGACCCAAGTAAATATAATGAGGCTAGCCAATTTGGCATCCTAGGATCTGGGCCATTCTGATATGTTTGTCCTCTGGAGTGTTGAAGAAGAATAAAGAGCTTTTCTCCCAGTTAATCGATTGACTTGAAGTAGTACTATAATATTTGAGAAGGTTCTTCATGATAGTTGCTTCTCTAATTGAAGAAGAACCCATTAAAATGGTATCATCAATAAATTGTTGGTGGGAATAGGCTTTGAATCTAGAAGAGGGACAAACTCCCAACAAAAGACCCTGAGAAACAAATTTTCTTATATATCTGTAATGCTAAAAATGTGGTTAGTATAAGAGGCATACACATATAATGAGACAATAAAGTATAATTGAAAAGCTTAATTGAAAACTAGATTAGAAATGCAAACCACAAGCCTTCCTTGAAATGTCCCATTTTCCTCTATTCTTGAGGACCTTGAAAGTGTTGGATTGATGGGCTCTCAGTGGAGCATTGACCTCCAAAGTGGCAAATCAAGAGTTGAGTAGCTATTTCATCATGATTGACTATGGAAATGATATGAAATGCATGATGTAAGAAACTAGATTAACATGCTATGATCAATTCCAAATATAATTACTAGATAATCGAAATGCAAATTGCCTATAGTAATGATGCCTAAATTGATATGAGATGGGATCCTTCTTGCTCCAAAATGAGGGGTATTTATAGGATTTCCAAGGCCAAAGCTGAGGTGGCAAGAATCGATGGTCCAGATTTGATCTGAAGATATCAAGGGCCAAGATTGAGGAAGTTGGAGAAGAGGGTGGAGGAAGGGACACTTATCATCTCTGTGGTGACAAGTGTCAAGGAGCCTTGGTCATGAGAGGGCAAGTGTCCAAGGGAGGAGACATGTGGCAAAAGTGCCATGTGTCTCAAGGAGAGAATATCCACACCATGGGAGGTTAGGATAAGGAGGTTAGAATGTGCAAGATAGGATAGGGTTAGTTAGACCCAAGATTAGATTGAATGGTTTAAGTTAGGGGATGGTTAGGTTGGGTGGTTAAAGTTAGGAGCCATGTGCTCATTTGAATTTAGAAATTCAAATAATTGGAAAATGGTAATTAATCTCAACAAACTTGAGTTTGTTAATCTTAATTAGGGATTAGAAGAATTGATTAGTATGGGGAGACATTAATTAATTGAGAATTAATTAATCAAAGGGCGATATGAGATTTACTATATAAATAAATCATTTAGATTTATTTACTAGTAGATGAATAGAGAAGTTAATTAAATTGCTTGTGAATTCAATTAATTGGGAAGGGGAATTAATCAAACAATTGCGTATTTAATTAACTATCTTCAGACCATTTTTAGGTGTATACATTTTACCCCTCTTTGAAGCGATGTGTGATGATGCGTTGGTTCAAAGAAAGCTTGATTGATGATGTTGTTGATTCGATAGAATGCAGATTTGATCTTGATTTGATGCAGATTTGGTTTCAATGTGATACTAATTTGATTTGGAGATGATAAATCTCGATATGATGTTGATTCAATTTTATATTTTTTTGGAGATGATAAATCTTGATATGATGCTGATTCAATTTTTGGAGCTTATAAATCTCGATATGATGTGGTTTCGATCTTGGAGATGATAAATCTCGATATGATGCCCCAGACTCTGATTGATAAAAATTGATGCGAGGATGCCCCCTCGAGAGATGAATCAGATAATTTTTGAATGTTTTTGAATTTTTTGCGATTTTTTGAATTTTTTGAATTTTTTGAAATTTTTGAAATTTTTGAAATTTTTAGATTTTTTTTACTGATTTTCCGATGTTCAGAGATTTGTAGAGTCAATCCAATTCATTTCTCGATAAGAAATTTGAAAATGTTGTCCTGCCAGGTTGATTAGTTGATCAGATGATTAACAATAAGTGGAATAAAAATCCCACTTAAATGCCCCATTATGAGTTTAAAAAGGTGACCTCTTTTTTCCACTCCTCATTTGTGCATTGTAGTTGTTGGAGAGAATTTGCTCTCGAAGATAGAAATGGCGATCTCGTACCATCAGCATAGGTTTGAGCGAGTTTGGCGATATGAGCGTCCTCTGACATATGGTCCATCGGTACGTACTTCAAGAAAACTCAGCTTTGTTAATTTTTGAAAAACTTAGCTACTTGCATAAAAAGACATTTTTTAGCCTTTTCGTCAGATGGGTTGGGAAAAAAATTATATTTTTGAGATGGGTTGGGAAAAAAATTATATTTTTGAGATGGGTTTTTCGATTGGTGAAATAGGTTTTTCGGATTTTTTTTTAAAAATTCCATTCGCATCTCAAAAAAAATATTTTTACATGCATTTTTGAATTTTTGAAATTTTTGAAAATTTTTGAAATTTTTGAAAATTTTTGAAAATTTGGGCGGGAGAGGGAAAAGGCGGGGCGGAGGAGGAGGAGCAAAGGCGGAGGCCCGCCGGCGGCTACCACCAATGCCGCGGGTGCCATCGCCGACGCTGCGGGAGACTCCGTGGGCGCCACCACCAGCACCGTCGGTGCTGCGGGAGGTGCCTTCGGTGCCATCGCAGTCGCTGTCAGCACTGCAAGAGGCGCCGCGGGTGCCAGCGCAGGTGCCGAGGGCACCGCGGGCGCGAGTGCCAATCGGAGGGGTGGAAACCTTTTTTTGTTTTTTGTTTTTTTTTTTTTGATTTTTTTTATTTTTTCGGCTTTTTTGGTTTTTACGATTTTTTTGATTTTGATGATTTTGATTTTTTCGATTTTTAGATTTTTGACTTGATTTTGGAAAGTTTTGATGATTTTTGATGATTTTGACGATTTTTGACTTGATTTTTGGAAATTTTTGATTATTTTGAGAAAATGATTTGATTTGTAAATTCGTCAGATTTGCTGCCAATTGGATTTGATTTTTCAATTTTTGATAGGATAAGATTTGATTAGCTATCTAATTGATAAAATTAGATGCTCCTGATTGATAAATTTGATGATCAGTTCTGATTATCTCAATGCATGCGTGAGATGAGATAAGATTGATAATGACCTTATGATATATGAGTGTCATTGATAAGGGCCCAATGAGATTTGATAAAAATCTCAATTGAGCAAAATAGACCGATAGATAGATTTGATAGATAGATAAATCAAGAAACTGATATGATGAGGTGATTTGATTGCAGAAGTACTTTACTGTTCTTCAGTCTCGGGAGCATTTCTCGAAGACATGGATGCTGATACCCCACCTTAGCCAGGTAAAGCAAGATCACATTAGCAGATGTGGTCTGTCTTCCCTTCTTGACATGCCCCGGCCTCTGATAAACTGGGGATTACTGATAGCTTTAGCAAAGTGCTGGCATAGTGAACATAACACGTTTCACTTGCCAACTGGAGAAATGACGGTGACACCTGAGGATGTCTATCAAATTTTGCGGATCCCTATGATGGGTGATTTAGTATATTATGATCTCAGTGAGCGGGGTGGGACAGAGGCACTTTGTCGCATGTTTGAGGATGACGAGATCAGTGGGTATGATATTGTGTGGCAGGAGATGTTAGAGATAGGGTATGCCACATTACTGACTGTGTTTGTTGGATTTATTGGAGGCTTCCTTTGTCCTGATCATAGGTCAAAGGGATTATATGTTGGATGGGGTCATCTTCTTGAGAAGATGGTGACAGAGGGGACCCGATTTTCATGGGGATCATGTATGTTAGCGCATTTGTATCATGATTTTCACTGAGTTGTGCACCAGGGATCAGCTGTGTTATCAATAGGGGTGACTTTGCTTTAGATATGGGCCTGGGAGCATTTACCTATCACACGACCATTGGTGGACAGAGAGAGACCTGCAGGCAGACCTTATGCTGACGGGTATCCTGGTGTCATTGTCTAGCAAAAGGTGGACAAATTAGAGTATTGGAGACGTACTTTGGATGATCTAGATACTGTGATATGGAGGCCATATAGGGACTGTGAGATTTGGCTCGAGGATGCAACAGAGATGCCCTATGTATTAATGATGCGATATCTGATTGTCTCGACACCTTATGTCATCGAGCAATTCCCTTGTATGAGGGTGTTGAGACAGTATGGCAGGATACAGGGGATACCATAGGGTACAACTCATTATGCTCATTAGAGATTGGATGTGGCTACTTGGGGGCCTTCTATTTCATATGACCATGCCTACGTAGAGTATCGATCATTCGGGCCTATGGATTGAGATTATCTTCTAGGTATGATGGATAGTGGGATGACACATGAGTACGTCATGCATTACATTGTACACAAGTTTCTGAGGCTAACACATCCGAATGAGCCAGAGCCATTGTTGATGAGGATGATGAGAGGCCACGATGCAGAGCTCCTAGATGACAGAGGGATGGTAGAGATAGAGATGATAGCGGAGATGGAGATGGATATGGAGGAGATGCAGGAGATTAGGGTGTTGGGGATGATGATGGAGGAGATGATGATTAGGGGGATGGGGGAGATGATGATGAGGGAGATGGTCGAGCAGTGGCAGTGGCAGCGATAGGCACACCAAGAGCTAGCAGTTCCAGATCTACTAGGGATGTATATATAGATTGGATGGCCTGGGTGGTCAGACATAGGAGATTAGGTCCAGGGGATCATGAGCATCAGGTTCCAGAGAAGGAGATTCCCTTAGTTCAGTGGGTACCTATGATAGTATCACGGCCTGAGTAGCCATAGGCAGAGGCACCTCGATGGATCCTCATTAGGATGCCATCGCATCAGCAGCAGGCTCAGATTACAGACCTACAGGCTTAGGTTCAACAGCTAGAGAGTCGACTAGTAGAGAGGGACTCTCAGATGGCCCAACTAGAGACTTAGATGGCTTCTCTCCTAGTCGAGAGAGATGCAGCTATGGATAGGTGTCGGTAGGATGAGACACATGTATAGTTGTCAGGAGGGTCTACTATAGGGAAGAGTGCCCTGAAGATGATGCGCTAGGGGATCCGAGAGGCTGAGTATTACATGACATTATACTTTACTGTTGTTCCTTCTAAGCGGAGGGCTCCAGGATTTTCACAGCTGAGCAGGAGATCGGGACAGAGCTAGACTGAGAGTCGAGGAGTGACAAGGCCACTTGAGAGAGCTCCCCTAGGTGGGGACTCAGGTATAGGGGTACTAGCTAGTGCTACTCTACCTGTCGCATCAAAACAGAGTTCTGCTCCGCATTCGAGTGGTCACACTGATATGGGACATTGATCTATTTATGTACACACCTTTTTATGATGAGATATTGATGATTCCTGCGATGTATATTTGTGATGTATCTCATATATTTTTTGATATCATTGTACCTTGGACATTGGTCTTGTTTTGATGATATGATATGCAGTCGATCCTATTCGTTCTACATGATTTATGAGATGATGGATGCATTCTATTTGGTATATGATTATGATATGCAGTTACTTTCATGATGTATGCTTGATGTATGCTTTAATTTCTATATGCTTATGAATTCTAGATGATGGATATATGATGATGTAGTATTTACATGATGTATGCAAATGCAAATATGTATGGTGATGCTTATAATTTCTATGTGATGTTTGTGCGATTGCAATGATTTCTATGTTTATGATATTTTTTTTAATGATTTTCTCATGCATGTTAATATGAGATGGATGCAATGCAATGCAATGGTATTATTTTATATGATTTGAGATTTGATGAATATCATGCAATGATCTTACTAAATGAATGAATGATTTGATGCTTTATATGAATGATGTCTTGGTATGCAATGTTTACATGAAATGAACTAACTTATCATGCTGGATGAATGAATTGATTATTTTTGTTATTGTCCAATGTACTCAATCACGCAATAAGAGAGATAGCACCATGTTAGCTTTGGCCTTGGAAAAGATGAGCATTGTGATCCCATGCAAATCTATCTTAAAATGCAATGCAATGCAGTGATCAGACCGGTCATGGAGTCATTGCTTTGTTTCATCATTGAGCCTTCAAAATGTGGGAAGTGAGTGCAAACATCAATGGTATAATTGAACCATGATGACTTGAGCACTACTTTCCTAGGTTTTGATATTGCAAGTTAGCACAAACATCGAGGTATAATTGAACCAAGATGACTAGAGTGTTGCTTGCGTAAAATAGGTAGTATTAACCATTTCTATATGCAAGTCCGAAATGTCTTCCATGATATTCTGATGATCATTTCCTTAGACAACTTTGCACATATTAATGATTAATTTACAGACAGTAGACAAGAAAAACATCATGTTCCTTCCTTGTTCCTCTAGTCAAAGACATCCTGGAGTTACTCAGAAATCATGATAGCAAAAATCCAAATAAAATAGTTGAACCATTATTGCCAAAGTGTTAAGATCATGAGTCAAGATATATCATCCATTGATATGTGTTTTGTCATGTTTAGATTGATATGTGATAGTTACTGGTTGACAATGTGATCTTATGTTCAAAGTTGGATGTATCTCAGATTTTCGCTTGACAAGCATTGTCTGACTGTTGTTCTACCTACTTTGATTAAGCTCAAAATGATCAAAACTTTTTGCCCCCAGCCAGGTTCAGGATTTTGCCCCTAGCCTAGAAACAAGCCTTATTATGATATAGTCAATGATCCAAACCATGACGAGAAATCACCTGGGATGCCTGCGTATGTACAAAGGCTTTATGATGAATATGAATAACACTGATGGAAAAGAATGCAAGCGGAAGAAAGTGCGAACCAATAGATGGCAGAGCTAGCCGACAGATGGTGCCTGTTTGCCAGGTTTTCACCATCTGTTTTTATTGCACTTTTTCTCATTTTTTATTTTTTTTTTACTGTTTTTGGTTTTTCTGCTTTTTCACTGTTTTTGGATTTTCTGCTTTTTCACTGTTTTTGGATTTTTCTACTTTTTCACTATTTTTGGATTTTTCTTCTTTTTCACTATTTTTGGATTTTTCAGACATAAAACTTCTTTAGATGCATGCTATTGATTGGTTCCTTGAGCTGATCTCTATCTTGTGTTGATAGCTAATATGCCCCTGACCCAAATACTGGTGTGACCACAAATGGACCTAACCAGTTTGGTTCAAATTTTCCCTTCTTTTCTCGATCTGACTAATTTCGTGGATTTTCCTTTAATACTAGTTCTCCAACTTGAAAGATTCATGGTTTGACCTTGTGATTATAACTTCGGCACATTCTTTGCTGATATACCTTTAGATGGTCAAAGGCATTTTGTCTTCTTTCCTTGATCAGTTCTAACTCTTGAAGTCTAGACACTCTTTGTTCTTCATCTAGGATAAGTCCTTTTAGTGATACACATAGAGAGGGTATCTCTACTTCGATTGGCAATATGGCTTTTGATCCATATACAAGAGAGAAAGGTGTGGCACCTGTTGTTGTGTGGATACTGGTGTGGTAGGCCCAGAATGCAGGGTTTAGTTGAATATGCCAATCTTTCCTAGCATCGTTCACTATCTTTTTGAGGATTTTCAGAATAGTTTTGTTAGATGCTTCTGCCTGCCCATTCCCCTGTGGATAATAGGGTGTGGAGAATCTGTGCTGGATCTTAAACTTCTCACATAGCTCTTGTACATCCTGATTCTTGAATGGTCACCCATTATTAGTGATAATGGTCATTGGTATTCCATAGCGATAGATGATGTAAATCAAGATGAATGCAACAATTTGTTTTCCTATGATATTTGTGAGAGGTACTACCTCGATCCATTTTGTAAAATATTCTATAGCTACAAGGATGAATTTGTGACCATTAGATGAAGAAGAATTTATCTCTCCTACTAGATCAAGACCCCATTGACAAAAAGGCCAAGATGTTGCCAAAGCATGAAGTTCTTGTGCTGGTGCATGGATCAAGTTCCCATGGATCTGACATTGTTTGCAAGTTCTAGCTATCTGAAAAGAATCCCATTCCATAGTCGGCCAATAATAGCCCAAGCGTATGAGTTTTTTTGAAAGGGTAAGACCACTTGAATGAGTGCCACAAATGCCGTTATGGACTTCCTTTAAGGCCTTCTCAGATTCTTCTTGTTCGAGACATCTTAAAAGAGTACCATCTAGACGTCATTTAAATAGGGTTTCTGTGACAAGAGTATAATGGGAGGATTGGCAAATAAAGTTTCTCTTTTGATTTTTTGATAAGTCAGGAGGTAAGATGTTATCTTTTAGGTATGTGTAAGTTTGGTCGTAGTGGGAGGAATCATGTCCTATAAGTTGACAAATGGTTTGGGAATCAGGACAATTATGAGAAGCGTAAAACAACTCTTCAACCAGGAATTCATAATGCTCTTGATTTTCCTATGTTTGTAATAGAGAAGCAAGTGTTGCCATGGTATCTATTGCTTTGTTATCATTTCTTGGAATTTGTTCAAAATTGATTTCAACAAAATATTTCTTGAAGTCATCCACCATCTTTTTGTAAGGCATGAGTTTGTCATCTTTTGTTTGATAGTCATCATTGATTTGATTGATGACAAGCTAAGAGTCTCCAAAGACCTGAAGTTGTGTAATATTCCATTCTACAGCCATTTTGATACCTATAACCAAAGCTTCATACCCTGCAGTGTTGTTGGTGCATGGAAAGCTTAATTTGTATGCTTTCGGGATGGTATGACCTCGTGGTGTGATAAATAGAATTCCGGCTCTTGATCCGTGCTATGTATAGGAACCATCAAAGTATAGTTGCCATGCTTTTGTTGTGACTGTTAGGATATCAGCGTGAGGAAACTCAATCTGTAGAGGATGATCATCTTGAAGTGGTGCCTCTGCTAGTTTATCTACAATGACTTGTCCCTTGATAGATTTTCTATCTACATACTCAATATCAAACTTACTTAGGATCATGATCCATTTTGCTAGTCATCCTCTCAATGTTGCCTTGTTGAGCAAATATTTCAATGGATTGATTTTAGCTATCAACTTGATGGAGTGAGACAGTAGATAGTGTCTTAATTTTTGAGAAGCAAAAACTACCGCCAAGCATGCTTTTTTTCTATTGGGGAATAGTTGAGCTCATATCCCACTAGTGTTGTACTGATGCAGTAGATGGCTCGCTCTTTTCCTTCATTATCCTATTGTACAAGCAAAACTCCTAATGATACCTCAGTGGTTGATACATAGAGCAATAATGGCTTGTCTGGAATTGGTGACATTAGAATGGGTGGTTGCATGAGATATGCCTTGATCTTGTTGAATGCATCCTCACATTGATGGTCCCACTTGAAATGAACATTTTTATGTAATAGATGGGTGAATGGTTGACATTTATCTGCTAATTGAGCCACAAATCTTCTGTTTGACTGTAGTCTTCCTTGTAGTGATCTAAGTTGACTTATATTCTTGGGAGATGCCATTTCCATGATTGCTTTGACCTTAGCTGGATCTACTTTGATACCTCTAGCTGAAATAATGTATCCCAATAGCTTTCCTGAAGTGACACCAAAGGCACATTTCTTAGGATTTAGCCGTAGCTTGTACTGTTCTAACTGATCAAAGATCTTTTCCAGTATTTTAATATGTTCTTCTTTGTTGTATGATTTTGCCAAGATGTCATCCACATAGTCTTCCATGAATGTATGCATCATGTCATGGAATATCGTTATCATAGCTCTTTGATATGTGGCACCTGCGTTCTTTAATCCAAAAGGCATGACATTCTAGCAGAAAGTACCCCATGGACATGTGAAAGCTATCTTTTATTGATCTTCAGGTGCTATTTTAATCTGATTGTATCCGGAGAAACCATCCATTAGAGAAAACATGGAGTGTCCAACTGTTAAATCTACAATGATGTCAATGTTAGGCAAAGGAAAGTCATCCTTTGGACATGCATTATTAAGATCTCTAAAGTCTGTGCATACTCTGATACTTTTGTCTGGCTTTGAAACATGAACAATGTTTGATACCCATTGAGGATATGCTATAGGTTTGATGAATCCTACATCCAGTAAATTTTTTAGTTCTTCTTTGACCAAGAGAGCAATATGTGGATGCATCTTTCTTAATTTCTGTTTGACTAGTTTGGCTCTTGCATTAACATTCAAGTGATGCATAATAAGCTCTGGATCTAATCCTGGCATGTCTGCATATGACTAGGCGAAATTGATTTGCCATCATGTAAAGAATTCCATATATTCTTTCCTTTCTTTTTCTGATAGAGAAGTTGCTGGATGTACGATCTTTGGTTTCTCTATTGTCCCAATATTAACTGCTTCTGTTGGTTTGATCAAAATTGATGACCTTTCTTGATAGTACTCAGGTAAAGTGTCAAATCTCCCATCTTTCGGTGCCTCAAGGAAGTTTTCACCATTAGATGTGTCCTTTCTTTTTACTTTTTCTTGATCTAATGTTGCCAAGAAATGGTTTTCAACATTAGACCTGATATTGTTTTCTTTATTTTTGCTTTTGCGACTAGGAGATTTGGCACCTAATTGACCTAATTGACTAGAAGATGCGTTACTGAAATTCCTAGTGGAAGTTGTTGCGGGTTCAATTGCATTAAGATATATGGATATGGCATAGTCATTTGGAAAGGTATCAATGGCAGTATGTCCTTCATTTTCCCATTCAATAAGTTTGGGGTGGAGTAGAGGTAAAGGATCATCTGGTTGAGATGTTTCAAGATTATTTAGGATCATGATTGAGTTATCAAATTTTTTGATATGTATGTCAATGTCTAGAATGGTACCCTCATCAGAATGACCTCGCCCAAGAAATTCTTGATCATCTCAATTAAGTCCAAGTCAGCCGAATGTGATTCTAATTCAACTGAACTAGTTCCTAACGTTTTCCCTACATACGTGTGAACTACATCAACTCCTACATCTTCTTTAAAGCAATTTTCTTCAGTTGATTCTTCAGAATGAGAGGAATCCCATTCCCATTTGTCTGAATTTGTCTCACTTGCAGCTTGCAATCTGCAAATTTGTTCATATAGCTTTTGATGTGTTTCTTCCGTTTGTCTTGCTATATCTTTCCTTCTTTCATATTCAACTTCTTCTGGATTGAGATTGAGTTCTGTCAACTTTACTATCAGTTCTCCTTGATTAGTACTAGGTTCATGCTTGTTTTGATTGAGAGTTAATGCTGCTTGGGAGGTATTATTTGTTTGTTTCTCTTGTTGATTTGAGGATTGTTTCTTTTGCCATTTCATGTTTGGTTGTGCTCATTTCTTTGTAGATGCTTCTTCCCTTTCAATTGCAAGTTGTTCTTGTCTGTTTTCATATTCTTCTTTTTGTTGGTTAGAAAATGTGTCTTCTGGTAGAGTAAGTTGTCCATACCCTAAGCCTGCTTTGTCTATAGCTTGCTAATTATGAGGTTGGATAGGTTCTAAGATACCTTCTTTTCTTTTTTCTATAGGACCTATTCTAGTGTATCCCATCTTTTGAAGAATGTTGAATCCTTTTCCATATTTTTCTATAGGTATTCTGACATTGTTGACCTTTTGTTGAATTTCTTCATCTTTGTATAGCCACTGTAGCACATCTTTGTCTTCTGTCTCCTCTAACAAGGTTCCAACACTAATGAATGCTCCATCAAATATTGGAAGATGTTTCATAATTGGTTGTTGTTTAGAGTTTGATGGTTTTCCAAAGGATTTAGGAGAGAGTGGTAATTGTGATATTGAGTATTCTCCATTTCCTCGATCTCTTAACTGCATTTTTTTTTCCATACTTGATAAAATAGAGGCAAAGGATTGTTCTTTGGATTGTGTGTTCGAAGATGATGCCTCCTTGTTATGAGGAACAATGACTTCTTGAGCCATTTTTAGATTACTGCAATAATGGAATGGATTTGAATCTGCAGATATTGTGATTTCTTGTCCATCATAGGGAAATTTGACACACTGATGATAGGTTGATGGGACAGCTTGCAAGTCATCTATCCATGGTCTCCCCAAGAGTATAATATATGATAAGTCTAAGTCCAGAACTTGGCATGCTGTGTTTTTCTGTAAAGGTCCCACTTTGATGGGTAGTATCACAATTCCCTTGGAGGAACATTCTTCTTCGTCATAGGCTTTTATGGTGATCTTTTTGTGGGGATCAACTGCATCTTTTGAATATCCTAAGGCATGAACAAGACTCAATGAACAAATATTTATTCCAACTCCACTATCTATTAGAACACGTTTAACTTGCATTTTGTGAACGAGGACTTCAATATGCAAAGGAGCGTTATGGGGATCTTGCAAGGACATGTCATCTTCTTCAGTAAATGATAAGTAGTGAGGAGTTGTGAGGTTTCCCACCATGGTTTGGAATTGATCTATATCAAGATCTTTGGACATTGTGGTATCTACTAATGCTCGTTCAAGAATCTCTTTGTGTGTAGGTGATAGTTTTAAAAGTTCTAAGATGGATATTTGTGTGGGTGTTTTCTGTAATTGATCCACTAGATTGTATTGTTTGGTAGTGGATGACGTGTTTGTTGTAGGACCCAGCAAAACTACTTTGGCTTTACTTCATGTGATAACATGAGCAGGTTCGTGATGTTGTTTCTCTTTAACCACAATTACATTTACCACATTGTCATATGCATGAGCATATTTTACCTTTGCTTTACCTTTACCATTCTATCCTATTGATGATTCGCCCTTCTCATAATTAGGAAGTGGAGTTTTGAAAGCTGTGTGAGATTCATTTGTTGTATGTCCATCCACAGTTATTATTCCATTATCAATCAAATCTTGGATGACATGTTTTAATCATTGACAAGCATCTATTTGGTGTCCTTTGTTTCAATGGAAATCACAGTAATGGTTGTCATTCCACCAGCAGGTTTTACCTTGGGTTCAAAGTTTCTTTCTCCTGGTAATGTAATCAATTTGTTTGCGATGAGTGTTTTTAATGCGGACCCAAGGGGTTCACCAATGTTTGTAAATTGTCTTTGAAAGAAGTTTTTGATAGTTGCTTTTTGGTGATTGTTGTTTTGTTGAGCTGTTGTTGAGTGATTGGATAAGTTGAAAATCGGTTGCTTTGGTTTTACATTGTTGTTATCCACTATCCCATCATTGACGACATTATGATTTCTATTCCAAAGTTTTGGTTTATCATTGTGATTATTGTTGTTAGTGTTGTTAGGAGGATGAACTCCTTCTTTGAATATTTTCAACTCACCTTTCTTTATCATGGCTTCTTCCATTCTGATTCCATTATCAATCATTTTTGCAAAACTTTGATTTCCTTGCATTTTTAAGTAATAACTCATTTGATCATTTAAGTTGTCTATGAAAATTTCCATTTTTTCATACTCTAGCACTGTACGAGGATACCTCGAAGCTAACCGCCTCCATCATTGTAAGAATGTCATGAAGGGTTCTCCGCTTTTTTGTTTTGTGTTACACGGGTCTAGCATGGTTATTTCATGTTGGATGCTATAACCGTATTCAGATACAAACTTATCCACCAACTTTGAAAATGATCTGATTCCTGGTGGAAGTTTGGAGAACCATTCCATAGCTAATCCAGTTAAGCTTTTTGGAAATAGTCTCATTAAGTATGTATCTTTATGTGCAAAATCCATGCTCATTGCGAAAAATTCTCTTATATGATCTTGAGGGTTAGTGCTTCCATCATATTTTTTGTACCTCGGAGTCTCGAAACCTATAGGAAAAGGTATCATGTTGAGGTTTCTGTCGAATGGATAAGGACATATTTCTTGAAGTGAGTATCGTCTAACATTTCCTCTTTGCATATCTTGGATTTGTGTTTGCAATGTTTGTTGTATTTCAATGGATGAGATCTTGACTTGACTTATAAACACAGAAATCAAATTGTATTTTTGTTTCAAAGGTTTTGAACAATTAAAAACGCATCAATCAGTCTATCCTAAGGAGATTGGCTGAGAATGAAAACCTTTGCTTCCTGACTTAGGTACACACCCAATAGCTAATCAGAATACGGACACTGAGTCTCACGCAATGGATTCTTAATGCCGTATTATCCGACTCCAAATGCTAATGGGGGCACGATATGGCAAGTGTCTTGGGAGAGTTACTATCTCTCTTGCACAAAGATTATCACCCTTTCGGAGGTGAATCAGGTAGCTTCTATTTTTATGGTTCTTAGTTAGGAATTCCATTTGAAATTACCCCTTGAAGTCACGCAAGTATGATTGAGGCCTATAGCCTAACAAGGTACTGAAACAAGTGGTAGTCATGTAAATGTGATTGAGACCGTGAGGCCCTACAAAATGCCCAATATGAGAGATCTCAAAGAGAAAACTCAAAAAATCCCATCCTCTGAGACTTTAATCATCAGACACCTATTTATTATAGTGAGTTGGAATGCTCAGGTCTAGCTGTACTCACTTGGGTCATTCTCATAGGGTGATTACTTTTTCCCACTATGATAGGCCCGCTAAAGATATGCACTATTGAAAGTAAAGGATGAGTCTAGCTTTCTTATCACCTAAGAAAGGTGAGAACATACTTACCTATCATAAAGACAGACACATAAGACATGTTTGTTCATTTCCATTGTAATTAGTCTATGTGCCTAATTTAACAAATATAAGTGCAAAATCTTGTGGCTACAAACAAAGTTAGTAGTTTATATTGTATTCTTTGGTAGCAAAATAGTTTATAACTCTGGGCTTTCATAGCAAAATAAGTACCAAGAACACCATCATATATGCCAAGAACGCTGCTCTCCACACCAGAAACATTGTTCTGCAAACCAGAAACGTCGTTCTACAAACCAGAAACGCTGTTAAACAGACTGAAAACGCTGACAAATTTGCTAAAACCGCCACCATACATACCAAAAATGCTAAAGTGTAGATTGAAAGTGCTAAAGTACAGAAAAGCATAAAAATAGAGTTGAGAAATCTCCCATAAACATCATTTGAGGTGCCAGAATGCCACAAAAGATGCCAAGAACACGATTCGGGAGCCCAAGAGAGCTAATCTGCACACTGAAAGAGATAATCAACCTGTCAATGAAATTTCCTGCAAGCAAACTTGTTAAAAATCAAAGGGGCTAGGCCCCACGGTGGGCACCAATTAATGTGATGCTAAAAATGTGGTTAGTATAAGAGGCATACACATATAATGATATAATAAAGTATAATTGAAAAGCTTAATTGAAAACTAGATTAGAAATACAAACCACAAGCCTTCCTTGAAATGTCCCATTTTCCTCTATTCTTGAGGACCTTGAAAGTGTTGGATTGATGGGGTCTCAGCGGAGCAATGACCTCCAAAGTGACAACTCAAGAGTTGAGTAGCTATTTGATCATGATTGAGAATGGAGATGATATGAAATGCATGATGTAAGAAACTAGATTAACATGCTATGATCAATTCCAAATCTAATTACTAGATAATCGAAATGCAAATTGCCTATAGTAATGATGCCTAAATTGATATGAGATGGGATCCTTCTTGCTCGAAAATGAGGGGTATTTATAAGATTTCCAAGGCCAAAGCTGAGGTGGCAGGAATCAATGGTCCAGATTTGATCTGAAGATATCAAGGGCCAAGATTGAGGAAGTTGGAGAAGAGGGTGGAGGAAGGGACACTTGTCATCTCTGTGGTGACAAGTGTCAAGGAGCCTTGGTCATGAGAGGGCAAGTGTCCAAGGGAGGAGACATGTGGCAAAAGTGCCATGTGTCTCAAGGAGAGAATATCCACACCATGGGAGGTTAGGATAAGGAGGTTAGAATGTGCAAAATAGGATAGGGTTAGTTAGACCCAAGATTAGATTGAATGGGTTAAGTTAGGGGATGGTTAGGTTGGGTGGTTAAAGTTAGGAGCCATGTGCTCATTTGAATTTAGAAATTCAAATAATTGGAAAATGGTAATTAATCTCAACAAACTTGAGTTTGTTAATCTTAATTAGGGATTAGAAGAATTGATTACTATGGGGAGACATTAATTAATTGAGAATTAATTAATCAAAGGGGGATATGAGATGAACTATATAAATAAATCATTTAGATTTATTTACTAGTAGATGAATAGAGAAATTAATTAAATTGCTTGTGAATTCAATTAATTGGGACAGGGAATTAATCAAATAACTACATATTTAATTAACTATCTTCAAACCATTTTTAGGTGTATACAATATCTACCTAGACATTCAGCCAAGATAATGAAGAGACTAGGTGAGATGGAATCCCTCTTCCTGATGCTCCTAGAAGTTTTAAAGAAAGGAGAGGGCACACCATTCACAATAATAGATAATTAAAGGGTTGGAATGAGTTGACCAACTAGTTGAATAAACTTTTCACAAAAACCAAAAGCTCTGAGAATCTTGTACAAAAACACCCAGTCCACTCAATCATAGGCCTTAGACAAATTCAGTTTCATCATGAAACTCTATTTCTTAGATTCCACCAATGAGTGAATATTTTCATGAATAGTGATGGTATAGTCTAGGATTTGTCTACCAGGCATGAAGCCACTATGTTAGGGCAAGATAATGGAAGGGAGAACCGTGATAAATCTGCCAGTAACCATATTCAAGATAATCTTATAAAAGGAATTGCACAAACTGATCGGTCATAATTGATCCATTGAGTCAGCCCCTGGACATTTGGGAATAAAAACTAGAAAAGTGGCATTGAGTTCCTTTAAGATAAACCTAGCCCCCAAATATTCTTGCACTCCCTTTACTACATCCTTTTTGAGAATGTTCCCAAAGGTTTGAGAGAAGATCGACAGGAACCCATTAGGTCTTGAGGATTTATTGCCATCAAAGGAGAATATCACTTTCTTAACTTCCCCTTCAGAAGGAATTGCAACCAGGACATTATTTAGATCCTTATTAATGAGGGAAGGAATGATCTCCAAGAGGACCCTCTAAGAGTGATCATCCACCTTGCTATCCAAAGAGAGATGAAAAAGTTCCTGGCTTCATTCCTAATCGCATCGTCCTTCCCTGTTTCAACTCCACCAATTCTCAATTTAGAGATATTTTTAGCAACCTTATGTTTCATAGCAGTCATATGGAAGAACCTGGTATTTTTGTCCCCAACTTTAAGCCAAAGAGATTGGGACCGTTGTTTCTAAAATTCTTCTTCCCTTCTATTGATATATTGATACTTTACAAGCACTTAATTTTCCTCTTTGATAGAAACCTCAGTATATCCATTAGCTTGGATTTTTTCATGGATTTTCTTTAGCTCAAGTTGGGTTTTGGACTTAGCAACAAATAGATCCCCAAAAAATTCCTTGTTCCATTTCTTAATATTATCTTTCACATGCCTTAATTTTTTTGCCATTCTATACATAGCAATACCTTTGACATCAATCGACCACCACTCCTCAATGGCCATCTCAAGGTTAGGATGATCCAGCCACATCCTTTCAAATCTAAAATGGAAATTTCTTTTTCCACTTATATTCTCTACCACAAAACCCACAGGAAAGTGATCCAAACAAATCCGTGAAATAGACACCAGGGATGTTGGATAATGGCTAAACCAGTCATTTCAAATTAGGACCCTGTCTAATCTGACTTGAATAAGATCCCCCCATACCCTTTGGTTAGTCTAGGTAAAATTGGCTCCTTGAAGATCGATATCATGCAGACCCTAGTTATTAATAAAGTTCAGCAGGTCCATTCTACTTTCTAATTGAGACGGGACACCCCCAAACTTCTCATTGTCACGGAGAGGGGTATTGAAGTCCCCCATCACTAGCCACCATTCATTCTTAAGAGATGACCTAATAGCCTCCAATTTCTTCCAAAATTTGCATCTATCTAGTCTATTATTAGGAGCATAAATATTAATCAGGAGCCATGAGATACCATCCCCTAAATTTTGCAACCTAACAAAAGCCATGTTATTAGCCTACTTAACAGGCACCCTAGTGACATGCCCAAGATTCTAGAAAATGGCAATACCCCCAGAAGCACCATTAGAGCTACCTCCTAAAACCCCACCATCCTTAAAAAGCTTAATCTTCTCAACTTTCTCTTTAGTCATTCTGGTTTCTTGGATAAGAACAATATTTGGTTTATGTTCTCTAATGAAATTTCTTAGAACATCCTGTTTATGTGGACTATTCAATCCATGAATATTCCATGAAACAATTTTCATTTTCTTTTTAGGGAACATACCTCAAGGATGGTCATTTGAGTTCTGTCCACTATATTCTTGCTTACCTCTTGATATCTGATCTAGCTTGTTGATATTCTTCCAAGGGGAGAGGGAATAAATCCCATATCGGCCTTAATCTTATTTCTTGTCTTAATAGGGGCAGCATGTGGGGTTGACTTCGACCCCTTTTTTCCACCTTTCTTTCATTCTACAGCTTCATTATTCTGGGTATAATCCTCTTGGTTGTTCTAGGTGGATGCCTTCTACTTGAAAGCATCTTCCTCAGCCCACTTTGCACTTATGTTAAGCAATGAAGTCATGGGGGATAGTTGGAAAGTAGATTTCACCATCTCAACCGACTGTTGTGATTCTAGTGATGAGATCCCTCCAAGAATTAAACATCTCTGGGCGTCCTCATAGTCAGATCTAGGGCAATCCCTATTAGTGTTTTCCATGGTGCAGTTCGAAGCTGCCTCCTCCTTGGTCTGCAAAACCACCTGTATTTCTCCATCTTCCAGATTATCAGTTTGTTGTTTATCCTAATTGAGGTTTTGTTGTTCTCTCTCGTATTCACCTATTTGATCCTCTTTTCCACCTTCAGACACATGGTTTTCTAGTTTTTCTATATAGATGTTCCCCTATTGCTCAAAAGTGTCAAAGATGATGACACTCTGGGCTTCTTCTACCATTTTTGTTTCTTCAGCAACTACCGATTGCTTAACAGGATTTTTGGCTCTCCATTGCATTGTCCTGTCTTTCTTCTCTTTCTCTTTGACAACTTGTAGGGGGCATTTTTTAGCAATATGCCTTGATTTTTTGCAGTGAAATAATGCAAAAGGGACACTTTCATATTCCAATGGTTGGACCCACTTCCCCAGTATGGAGTTAATCTCAATAGATAAAGGCATGTCCATTCCTTCCAGGACTCCCACACAAATCCTTGCAAAGGTGAGTCTTCTTCTAGCTGCTATGATAGGGTCCATAGATAAGAGCTCCCAAAAGGAAATAATGATTCCTTTGAAAATGTCTTCAACCCAGAACTCCAGTCAGAGATTCGGGAGTCTAACCCAAACTAGATCTTGGACAAAAAAGATTCATTTAGGTTCATCATAGGCGGCCATTTTTGCAGAGCCAACGCATATTTTCCAATCATCCAAGGGCCATCACAAAGCACCCTCGATATTTCTTATTCACACAAAAAGGACATAGACAACACACCCCTGGAAATTGTCGTGATCTCCACCTGACCTTTGAGTGCCCATTTACATTTAGCAAACACCCTGACAACATCAATATTCTGTCTAGGGCCCAAAAATTTGCCAAGGAGTGTCAAATCCATAAGGTTGATGTTGTGCTCAATCACTGGGTCTAGAAATTCAATATTAAATCTACCCTTTTCCAGTTTTGAGATATTATGCACTACAGGGAGCAAGGACTTTCCACTCGATTTGACACCAAACAGAGAAGTCTACGACTGACCGATGTCCCTATGACTGGGTCCCTACCTTGGGCTACCTACAGCACACCATTCTCCCCCACCCCATCATGATCGGGAGGCCTATCGCCACCTTGTGGGTCCCAAACCACCAAATCCTTTCCATTTGGCTCATAGGAGTCAGGGCAATCTCGAGATCCATCCTGTATGCCTACTCCCTAGTTCACGTGTCCATTACATGGTTTCTCACTTTGTCCTAAGTTCAAATTAAAAGTCGCTCCCTTCTCCTACTTCTCCATCCATGTCTCATCATATGATGTTAATATGTATGAATTATATGTAATATGTATTCATGTATGGTTATCCTAATTATTGGATAGAATTGTAAACAAATGTAAGGAGTACATGAGTTCTTATTTATTTCAATTATTAGATGACATTGTGATCATGAGTAGAGAGAATAATCTCTTACAATGAAATTTCCATGCTTATAAATTAATGCACTTAGTAAGTAGAATTTTATGTGTTCGAATTTGAAATAGCTTAGAATAAGCGATGTGAACCTTTATGTGATATTCTCATGCTATGAAATGGTTATGCATATAGTTATATCCACGCTGCAATTAGAGAATGATGCACTTGTTACCTTCATCATGATATATCTTAAACAATGGAATGAACTAATGCTTGGGTAATCAAATACTTTCACGTGATTGTAAATGCAGTACAAGTAGATGTTCGTGTTGGTATATGTGTAGAAGTTTGATGACATGATGATATTGTATGTTGTCATTGATGTCAATATGCTGAAGTATGAACTGGTATATTGAAGTAAGCAAACTGGCAAGAGAACTGGTATGATGATGTGAACTGGTATATGTGAAAAAGTGTGAACTGGTTTGATGGGATGAACCAGTATATGCTGCAAGTGAACCGGTATGTGAATTGGTATATGGAAAGTTTGTATCAGAGTTTCTAGTTAATGCATTCCAAGTTTGTGTGACTCGATCGACGACATCCTGTGATGGGTTAGCATTGAAATGGAGATTAGATCATTTTTCCATGTCAACCTTGTGCACGTGAAGGATTTCTTTGAGGATCTTACATGAAGAATATTGATCCTCTCTACCTCAAGAGTGTGCGAAGTCTCAGTAAACGGTGGAGAGCACGTGATGGGTTATTAGCTTCCAGAAGTGACATAGAATGAATGATGGAGAATGTCTTGAGATTTGTTCAAGACTATTTTATTCAATGCAATCTATTTGAACGGTCAGGATTGGACTGACTGTATTGATAACCTAAATGTTTAGGGTTTAGGGTTTATGCTACCAACCTATCTGTTTTCTATAAGGTCGATGCTGATTTGCATTGTGAAGTTGTTGGCAAATTTTGTATGTATCCAAGTGAAGAGATACTTGATTCTTGCCAGACCGGAGAAGTGTGTTCATACCTGCAGAGAGTGATTGTAGAAGCAAAGGAGCTAAAGTGGGTCTGCCTTGGCATTGAGTGCTATTATCAGATCGGTGTATTACCTATTGACTTCTAACCATTTCAATAGTTGGAAAATCCCTTAACCGGGTAGCTTTAACAGGCTTTGTGTAAATCCTTTAACAGGGTAACTCAATTCAATGAGTTCTTCAAATCCTCTTGCAAGGTAACCTTTAATAGGGTTCTAACCTTTAATCGGGTATTTAGCCATCCCTTAACTGGGTGATCCCTAGCAGGATCAGTTCCTAGTAGAACCTATTGTAAAGTGCTTAATCGGATTAGGCTCCTAATAGAGCAGACTTCAGAGGAGTTCAAAGAACAACTTGTGGGTATTCATCCCCACCATGGTTTTTCCCAGTTGGGTTTCCACGAGAAAAATCAATGTGTCATGTGTGATGCCTTTTCATGTGATGATTAGTATTCTTTGTTAAATGCATGCTGATCCAGTGGTCTTTATATTTCTGATATATTACTTGTTTATGCATATGGGTGAAGTGGAAAGGATATATTAGGTGTCATGAAGATCTAAGTGTTACCGGTTTATGTCTTTCACAGTCATTCTATGTTTTACCGGTAGTACCCTGTTTTAGACTGGTGATACTATTTACCAGTTAAGTGCAGTCTTTGTTGTTTGAGTTGTTGAGAAAATTTTGTCTATACTGATTCACCCCCCCTCTGAGTATCTTTTGAGTACTTTCTATTCATCATTATTCATCAATTGGTATTAGAGCGACCCCCAGGTCCTCTGTGTTGTAAGCTTAACCACTTGAGGAAAAGATCCTACTCTAATGATGAAGAGGGAGGGTCCTAAGTTTAACAGAGACAACTTTAAGATATGGAAGGATAGAATGAAGATATACATTAAAAGCATGGGTGCTCAACACTGGAGCTATGTTGAGAATACTTATGTTGTCCCTACCGGTACTCTCACTGATGATCAAAGAAGAGAAATTCAAGAGAATGGACAAGTCATGGAAGCTCTGATCAGCGGCCTATCTAATGTTGAGTTTATTGATGTTCAAGAAAAAGACAATCCCAAAGATGTATGGGATACTCTGGAGTCTATCTATGGTGGTGATGAGCATGTGAAGCAGGCTAAGGAAGAAATCCTTGGAGGAAAGTTTGAAGAAATACAGATGGTTGAAGGAGAGACCATTCAACAATATGGGATAAGGATTAAAACTATTGTTGGAGACATCAATAGTGCAGGAGGCACAATGGATGATTCCACCATTGTTAGCAAAGTTTTGAGAACCTTGTTATCGATCTATGCAATAAGGGTTACTGCTATTAAGTTTTTGAGATCTATTGACAAGATGAAGGCGTCCCTTGATTCTATCATTGCTAAGTTGACCGCTTATGAGCTAAACAGTTATGATGGTAGTGTTTAGAAGACTGATTCAGTCGTTAAAGCATCTGCTGCACTATCTAGAAAGGGTAAAGAAGTTAGTACCAGTTGTGAACCTAGACATAGAAGAGATATGGATGATGAGGAAATCCTGATGGAATTTGAAGCTCTTCTACAAAGAGACTTCCTAAAGGAACTGGCAATACAGAGGTAAGCTCCCTTTGAAATGCTTTTCTTGCAATAGGATGGGACACATTGCTGTTAACTATCCTAATGGTGATAATAAGGACAAACTAGAGAGGTTCAAAATTTTCAAAGGAGGAAATAGGAGAAACTGTCTTGTTGCAGTTGATGAAGGTGTCACTGATGATAAATCAAAAGATGAAGAAAGTGAAGGCATAGTATTTGTAGCTGTCAAGGAAGATGTGTCAGACAAGAAGGCTCTTGTCTCCCACTTTGATAATTATAATGAATGGATTATTGACAGTGGTTGTTCTTGCCACATGACTGGTGACTGGAGAACGTTTCTGTCTCTGGAAGAGTATGATGGACGTGTAGTCTGATTTGGTAATGATGCACCTTGTATGGTAAAAGGAAAAGGGCCCATCTCTCTAAATGGAAAAAGCAATGCTGATAATGTGTATTGGGTAGAAGGTCTCAGGCATAACCTTTTGAGTGTTGCTCAACTGAATGATAATGGACTCACTCTGGAATTCAAAGATGGAGTATGCAAAATAAAGGGAAAGAATGGTGAATTGATGGCCACCAGTATGCAGACCAAAGGTAACCTATTTTAGCTAAATGCAAATATCAGCCAATGTCTAATGGCTAAGTATGATGACTGTTGGATATGGCATAGGAGACTCTGCCATGTAAATTTTGATAACATTGTGAAGGCCAGCAAGATCAAGGTAGTTAGAGGATTGTTTGTGCTAAACAAATCAGAGAATCCTTTATGCAGAGAATGTCAATTGGGGAAAATGTCTTCCTCAACCTTCAAAGGTAAATCTTTCACAACAGATAATTTACTTGATCTTGTGCATACTGATTCATGTGGTCCTATGAATACTAGGATTGTTCAAGGAGATAGGTACTTTATGATTCTTACTGATGATTTCTCAAGAATGATGTGGGTCGCATTCTTGAAAGACAAGTCTGAAGCTTTTGGAAAGTTTAAAGCCTTTAGAGCACTTGTTGAAAAAGAAAGTGGTAAGAGAATCAAATGACTTAGAACCAATCAAGGAGGTGAGTTCACCTCTGGAGAATTGAATAAATACTGTGAAGAAAATGACATCATGAGGCAACTATCTACCCCTAGACTACATAGTAGAATGGCCTAGCAAAAACAAACAACCAGACTATAGTTGAAGTAGCCAAAATAATGTTGATTCAAGGAAAGGTTGCTCACACTTTTTGGAGAGAAGCGGTGAGCACTAAAGTCTACATTATGAACTAGGTACTCATCAAGAAAGGTAAGGATAAAAAAACCTTATGAGTACTAGACTGGTAAGACTCTTGTAGTAAGCTACTTTAGAGTGTTTGGTAGCAAGTCTTATATCAAGAGGAGTGAACACCAGAGCAAGTTTGATGCAAAATGTGATGAGGGAATATTCCTCAGATATTCCACCAAGATCAAAGCTCTCAAGTGTTTCAACAATACGAATTAGAGAATTGTTGAAAGTATCAATGTCAGAGTTGATGAAACCTCTGAGAAATTTGAGGAAACCAGCAGTAAGAAAGTGGTAGATGAACCAGTTGCAAAACAACCTAGTATCGGTAATTGTCCTCCTATACCGATAGATGATGATGCTGATGAAGATGAGGATGAAGAGGAAAAGAAAGAGGAAACAACTAAGATCATTCCTAGGTATGTAAAGCCAAATCATGATCCAAAGCAGATCATAGGAGATAAGGATGCGGGAATTCTTACAAGAAGAAAGGTCAGAGAAATTTTTTGCATGATCTTTGAATTTGAGCCTAAAACATTTAGAGAGGCACATAAAGATGAAGTTTGGATCAAGGCTATGGAAGAGGAAGTTGACTAGATAGAAAAAAATGGTACATGGTCTTTGGTACCCAGACCTAAGCATAAAAATGTTATTGGCACCAAATGGGTTTTCAGAAACAAGTTGAATGAAGATGGCACAGTGGTAAGAAACAAAGCTAGACCGGTGTGTAAGGGATATGCTCAAGAAGAAGGAGAATACTATCGAGAAACCTTTGCTCCAGTAGCCAGATTGGAAGGAGTTCAAATGCTTCTTGCATATGCAGCCTTCAAGGGATTCAAAGTGTATCAGATGGATGTAAAATCTGCATTTTTGAATGGTATACTTGAAGAGGAAGTGTATATAGAACAACCAGATGGGTTTTCCCTATCAGAAGACAGTGATATGGTGTGTAGGATACATAAATCCTTGTATGGATTGAAGCAAGCACCTAGAGCATGGTATGAACGCTTACACTCACATCTTGTAAAGATTGGATTTGAAAGAACAAGTGAAGATAGAAATATCTATCTGAAGTCAGAAGGAGATCAGATCCTGATCTGTGAACTGTTTGTTGATGATATAATTTTTGGTGGAGATGACAAGATGAGACATGCATTTGCGGATGAGATAAAGAAGGAATTTGAAATGTCACTAATTGGATAGATTAAGTTCTTCATTGGAATACAGGTTCAACAAATGAAAGATGGTATATTTATCACTCAGTCCAAGTATGTCAAAGAGGTGTTGAAGACCTTTGGCATGGAAGATAGCAAATCGGTTGGTACACCGATGGTGACCGGTTGTAAATTGTCAAAAGAAGATGACTCAACATTGGTGAATGAGAAGGAATACCGATCAATGATTGGTAAGTTGCACTATGTAGTACACAGCAAACCGGACATTGCACATGTAGTGGGCATTACTACACGTTTCCAGAAAATTCCAAGAGAATCTCACTCGGTAGCAACCAAGCAAATTCTTAGATATCTGAAGGGAACTATTGACTATGGATTGTGGTATCCATACAGAAATGATTTCAATCTCAAAGTGTTTACCGATACCGATTGGGCTAGTAATGTGGACAACTAGAAGAGCACAACCGGTGGTGCATTCTTTCTTGGTGGTAGACTAGTTTCATGGATGAGTAAGAAGCAAAGTTATTATTAGGATTCCCACAGATATTGAGAGGGGGGGTGAATCAGTATCTAACCAGTTATATAATTTTCTTAACTTAAAACATGTAAAGCATATCAATACTGTATGTCGGTAAACAAAAAGTAATGCAATAAACAGAGATAACAACAACCACATGAAAAATACACCATAACACAGTAGTTTAACAAGGAAACCCAGTGTGGGAAAAACCTCAGTGGGATTTGTGACCCACAATATTCACTTACTGGCAAATTATAGAATATTACTGCTACAAAAGGGGCCTACACATGCAGGAAGGCCAAGTGCCTAGAGCTCACTGCTCAATTAAAAAATGGGAAGTCTCACTGACTTAAAAAATGGATTATGTAAATGCAATATCTTGTACTGGTTCAAAATAGCATCTACTATGCCAGATCCAGTACCGGTTTTAGCTCTGCTTCATACATAAACCCTTAACCTATAATTCGCATAATAGGTCTGCCTTATTTCGCCTATCTTCTATATTCTAAAATGTTCTATAATGATCTCATACATATATGAGTCATTTTACAACTTTCCAAGTTGGCTTACAATGATTTAATTAATTACAAAATATATTATAAACAAAATTCCTATCGGCCTGGGTGCCGATATACTTTCTTTTACTGTCGGTGTAGAGTCTGTCATTGCTGGTGCCAGTATATTGTCTTGCCGGTATCATATGATTGCAAGGCTGCCATCAATGACAAAACCTTCAATCACCTACAATATCTCATTGGAGTCTGCATTTGCCAACAATCTCCCCCTTTGGCATTGATGGCAACACTCATGAGAAAAATCCAAAAAGTGTTATCCAAATAGAATCTGCGAGAATTGTCTTACCAAAAATTGTACCAAAAAATTATGTGCTCCCCCTGGGCTGATGAGCCATTTGCTGATTATTTTTCTCATTACCACTACTCCCCCTTTGGCATAAATGACAAAGGTTGTCAAAGTGTCAATTGAGTGTGGTTTCCAGCTTCATCCGTGTAATCAGTTGGTTACAATCTAAAAAAGGTCTACCAATACCAGATTCAGGCTCTTTGTGAACCGTTCACTATCCTTTAATGCGGCCTTTGTCCTCTGAATTGTACTGGTGAGGTGTTGAATTTGTTGTTCTAGTGTTTTTTGTCCTTGAACTAGAGCCTTGGATATCTCTTTTCTTAAGGAGGCGAGGTAGTCCAATCTTGGACTAAGTTTCCATTTTAGATCTGTTGCCTTTCCTTTTATACTTTCTTCTCTCTTTCCAATTTTAGAAGTTCCTCCTCAAAACCTATTGTTTTCTGTTCAAAAAATGATAATGGTTCAGATGAATTAATGAAGTTGTCAGCTAATTTATTTATTATTTCCTATACCTTGCTGATCTTCTTGTCTACATCTACTATCAAAAAGTTTTTTTTGCATGTATCTCTGTACAAAGTTTTAAACTCTTTTAGTGTATTACATAGTGCCGGTAAAAGAGTGTCAAATTGCCTCATGCACTTCTTTATTTCCTCTTCAAAGAATTTGTGTTTTTCCTTCTCTAGTTTCTCTTTGAATGCTTCCTCATTTATTTGTTCAACTGTCACAATGTTGTTAGTAATATACTTAGACAATGTGTCAAGTTGATTCAAAGAATCTTTATTATCCACATTACATTTGGGTGCTATCATTTTCAAAATTGGGATTGTATTATATATAGCTTTGTATGCTTGTGAGCTACACTCTATTATTTTCTTGATAGAATCCAAAAGACCTAAAACAATCTATATTCCACCGGTGTGAGTAATTTCTTTGCTTGTAGTGACCTTTGGTAGGTTAGTTTGTGTATGCATTTCTCTAAGAAAAGGTTTGGGTTGTTTAGCTGTTGTCGGTGGCACTGTCTCTACATGAACCTGTTCCTGTGAGGGATCCTGTTGCTCTGTCTATTTCTCAGTGTTGTCCACTAATGGTTTTTCTTGTGTGCTATTTGTTGCCAGTGGCCTAGTTGCCACATTTTTTTTCCCTGTTGATTCCTTATCTACCACAATATTGACTTTCTAAGTGTCAATGTTCATTGTATATAACACCTTAGAATCAGGATTTGTGTCCTCATGTGGTATGTCCATACTCTCACTAGCCGGTTGATTGTTAGTAGTAACTACCGGTGGAGTATCTAGAGGTGGTGGGGATAAGTTGTCTGTTATTTTTATGATGGGTGGTCCACCAACCTTTCCTTTTCCCTTATCCTTTTGATATACCTTGATGGGTTTAGGGCTTCGATACTCTTCCTTCTTTTCCTTCTCTACAAGGAATATGTCCCATGCATTAGTTGTTTCTTCTGTTATGTCATTCACTCTCCCTTCCATTAGTGCTACATGTCGGTGAGCAGTTGAAAATATTGACCATAGTAGTGGTATACTAAATTGGTTGGTATTTTGTATATGAACTTGGTTTTGCAGTAACTTTGGCATTTGATGTCAAAGGGGGAGAGATTGGTATGGAAAAACACAAGGAAACAAATGTCACTCTCAAGGGGAGAGATTGTTACTTTGAGAAAGATTACTTATATTTTGGTAATTATTGGTATTTTGGTATTTGGCATTTCTGTTTTGGCACTTTGATGGTTTTTCCATCTTTTGTTGCCATCAATGCCAAAGGGGGAGATTGTTGGTATTTTGGTATGGTTTTGTCATTGATGTCAACACCTACTAAACCTTATCAACTCTGGCACTTTGGAGAATCAACAACATTCACCGGCAAGCAAATGACTTATGCACAGTCACCGAAAACTGGTACACCGGCAGGATATAATGATCACTGGCACTTGGAATGGCATGAAAACACTTGGTTATGTTGAAGACATCGTTTGGACACTTTGTCTTGGAAAATCATTTATTAGCATATTCGTATTTGCATATTTGTTGTTACTAGCAAATAGGTCCAGGTTATACACCAGTAGGTTTATCTTTTCTAGATCAGCATGGCATGCTATGGAGATGACTTATTATTGTTGTAAATGCATTAAGCTGGCATGTTGAATTGGTTATTGCATTGGGCATTAATTTATTTGTAAATTGATTTTATTGTAATATCTCTTAGAGCTGACCTACTAAAATTGATCCTAGATTATGATATAAATGTAAGATCTTATTTGTAAGATCGGACGTGGAATGCAAAGAAGGATTGTGTGAAGGTATATGCGAGATTAAGCAGAGCTATACACGTAGACATCATTTGAAGGTGAAGCGAGGTTTTTGTGAAAGCATACCAAAACTACACCGATAATGAATCCAACATATGAAGATGCTATTTTGAGCAGTACATCCTTATTGGATTTAACCATCCAATTGTAGTTAGTGTGACTCCTATTTTGTGTTTGAGCAGTGAGCTCTAGGTACTTGGCCTTTCTGCATGTGCAGACCCCATTTGTATACACTTACTATCTGCAGTAGTATCATCTGATTGTGGATAAGGTTTCCCACCATGGTTTTTCCCCTTACAAGGTTTCCACGTACAAATATTGGTGTTAAGTGTTGTGGATGACTTTGTCTTTTTGTTTCATGCATTAATCTTTACCGGTATTGCAATTATCTGATAAAATTGTCCATTGGTATAAAAGACTGGTTCACCGGTATTAAGTAGTAAGTTGGTTAAGTTTTTTTGTTTTAAATTTATTTGACAACTGATTCACCCCCCCTCTAGGTTGTCTTCGGGACCTAGAAATTGTATCTCTTAGTCTATAGCAGAAGCGGAATATGTAGCAACATTTATGAACTGCACTCAGACAATTTGGATGAAGCATGTATTAAGTGGTTTCAAAGTCCCTGTATCTGAACTGGTGAGTATACTTTGTGACAATACAAGTGCAATTAATATTTCTAAGAATTTGGTTTTGCATGCTAGAACCAAGCACTTCGAGCTAAAGTATCATTTCTTGAGGGAGAAGGTTCAGAACAAAGAAGTTGTATTGGAACATGTTTCTAGTAAAGAGTAGTTAGCAGATATATTCACCAAGCCTCTACCAAAGGCTACATTTACCTACTTAAGAGGTGAATTAGGGGTAGTGCCCCTTCAAGAGGTGAACTAAAAGTTTGTGCTCCACATCAGTTAGGTATTGCATTGTCAAATATTTTCAAGATTAATGTGTTGAAGGATGTTACTCCTTAGGGGGAGTAGCATAGTGGATCATAGTTGTTTGTGCCTCCACTTTGGCATTGTTGTCAAAGGGGGAGAAGATGTGAAGCAGAGAGATATCTTTTTATATTGCCATCAATGTCAAAGGGGGAGATTGTTGGCATATGTGTAGAAGTTTGATGACATGATGATACTGTATGTTGTCATTGATGTCAATATGTTGAAGTATGAACCGGTATATTGAAGTAAGCAAACTGAAAAGATAACCGGTATGATGATGTGAACCAGTATATGTGAAAAAGTGTGAACCAGTTTGATGGGATGAAGTGGTATATGCAGAAAGTAAACCGGTATGTGAATCAATATATGGAAAGTTTGTATCGGGGTTTCTGGTTGATGCATTCCAAGTTTTTGTGACTCGGTCAACAACATCTTGTGATGGGTTAGCATTGAAATGGAGATCAGATCATGTTTCCACGTCAGCCTTGTGCGCGTGAAGGATTTCCTTGAGGATCTTGCATGAAGAAGATTGATCCTATCTACCTCGGGAATGTGTGAAGTCTCAGTAAATGGTGGAGAGTGTATGATGGGTTATCAACTTCCAGAAGTGGCATAGAACAAACGATGGAGAATGTCTTGAAATTTGTTCAAGATTGTTTTATTCAATGCAATCTATTTGAATGGTCAGGATTGGACCGACTGTATTGATAGCCTAAATGTTTAGGGTTTAGGGTTTATGCTACTAACCTATCTATTTTCTATAAGGTTAATGATGATTTGCATTGTGAAGTTGTTGGCAAATGTTGTGTGTATCCAAGTGAAGAGATAATTGATTCTTGCCAGACCGGAGAAGTGTGTTGATACCTATAGAGTTTGATTGCAGAACAAAAGGAGCTAAAGTGGATCTGCCTTGGCATTGAGTGTTGTTATCAAATTAGTGTATTACCTATTGACTTCTAACCATTTCAGCAGTTGGAAAATCCCTTAACTGGGTAGCTTTAACAGGCTTTGTGTAAATCCTTTAATAGGGTGACTCAATTCAATGAGTTCTTCAAATCCTCTTGCGAGGTAACCTTTAACAAGGTTCTAACCTTTAACCAGGTATTTAGCCATCCCTTAACTGGGTGATCCCTAGCAGGATCGGTTCTTAGTAGAACCTATTGTAAAGTCCTTAACCGGATAAGGCTCCTAATAGAGCAGACTTCAAAGGAGTTCAAAGAACAACTTGTGGGTATTCATCCCCACCGTGGTTTTTCCCAGTTGGGTTTCCACATGAAAAATCAGTGTGTCATGTATGATACCTTTTCATGTGATGATTAGTATTCTTTGTTAAATGCATGCTGATCCAGTGGTCTTTATATTTCTGATATATTACTTGTTTATGCATATGGGTGAAGTGGAAAAGAGATATTAGTTGTGGTGAAGATCTAAGTGTTACCAGTTTATGTCTGTCACAGTCATTCTGTGTTTTACTGGTAGTACCCTATTTCAGATTGGTGATATTGTTTACCAGTTAAGTGCAGTCTCTACTATTTGAGTTGTTGAGAAATTTTTTTGTCTATATTGATTCACCCCCCACCCCCCCCGTCTCAGTATCTATTGAGTACTTTCTATTCATCATTATTCATCAGTTAGTAATTTGTTCATAAGACAATTTGACTTGAGTAATGACATTAGATCAAACACCTTATTAGGCTACCAATGCTAGAGCAAGAAAACATAAGATACATTGGTGGCAAGTTAGTATCATGGAACCTAGACCAACCCCAAGGCTGAAAACTTAAATGAAACTTACAGAATTGAAATCACTAAGATCTTAAATGGGAATGTATATAATTATGTAAAGGTTGCAGTAAAACTAATAATGCATGAATAATGTCAGTGACCTTATAGCTGCATGAGTAGGCTAATGTCCATGCATTTGGTGATAGACAAAGATAGAGTAGTGTGTAAGTGATCCATTATGGGAGAAGTTAGCAATATAGGTATAATCATCATAGCTATAGTATCCTATAGATGCCTCCTGGAGTGTGTTTTGGGCAAGGTGTTCATGTGCATCATCCAAGGACTTGCTCCTGGGTTCACGACCCCGAAAAGAGATTGCAGGTTGTGGAAGGTTTTGATCTTGATAATGTAGACACACAAAAATGTCTCATTGATCATGTACTAACTATTCTTCTAATTGATTAAATAATATTTATTATTTAATTAAGTTAATAATCTTATTCTTCTAATTTCATATTTCCTCATCATCTTACAAATTATTCTATTTTCTATTCTATCATCATTTAATCATTTTAACCATTTTCTAAGTATTAATTAAATATTTATTATTTAATTAATTATGGTTAATTCCCCAATTTAAATAATCTTTATTATTTAATTAACTAATTAATTCTTCTGTTTCTTCTAATTTCTTCTAAATTCAAATGCATGTGCATGATTTCAAAAACCAAATTAAAAATCAAAGTTAAGTTCTAAATATATTCAAATACTAAATTGAACTAAATAAATTCAATTATTTGAATAAATATCATGCAAAGATTAAATTGAAAATATAAATCTAAATGGAAGCACATGCTAAATTAATTAATTAAACCATTTATCTCTTCAACTTCTATTTCCATCTTTCTATTAGCTTTTTCAATATTAATCTTTCTTTGTCATCCTCTTTATTTCTCTCCAATCATTCTTTTTCTTCCTCCAGTCAGCTTTTTCTCAATCAGTTGACTCAATTAATCTATTCAATCTATTGAGTTTCACTCTTACAATTAGCAGTTCAACTATCAATTTTCATGTGAGCTCACCTGAGTTCCACCTCTTGATCAATCTGTTCCACCTTTCAATCAATCTTCTCCAAAAATATATAAATTGAGCATTCAATCTCCATTTTCAATAATCATGAACTTTGAATCTTTGTGTCACTTGCAGGTTGCCAATGCAATATCTAAGAGCCATCATACCACAGAGAAGAGAAGAGAAATGGAAGCAATATGCAATCTTGGAATAGGGAGTTTCATAGAATTATTTTAATTCCTATTTGATATAGCAATATTTCATCGTCTTGTTTGTTTGATTCTTTGATTAGATAGGGATTTGTGATTTCCCTGTGATTTCTAATTGATATATTGTTATTAAGATGAATTTTACATGCAAATACATTTTGGTGAGCCTGATGTGAACTAACAGCAATTTAACCTTTTCTGTTTTCTATGTGGTTTTGTAGATTGTACGGATTTTTTATTTTTTTGTAGGTTGCACAAATTTCGAGAACATATTCTTCGTCACACAATCGTATAGACAAAATTACACATTCAACCCTTCGGGGTCACACATTTGTTGTAATAGGGTCATGCAATCGCCCTGTCCAGAGTGCGCAATCGCCCTTTCTGGATCACGCATTCGCAAGAAGCATTGTTCTCTAATTTTTTCTTCTGTCTGTTATTTTATCTGTCTAATTCTGTCTAAAATTGGGTTAATCTGGAATCAAATTGCTTCTATTTTATGATTTGTTTATAACAGTTTATGGCAAGAAAAGTACAGTTCAGGATTTCAGGTGCAAGAAGGATGAAAGAACAAAGAAGAGAAGCCAAACGCTATCAAAAGGTTCTCTAGGCATAAAAATTGATACAGGATTCAGAAGAGCAACTAGCCTTAGATAGATATAATATCTTAGTTCTTTCTTATACAGTTAAATATGATCTAATAAATATTGAATGGATGATGAGAGATTTGGCTAGGGCTTCACAATTGGTTTTGCAGGTTCCTGATTGGGTTTAGTTTTCTTATATTTTTTAATTTTTAACTTTTTTTGGTGTCTTCTTTTCTATCACGCAATCGACCTGTTAGTGCTACGCTATCGACCAAATATCATCACGCATTCGGTCTGTCAGAATTACGCACTCGTTCTGTCAGGTTCACGTATTCGGTCTATAAGTATCACGCAATCAAATAGGTATTGTTACGCATTTGCTCATGTCAAGTTTCGAGTTTCTATTTTCTGTTAGTTTGATTTTACTACTAATCTTCTGTTACAACCTGTGGTGGATTTGCAAAGAGGAGTAGATTAGTATTTTTCACATGCATCACCTCACACTTCATTTTTTTTTGTGCTTAAAATCAACAACAGTTAAAATGGACATGCATGGATAATCTCACACTTCATTGTTGGTGCTTAAAATGAACATGGGCTAAAATTGACATGCATGTATCTCACACTTGGTTTTTTGGTGCTTAAAATCAACATGTATGCCTTCATATTTCGATTTGGTGTTTAAAGTAGACATGCACATCCATATCTAACACCTAAATTTGGGCTATAAAATGAACGCGAATCAAGTTGCATCAGATTAAATCATTTTTCTTTTTCTTAAGGTAAAAGGATTTTTATTGTGTCTGGATTGGACATACTGTTGCACTAACTAACTTTCCACCTGCCTTCGGGGTCTTGGGAGAAAGAAGGAAGGTGAAAACAACATCCGAATTTTATTTTATTCTATGTAGTGAGGGGTATCTTTAACTGGGGATTTCATCACCCCACAGAGGTACTTTGAATTGGGATGCATTGGGGATATCATTTCTCCCAACATACTCTCAAGCGAGTTTTTTGAGCCGCTATATAAATATACTGGTCAGGTGGCTAGAGTGTTGAGTGAATTCGACGTATGTGGAAGCCTTCCCTGCACCGATAAGCTCAACTAAATCCTTAGGTGGTTTTCTTTGAGAATCCATTGTTGGATCGGGACCCCTCGAAACCTAATACTAAGAACCAATTTAGTTGCCAAAAATCCTACATTCAGTGATTTCGGGAGTGCAGATCATACCCCATAGATACCCCTCATGTACCTTACATTATGAGATAAAAATCCCTTGATGATAAGATATTCAGATCTTTGAGGTAAGAGAGATTGGCATGCCTGAGAAGTGTGTGTCGTGGAGTGGAACCAGTGCTGTCAAACTCTCTATCTGTTCATCTTGTCTCAGTATTTTGCTATGGGGGCCTCATTGAATGGTGTCCACTATCCAGCCTAAGATTGTATTCCGTACTTTTTTATGTATCATTGTGCTAGACCAGTATTGAGTCAGTCCCTTGGGCTATTTCAGGCCCTATCCCATGTATCTCCAAAATTTTTGAGATTATATGAAAATTGATTCAGTCAGCTATACATACCTACCAGCAATTGTTCTTAGATTTGGAAAACTACAAAACATTATCCACACAAGGAGTTACAGAAAAGAAAGTCCATTTTGAAACCAAAACTCAAAGTCCTTATATACTTGTGACCCTAGGCATTCTTTTACATAGTCTTTGCATAGTCCCACTTACGTCCTCATTATCATCCTACGTCTTTTGCATAGTCCCACTTACGTCCTCATTATCATCCTATGTCTTTTGCATAGTCCCACTTACGTCCTCATTATCATCATACGTCTTTTGCATAGTCCCACTTACATCCTTATTATCATCCATATTAGTTACATAGTCCTACATTATCATATACGTCGCCATCTAGACCTCATATACGTCTACATTTATTGTCAGTTATAGATTCATAGCATGTGTCTTCATGGGTCTCCCAGGTGATGGTTTTCTCCCCTTCGAGCAACCTAATCTAGTTCCAAATGGTGGTCAATGAGAAACCATTAATGGTCTAGCTAACTTAGCTTGGGACTTAAGAAGAAGCACACCTCAATATATAGGAGTCATACATGAGATAAACATTGAGTCTAAGATTTCCCATAGAATTCATAGAGAGATTGAGGTTGAACAACTTCGTCAATAAATGTAAAGACTTACATTAGAGAAATCTAGAAATGATCGAAAGGTTTCACGTCAAAATCCTCAATAGAGAGTCTAAAATAGCCTTGCATACCTCATATTTACATCTACAGTCTAGTGTTAAGTCATCATCTTGCATAGAACCACCCTCATATAAGCAATTTTAGATGCCTATCACAAGGTCACAAAAGCAAAAGGAATAATGGATCCGAACAACACAGTCTGTAAACCCTACTTGGAATATGGACATATCAATAGGTCAACACTTGGGTACACAGACAATTTCCACCCTAAACGAATTACAACAACATTTGACAAAGGAAGAAATTGAGTCTGCACAACAAGACCCACATGTCCTCATGATCCTAGATGTACTTATACATAGCGATAGGGACAAGTACCTTTCATTGTTAATACAAAATGTGGCAAAACTACCTGAGGATTTTGACATCATAAAAATTTTACCACTAGGAAAAACTTTAGGTCAAGATAATAGTTAAACACCACCCTTGACACAAATACAAGCAATGACCTCTAGTTTTCCTCAAAATGTACCTATCCAAACAAATGTCAACACAAATGCAAACTTTCAAACAAGTGTGTCATCCTCGGTAATCAATTCTAGTATACCATCACAAAGCATACCGATAACATCAAGTGTCTCAGCACCTATTCAAACATAAACAACAAGTACAACTCAACCAAAAATGGGCTCGCATATCACCTATTTCATAGTACCTAGTGGAACACAAAACACACAAAGTTATAACCTAGGTACCTTCCAACAACCTCCTAGTTATGCAACCACGAATCCTTTTGTGGGACATACGCAAAAACAAGGTATACCTTTGAGACAAACATATATTTTGACACAACAAATATAGAATTTACAACAACAAATGACAACAATGCAAACTGGTAACGATAAAAAGAGCTACACAATGTAGGACTTGCGTCCTTATCCATTCAATCACACATTATACATTCCACCTTTCCCACAACATTTTGAAATGCCTAAATTTGATAGATATCGAGGGAAGGGTGATCCTAGAGATCATATCAAAGAATTTTTTATGGCATGTATAGAGGTTGCCTCATAAGATACTTATCTAATGAGATTATTTCCTAAAAGTCTGCAAGGCCTAGCTTTAGAGTGGTTTTTACATTTACCACCAACCATCACATCATGGGGACAATTAGCTAAACAATTTATAGCAAACCTCGCACAAAATTGACACCCCAGTTACTTTGATGGACTTGTGTGCCGCTAAACAATATGAGAATGAAACATTTGCATCCTTCATACAATGATGGAGGGCTCTCTATAGGAGGTGCAAGATAGTTATCCCAGAAACATAGCAAGTGGATATATTCACAAAAAATTTGATTCCTAAGATTAAATATCCGATAAAAATGCAATGATTAAACACATTCAAATAAATCATGGAAAAGGATCTCAAATGTGAGAAGGGGCTAGTAGAAAAAGGTCTTATTAAGTATAGCAATACCAACAACAATGACAAATCTAAGTTTTGGTCAAAAAACAAAAATGTGACCAATGATGGTATTGTAGATGCCAAAACAATAAATAGAACTCAACCCATTTTATCTTTGGGAATGAGTTAGACATCTAATCCACATATAGGGAATAATACAACCTCAGCAAATATAAATTATACACAAAACATGAACACAACAAATTACACACCTCTAGGAAAACCTATTGAGTTAGCGCTCAAAAAGTTAATACAAACAAACATGATCACTTTACCTGAAGTAAGAGTGTATGAACCAGGTCCTTCCAAACCCACATGGTGGAATGATAATGATTCTGTGATTATCATTGGACTAAAGGTCACAAAACAACAAGTTGCTACAAATTGAAAAACTTGGTCCAAGATATGATAGACCAAGGGGACATCACAATTGATACTAATAAAACCTCAACAAACACAAATAATACAATTTTAAGGATCCTTTTGTTAAGCATGACAAGAGGAAAGCTACCACATCAGGTACCTAAGACAATACAACTAACTACACAAAGGTCTCATACGACTACACTATTCATGCCATTAGCTCAGGAGATATAACAAATAATGATTCACAAGAAACACTTGATCAAGATGACCAATATCAAGACACCCACACAGAGGAAAACCAAATTTTCATGATATTAGAGACACCAAAATATGATGATGATAGAAATCTTTGTCTCAAATACTGGGTGCATGATCAACCATCTCACTCAGGTTGGTTTGAAGATGAACTCAGAGAACACATTATGGATGTCAAACATACACATAAAGACTATGAAGAGGGATTTAACATAAATCTTGACAAAATAGCCTATGATACAAACAAACCTTGTAAGTCATATGATACAGTTGCTACAATCACCATAACTCCTAGAGATAGAGGCTGTGCAGTAGTTACTCACAGATCAAAGGTAACTTTACAAGGAATACCACAAAATCAACCACCTGCAGTAGGGACTTACAATTTTGTTGAGCAACTTAAGAAAATTCTAGCATAGATGTCATTATTTGAACTATTGCGTATTTTACCCACTCATAGAGCTATACTGGACAAAGCACTTCAAGATTTGATAGTGGATAGAGATATAGATGAAAATGCCTTCCAGTCTATGGTGGGAAATCTGACACAAGGCACACATATTGCATTCATAGAACAGGATATTCCTAGTGATAGACTACTTCATAATGACCCATTACATCTGGAAGCTTACATTCATAAGAGAAGAATCATAAGAGTATTCATAGATGGGGAAGTCGGTGTCAATATTTGTACTTTAAAGCTGGTCAAAGCACTAGGATATTCTGAACTTCACATTGATTCTTCCAAGAGGATAAATATCAAGGCTTACGATGATGAAGAATGTCCATCAAAAGGAATTGTAACATTACCTGTACAAGTATGACCTATAATGATAGAGGTCACTTTTCAAGTCTTGGATAGAGAGTTGGGATATAACATGTTATTAGGCCACCCATGGATCTAGACCATGCAAGAAGTACCATCCACATTTCATCAGTGTGTCAAATTCCCATACAATGGTATTGAAATAGCTATAAAGGGTGATCCAAATCCATTCCAACATTGCAATTAGATAAAAGACAGTGTGGATAATCAGGTGCCTATCAATTAGGTCGCACCTCTCACTACACAATTGGAAACATTAAAGATCACAGAAACAAAAAAGGATATGCTTACAACATCCTCCTTACAAATAAAAGATATGGGTTGTGGAGAGTACTCTATTGCAAATAATTTAAGTGGGAAACAATTGTCTCTTTCTCCTAAGTCCTTTGGGAAACCTCACAATACAGTACAAAAATAAGACAAAGGAAAAGAAATTGTTAGATATACAGACTCATCCTCTTTCATTAGATGGGGTGACTTAGAAGAAGAATCCTTGAATGAAGATGTTAACCATTGGATATATAGAGAAGAAGATCATATGACAATACCCAAAATACACACAGATCAGTATGAAAATGGATTCAAAATACTCCAAAGACATAGATATGATGGTACCACAGGCCTTGGGTTACAGAAACAAGGAAGGCTAGAACCTATTGTTCCTAATGATAATCCAGGGAATCAAGGATTATGATATAAGCATGTACAACATATCACAGAAGTAAGACAACATACCCATGATAATCTAAATCGACCAAGAAAATTGTCAGACTACATATCACAAAGGAATTTGTCCACATAGGCACTCGCATCTTCATCTCAAACAAGTAATCAAGTACCTACATCACCTAGTGCAGAATGAGATGGAGAAGACATGAGACAACTCCTGCGAGAACCTACCACTGAGTTACAAAATGATGCAATTGTTAACACAATAGTAAATGCTAATGTGGCAATAGATGCAGGTTTACCACCACCACCCGAATCCCACCCATGGTTTTTGTCACTACTTCTACCACGAGAAACAACTCAGGCTCAACTGAATGAAATAGATGAAGAAAGATTGCAAAAGATTATACCAGGCTTAAGAAGGGTAACTAATGTCCAAAGAAGACCAGTCAATCTACAACAGAATCAGAGGCAAGAACAAGAAGAAATAAGTGATGATAGCTCATATGATGAAACATATATTGAAAGTGAGACAGACTCTCACGACTATGAATTCTTATCACTCCATGATTCTAGTCCACTAGAAAGTGTAATATCAAGGTATCAAATAAAGATTATACAAGATTAAGATACACAAAGCCAATCAAACAATCAAGTCTTCATGTTATCAGAATCTACTAAGGAAGGAAATAATGATTTACCCCTAGTGCATTCACACCTGATTGATTGGGGGAAAGAAGGAAAACCAACATTGGATTGGTTTGAAAACAACGAAGCAATTTTAGAATTTCTAGGAGTCAGAGAGGGATTTCCACAAGGTGATCACAAAGCAGGGTTTGTTGTAGACCTGAATAGAATGGCATACTTTGGAGAAGAAAGTTCTTTTGCAATAGAAGATAAGGATCAAACTACCAATAATGGAAAGAGTGACTTGGGTAACCTTCCTATGGAAAGAGAAATTTCAGCATTACTTACAGAGGAAACAAAAGAAGTAAACATAACAGACGGGGAGGTTGTACATAACATCCATTTGAAAAAATCAATAAGCAAAAAAGAAAAAGATTGATTCAATCATTTTTTCAAGCAACGACCTATCAAATTTGCTTGGTCCTATTTAGACATGCCATCCTTAGACTCTGAATTAGTGTTGCATCACTTACCTTTGATACTGGGAGTCAAACCTTATAAGCAAAAAATGAGAAAAATGCATCCTAGTATCACATTACTAGTTAAAATAGACCTACAAAAGTTGTTGGATGTAGGTTTTATTAGACCTATTGACTATGCAGAATGGATATCCAACCTGGTACCTATGACTAAGCCCACAGGAGGCATAAGAATCTGTACTGATTTTTGGAATCTAAATAAAGCTTGTCCTAAGGATGACTTCCCGCTACCTAATATCAATATGATAGTTGACCTAATAGCTGGAAATTATATGCTATCCTTAATGGATGGTTTTTCAAGATACAACCAGATTAAAATTGCACCAGAAGATCAACATAAAATAGCCTTTACATGCCCATGGGGAGCATACTGTTGGAATGTGATGCCATTTGGTCTCAAAAATGTCAGAGCAACATACCAAAGAGCCATGACAACATTGTTTCATGACATGATCCACAATATAATGGAAGATTACATGGATGACATATTGGCTAAATTACAAACAAGCGAAAGTCACCTTGCAATTTTTACATAGATATTTGATCGGTTAGAATAGTATAATATCAGATTAAACCCAAAGAAGTGTGTGTTTGGCGTAATAGCAGGTAAATTGTTAGGGTTTATAGTGTCAAATAGAGGAATTGAAATAGACACTAACAAGGTCAAGGAAATCATTGATATGCAACCTCCATCAACACTTGAACAACTCAAAGGGTTACAAGGAAGAGTGCAATCCATAAGGAGATTCATAGCATAGTTGGTAGATAAGTGTCACCCATTCTAGCATTTACTCAGGAAAGGAGTTACTTTTAAATGGAGAGAACAATGCCAAGAAGCTTTCCAAGCTTTGAAAGATTATCTTTTGAACACACTAGTATTAATATCTCCCACTCTAGAAAAACCTCTATTGTTATACATATCAGCAACAACCTCAGCTCTAGGAGCTCTAATGGCACAACATGACAAAAATAGAAAAGAAAGAGCCATTTATTATATAAGTAGGACTTTGATTGGCTATGAGCTTAATTATACCCCTATAGAGCGAGCATGCTTAGCAGTAATATTTCCATCCCAAAAGCTCAGACATTACATGTTGAGTCATAAGGTACAACTCATTACACACTTTGACCCACTCAAGTACCTATTGAGCAGAGCAACATTGACCGGGCAATTGGCTAAGTGGGTTATGTGTTAGGTCCCAGAGACAACTGAAAGGGGGGGGGGGGGGGGTAAATCAGTTGTCTAATAAATTCAAACCAAAAACAACTTAACCAAACTTAATGCTTAATACCGGTGAACCAAAATTTATACCGGTAGACAATTTATCTATTAATTGTAGTACTAGTAAAGATTAATGCTTGAAACAAAAAGAAAATAACATCAACAACACATAACACCAATATTTGTATGTGGAAACCCTGTAAGGGGAAAAACTATAGTGGGAAACCTTACCCACAATCAGATGATACTACTGAAGATAGTATGTGTATACAAATGGGGTCTGCACATGTAGAAAGGCCAATCGCCTAGAGCTCACTGCTCAATTACAAATAGGAGTCACACTGACTACAATTGGATGGTTAAATCCAATAATGATGTACTGCTCAAAATAGCATCTTCATATGCTAGATTCAGTACCGGTTCAATTCTGATATGCCTTCACAAAAATCTTCTTTCACCTTCAAATTATGTCTGCATGTATAGCTCTGCTTATTCTCGCATATACCTTCTTATAATTCCTTTTCCCAATCACATATCAATCTTACAAATAAGATCTTACATTTATACCATAACCTAAGACTAATTTTAGTAGGTGAGCTCTAAAAGATGTTACAATAAAATCAATTACAAGTAAATCAATAACCGATGTAATATCTGATTCAACATGATGGCTTAATGCATTTACAACATTGATAAATCATCTCCAAAGCGTGTCGTGCTGATCTGGAATAGATAAGCCTGTTGGTGCTTATTCTGGATCTGTTTGCTGGTAACAACAAATATGCAAATATGAATATACCAATGAACAAATCTCCAAGAAAAAGTGTCCAAATGATGTCTTCAATATAAACAAGTGTTTTCCATGTCATTCCAAGTGTCGGTGAACAATATATCCTGTCGATGAACAAGATACCGATGACTATGCATAAGTCACTTGCTTGTCGGTGAACATTGCCAATCCTCCAAAGTACCAGATTTGATAAGTGTTAAAGAGTGTTGACATGAATGAAAAAACCATATCAACATATCCAAAATACCAACAATCTCCCCCTTTGGCATTGATGGCAACACAAGATGGAAAACCCATCAAAGTACCAAAATAGAAATGCCAAATATCAAAAACCAACAATCTCCCAAAAGAGATCATAACCAGAAATCAGAATTCAGATATAGAGAGAAATCAATCTCTCCCCAAAGTAACAATCACTCCTCCTAGGAGTAACATTAGTTGTCCTTGTGTTTTTCCATATCGATCTCTCCCCCTTTGACATCAAATGCCAAAGCCAATACAAAAACCAGGTTCAAATACAAAATACCAACCAATTCAGTATACCAACTACTCCCTCTGAGAAGTAGCTCTCCTCATCAAAGACAGAATAAAATATTTCTCTGTTAATTCTGTCGGTTGATGACAAACATCAACTGTCTAAGTCTCTACCAGTGGGGGTACGACTCCAAGCTGGTCTCTGAGATATTCAAAAGTTTCCTTAGGCAAAGGCTTAGTGAAAATATCTGCAATCTGCTCTTTAGTATTCACATAAACCAGTTTTACTTCTTTTGCTTCAACATTCTCTTTTAAAAAATTTAATTTGATAGAAACATGTTTAGTTTTGGAATGTAGTACCGGATTCTTAGATATATCAATTGTTGTTGTGTTATCACAATAAATAGTTATAGGTTCCTTGCATTTTACCTTTATGTCCTTCAACATTTCCATAAGCCATAATACCTATGTACAGTTAGTTGTTGCTGCAACATATTCTGATTTAGCTGTTGATAAAGATGTGCAACTTTGTTTCTTACTCAACCAAGAAATTAATTTGCTTCCAAGAAAAGATGGTCCACCGGTGGTGCTTTTTCTGTCATCCACATCTCCAGCTCAATTTGCATCTGTGTATGCACATAATTCAAACTTTTCATCTCTAGGATACCATAAGCCAAGATTTGTAGTGCCTTGTAAGTACTGGAAAATCCTTTTTATTGTTGATTCATGATTTTCTTTAGGATTACTCTAAAATCTTGAAACAATACATACTGCATTCATAATATCAAGTCTTGTTTGTGTCAAATACAGTAGGCCTCCTATCATAGATTTGTACCTAGTCAGATTAACAGGTGTAGATTCATCCCTTAGTGATAATTTGTCATTTGTAGTCATAAGTTTGCTTACTGGTTTAGAGTTTTCCATCCCAAATTTCTTTAGTAACTCCTTCAAGTACTTGGATTTACTCAAGAATATACCTTTATTAGTTTATGAAATTGGAAATCCTAAAAAGAATTTTATCTCTCCAATCATAGACATTTCAAATTCTTGTTGCATTTCAATAGAAAAGTCTTTACATAATCCAGCTTCTCCTCCAAAGATTATATCATCAACAAAAAATTCTATAACCAAGATGTCATCATCAGTCACTTTATAGTATAAATTGTTGTCAGCATTGCCTTTAGAAAAACCAATCTTCAAAAGATATTTATCCAATCTAGCATATCAAGCTCTTGGAGCCTCCTTCAACCCATACAAATCTTTCCTTAACCTGCAAACGATATCTTTGTTATCTCTAAAAGAAAATCCATCAAGTTGCTCAATGTAAACTTCTTCTTCAAGATCTCCATTCAGAAATGTATATTTAATATCCATTTGATATACTTTGTAGTTCTTGTGTGCTGCAAAAGCCAAGAATAATCTGACTACCTCAATTCTAGCTATCAGTGCAAAGGTTTCATTATAATCAATTCCTTCTTTCTGAGAATATCCCTTACACACTAGTCTTGCTTTATTTCTGATTACCTTGCCATCTTTATTGAATTTGTTTCTGAATACCCATTTTGTTCCAATCACATTTTTGTCTTTAGGCCGGGGAACTAATGTCCATGTGTTATTCTTCTCAATTTGTTCTAGTTCTTATTCCATAGCTTTAAGCCAGTGTTTATCTTCGCATGCCTCATTAATTGATGATGGTTCAATTTGAGAAATAAGACATACCTCTTCATTTGCCAGTCTTCCTCTTGTCATAACTCCTTGACACTTGTTCCCAATCATCTGATTTTCAGAGTGATTCAGTCTTACATACCGGGGTGTCTTCGTTTTCTATTGTTCCTCAGTTACAGTGGAATTTTTAGATGATACAGATGTAACTGGATCTTCATTTTGTACCGGTGGGTTCAATGTAGGTTCATTTGTTAGTATTTCTATTGGTGGTTCAAAATTTATATACCTTGAAGTTCCTCTAAACTGTTCATTAATCTTCACATTTGCACTCTCAACAATTTTCTGCAATCTCTTGTTAAAACATCTATATGCTTTGCTCTTAGATGAATAACCAAGAAATATTCCTTCATCACTTCTAGGATCAAATTTTCCAATATATTCATCTCTCCTAATATAACATTTACTTCCAAATATTCTAAAATATTTAAGAGTAGGAGTAATGCCAAACCATAGTTCATGAGGGGTCTTACCGGTTTCACCTTTGATGTGAAATTTGTTGAATGTGTAGAGCATTGTATTCACTGCTTCTCTCCAATATACATGTGGTAGATTTGCTTCTGATAACATACTTCTACTTGCATCCAAGATAGTTCTATTTTTCCTTTCTACAACTCCATTTTGATGTGGTGTCTAGGGTGCTGATAGTTGTCTTCTGATTCCACTCACTACACAGAATGCATTAAATTCCTTAGATGTAAATTCACCTCCTTGATATGATCTCAGACATTTGATTTTGTTACCGGTTTCATTTTCTACCATTACCTTGAATAGTTTGAACTTTCCAAGTGCTTATGATTTTTCTCTGAGAAAAGTAACCCAACACATTCTAGAATAGTCATCAATGATTAACATGAAATATCTATCACCTTGTAAGCTTTTAGTTCTAGCTGGACCACATAAATCAGTATGAATTAAGTCAAGAGCATTATTGGATTTTTTTGGAATACTTTTAAAAGATGCTCTAACTTGTTTTCCAAATTGACATTCCTTACATACCAGATTGTGAGGTTTGACAATCTTAGGTAAGTCTCTAACTCCCTTAGTAGTACTGATTTTCACCATCCAATCAAAATTTACATGACAGAATCTCTTATGCCACAACCAAATTTCATTAATATGTGCAATCAAGCATGTCTTTTCATTGTTATTCAAATGAAATATGTTGCCTCTAGTTTGATTACCATTTGCAATTTCCAAACCAGTTCTATTCATAATTTTGCATTTTTCATTCTTGAATTGTAACTGAAATCCTTTTTCAACTGATTGACCGACACTCAAAACATTATGCTTTAAACCTTCTACATAGTAAACATTGTTAGTATTATTCTTACCATCAAGAAACATAGTACCTTTTCCTTTGATCAAACAAGCTTTATCATCTCCAAATCTTACTAGACCTCCATTATATTCCTGAAAAGTCAAGAATTTACCTTTATCACCAGTTATATGATGTGAACATCCTGAATCAATGATCCATTCATCCTTAACTTCAACTTTAGTTGCTAGAGCCTACTTTATCAGTGGAATAGTAGGTGTCGATTGATCTTCTATTATAGCAACAAAGACTCATCCATTATCTGTCGGATCCTCATCAGAATCATTAGTGACTCCTTCATCAACAAGATAACAAGATTTATCTTTATTCTTCTTAAATTTGTATCTCTGATATTTAGGGTTAGGCTTGTATGTTCTTCTAGCTTCTTCTCTTAGTCTAGCATGTCTATCAGGGAATCTTGAAGCCATATGACCAATCTTATTACAATTAAAACATTTAAAGGCTGGTTTACCTTCATACTTACTTCCAACTGGACCTTTAGGCATTTTCCTTACAACTAGTGCTTCAAGTTATTCATTTTCTCTCCTGCTTTCTTCAAGTTCTCTTGCATAAAAGGCTTTCCGATTAGATTTGTCAAATGATGGTGCAGATGATGTTGATGCCTTAAAAGCTAAATCGGTCTTTATAGTAGCAATAGGACCAAATTCTTCAATTTCAAAAGCTAAAAGTTTTCCAATCAATGTGTCCCTAGTTACTGATAAATTAGGCATTGTTCTTAACTCATTTATAGCAGTAACTTTCATTTTATATGCTGGTGGAAATCCTCTTAAAACTTTTGATACAATTTCATCTTCACTTAAAGTTCCTCCACAACATTTAATACCCAAAACAATTTGATTAACTCTTTCCATAAAAGCAGAAATCCTTTCATCTTCTTCCATTTTCATATTTTCATACCTGACCTGGAAGCTTTCAAGTTTTGCAATTTTGACTGTGGAATCTCCTTCATTCAATGTTTCCAAATGATCCCAAATAGCTTTAGCAGTAGATCTATCTGATAATCCCATGATTTTCTGATCTGATAATACACTCAAAAGTGCTTCCCTTGCTTTGCAATCATTTTCTTCATCTTTTCCTAAGGTAGGTGGATTAGGTTGACCGAGAGTAGGAACAGTATAGCCATTCTTTGTAACTTCCCAGATGTCCTTTCCAATGCAATTCAGATGTGTCTCCATCTTGATCTTCCATATGCCATAGTTGGTTCCATCAAGTTTGGGATTGTCCTTCCTGAAATAGTTAGTAGACATTGGATCTCCTCAACTTGTTAAACTTCTGCAAAAAGAGGACTAAGCTCTGATACCAATTGTTAGGTCCCGGAGACAACTAAGAGGGGGGGTGAATCAATTGTCTAATAAATTCAAACCAAAAACAACTTAACCAAACTTAATGCTTAATACCGGTGAACCAAACTTTATACCAGTAGATAGTTTATTAATTAATTGTAGTACCAGTAAAGATTAATGCATGAAATAGAAAGACAATAACATCCACAACACATAACACCAATATTTGTACGTGGAAAACCTGTAAGGGGAAAAAGCATGGTGGGAAACCTTACCCACACTAGTACATTTGGGCCTAATCTCCAATGGCTAACAGTCATATTTGCAATGACACAATGACGGACTTTCGACAAACTTTATCATCGGAAACTTGTCATCAGGCTTCTCGATGATGCCATTTGCATCGGTAGTCTGACAATGTTATGAACTCCTTCGACGACAACTATATTTGCACCCCTGGCCACAAATTTCGGCGGATTTCTGTCAAAATTGCAACAGATGCTATGTTTCCTCCTCGACAATTATCTGACATGGAAGTGACGTCGGATATGCAAAATCCTTGTCAGATGTTTCATTAGTTGTCGTTGAAATTCTGATGACAAGAGATGATGTGGGTCAAATAGCTTTGTCGTCGGTGCATGAAAGCACTGAACGAGTTCTATTTTTAAAAATTGCATAAAACATTTATTATTTATTTGATTTAGTGTTATTTGCATAAAATGATTATCAATGATGTTTCCTTTCTCCAAGAATTGTCTAGGATCTTTCCGTCAAATAATATGTAACATCGAATGACTAAATATTTTCCTTACAAATGCTTATTTTATTTAATTATTATTTGAGCGTGAATTAAAATTTATATCTGTACAGAAGCAGAACATACAAGCTGAAGAGTCATGCAAGCAAGTTTCGTAAAAGAAAGCAAGTAGGCATTATCCTGAATGACATGGAAACAAGCTCATCAGCTACCTAGAAGAGAGAAATTGGAGAAAATCAGAGGAAAGTGTTAAAGGGTGATAAATAGATAGAGAGTATACAATACAAACAAAAAATGTCTGGAGTGTGTGATGTGACGTCTCTAATTTATGTCTGGAGGGACTAACTGGTTTTGGAGTTCCTGCGAAACCTATTGGGCCACGCTTGGAGGAAATCAATGTGTTCATGAAAGGAGCACCTTTTTTCTATTATGAGAATGATGCTTTTGCACCAAAGGATATTTGGAAGTCAATATCCAAAAATTTCTATAGTGTGGAACCAGAGTTGGTGGACTCGAAGTAATTTTCAGCTTTCAAAAGACCAAGAGATTATGTACACAATCTCCCAATAGAAGGGCGATTTCAAGCATTACCTCTCCCCCCCATGACTATTCAGGAAGCACTTCCTTAGACAAAGGACTTGTTGAACACTATATTTGAAAATAAAAAATATATAAAAAAAATGTATATTCCCATAGGCGTGAAGACTGAAAGATGTTTCGGCCAGCAAATTGTATCGAGCACTGCAAAAGAAGTTTCATCGAAAGAGTATTTTCATCAAAACGAGGTATAGAAAGCACCAAGCAAAAGTATTTCGGCAAAAGTTACTTTTGATGAATGTAGAAAATCACTCATCGATACTCTAAGTTTCATCGAAAAGGTAAAAAACAAAAGGCAAAAGTGATTTCGAAGGAATATCATTACCGAAGAAACTCATAAAGCATTCATCGAAACACAAGTTTTCATCGATGACATAATGTCAAACAAAAGCAAAGGTGTTTCATTGATAAAGGAGGATATCGATGAAAAGGGAATGTCGATGAACATACATGGGCCCTCACCGAAGAAAGAAACTCATCGAAAGAATGATTTCGATGAAACTTGCGAGTCACTTATCGAAAAGGAGGTCTATCAATGAAAGAACGACTTCGATGAGTCTTGAAAGTGGCTTCTCGACATGGGCTACTCACCGAAAGAATAGTATCGAAGAAAACGGGCTTTCGATGAAAGATTTAAACACTTGGCCGAAGACAAGGGTTTCATTGATAACTTGAAATATGATCACTTTGAGTGAACTGTACTTCCCGCGAAAGAGTTAAAGGCCCAAGTGAAGAATGTCACATCTACAATTAAGTTTAAACACTTGAGTAGCCGTTGTAGACGCAGAACATTAACTGTGCACAAGTTGCCCATACGATTACAGTTGAACTAATTGAATTTTCATAAGAACCAGATCAATGCTAAAAGACTGAAAATTGTGAAGAACTTGTGGAAACTTGCGAACGATAACCAGAAGAGCTGAGCATTTCTCCAAGTAAGTGTTGTTTCTCATATTTGCTGTAATCATGGAACCTTCGTCTTCTTCTTCTAAAAAGAGTAGGAAAGGAAAAGAGTTAAACCCTGAAGAGAAGCCCAAGAGACAAAAGAAGGAAGGGAGAGCTCTGACTCAGGATTTATTAGACCAATGTCCCTCATCTAGTGTAAGGTCCAAAAAGATCAAAAGTGAAGAAGAAGGATTGGAGGATAGATTTGAAAATCTAGGAGACATTTGGATTGAAATCAGAGGACATGAGTTATTCTTATTTAGTTACAAAAGAAAGGATGCTCCTGAACCCATAAGTAATCTATGGAAGAAGAACTTAGGCAAATTGGTAGTCCCGAATGTTTTTGTAGATGTAGAATTAATGAAAGCACTGGTAGATTGTTATAACCCGAGGACCAAAACCATATGTGATTACAGAGGGAATCCATTAGTGGTGATTAATAAACAAACTATTGATATGGTGTTTGATTTAGACTGGGAGGTGGAGGAGAGTATCGATATGAAGAAACTTTCACAAGAATTCTTTAGTTTGGAAAACATCTACAGGACTTGGAGACTACCTATTCACAGGCCAAAAGTGGGTGGGTCATTTGTTCCATTCAACAAAGATGACAAGGTGCCGTTTGATGTCAACCACTTCCATCCATATTTCAAATATACATATTATGCTGCAGCCCAAGTACTAGGCCTAGAGGCTCATCCACTCATGGATGTTGGGGTTATGGTTCTGTGTGCTGACTTACAGTCAAAAGACCCTAGGTCATTTGATTTTGCCACTTATGTTGCAGATGCCTTAAATCATGGGTTGGAAAAATTGAAAGGGGACCTTGTGAATATTCATTTTTCATTATACTCCTTGTTAATGCATATCATTCTTTATTGTGGCCAAGAGATTAACTTCTGGTCAGATGATTTCTGCATTAGATCTTATGACAAGAATGGTCTCAAGAAACCAGTTCAGTTATGGGTTTCTGCATGGGACCAGAGGTTCATGAACAACCAGTACTGGCACTTTCAAGAATATTTTGTGAAACCCCTTAGTGTAGCTTTTGGGCAACACAGGGATTACACTTTGTCCCCTAAAATCAAGAGATTCCTCAGACCAAAGGATTTCTCTCTAGAGTCATAGATTGATCATAATTGGGGTGATTGGTATTGCCATGATAATCACACAGAAATCAGGATATTTGGATATGAAGGGAAACCCCACATGCTTCCAATTACAGTGCCAAACAGGGTGGCTAGCTTGGAGATCATAAGACAATTGTCTATTGTCAGTGCTAAACACTTAACAGATTTCGGTAAACAATCCATCGTCCCAAGTTTATTGGTTTTCTCTGATTTCATTGTTAAAAGTTCAAAAAGTTATCATTTACTGCAGAACAAGTTAGACTACTATGGCATGACTCTGGGTGAGCCTAGAGAGAACTTCGATCCTGAAGGGTACATAAGAGCTGCCAGAACATCACAAAAACTCAAAGCTGGAATACATGTGGCCAAAATGCCAGATGACCTGATTAAGAATCTTGAAAGAGAGGAGGCCAAAGCTTTGAGAGAAAAGAGTGAGTTAGTTTGGGAGGCCTACAAATGGAAAAGGGTAAGGGGAATGATAGATGGAGACCTAATTGGAAATCTCCAAGATCCTCTGGAAGTGGCTAAAAGGCTGCTTCAACATGAAGCAGAAATCATGCATAGAGTGCCTTTGCAATTCCTTCATTTCATTAATACTGAGAAGGATAGTCAGCCCCTAGCCCACATGCCACCAAAATCGACCACCAGTAGTATCCCAACTGATTCTCCTAGAGAAGATTATCCTCCTGGTTTTGAAGCAGAGATGAATATGGACACTGGTGAAATTAACATCAAGGATGTCGTCGATATAAGGATGACTGAGCATGAAGATTTTGTTGCTGATGATGGATTCGCCTCCTCTAGGGAATTTCTTTCATTTTTATACCAATACAAAGGAGCTCATGTAAAACGAAGCATGGCTGGAAGACCAGAGGAAGAACAGATGAAGAAATTGCATGATGAGATTGATGTCCTCATGAAAGATATGACTCCTAAGAAAGGGAGGAAATTACTGAAAGAGGCCGGTGTAATCATCTTCTCTGGTTGGGATATAAACTCAGCACTTTTATTTGACGGCTTCCTGAAGAAACAAGACTTAAATCAACAGGTGTTGCCTCAGGAGATAGACAAATTGTTCTTAGGCTCTGGATATGATCCAGACAAGAAAGCTCTCCTACAATGGGCATTATATCCAAAGGGGAAGAGGCCTATCATTGTATACATTGAAGAAACCTTTGGGCACCTCATGGTTCATCAGGTTGGTAAGACAAACCCTAGGGTCACTGCTAAACTCAACTTGGATGTTGCTAGATTGAACCTGGACCAGACAGAACTTTTGGTCAGAGAAAACGTCACATATAAGGGGTTATATGAAAAATCTAAAGAGGAGAATCAAAAGTTGCAGGAAAAAGTATTGCAACTAGAGACAGGGACTCCTATCAGTGAATACACCTCATACCCCGCGGGACGTAGCTTGGACGATGTCTCTGATGCTCTGTACTGGAAGTATCAAGCAGAAAAGGCCAATAAATGCGCAGAAGGTATCCAACAAAGGATGGACAAACTGGTCAACGACATCATAGGACATTGGTTTAACACCATGCTCTTGTAGGTTGAACCATATTGGAAAGTATATAATGGAACGATAAAGGCGTTAACAGAGCATGAGAGACTAAAAGCACGACTGCATGAAGTACTGAATAATGTCGATGCCATGACACTAGAGGAAAAAGCTGAGGGGACTGCGTATATGGAGAATCATGTCAAACTTGAGGATACGCTGAGGAGAGACCTGAAGGATTTGGATGATGAGAAACCTGTTGGAATGCCCTCCATCTACAAAGAAGGAGAAGTGATATCCCTGGAGGATTTGCGAAAAGAGCTCGTCGGCGTCAAGGATTGGGCCTTGTCAGAAATAGATCGAAGTAAAGATATGGCCCCTACTGTCAACCAGATGATATTCAAGTATCTATCGCAGGGAGATGAATTAAAAAAACAAAGTGCTCGAATCAAAACCTTCAAGGATGATGATGACATTCATCATTTAGGACTTCTAAATCTCTTTTTGCTTAAGTTTAGAAACACTGAAACTAACGATTAGTATTCCAAAGAGTCGTGTCTCTTCATGAAAAGCCTTCATCCTCATATATATATGAGAATGATTTTTGTAATATGGTGATAGGGATTAGATAGGATGAAGGTAGCGATAAATGACAACCTGTAAGTCTTCTGTATACGAACCATTATGGAATAAAAATTTTGATCAATTATCTCTCTGCATATGTGTTACGGATCATTTCATTTTCTTTTGGCAATCGTCTGTGATTTTGTCTGATAAGATAAGGTTATTCATGTTCTTAAGATCAAATTTATGCTTTGTATTATAATGTTGCAACAAAAGTTTTGCTTGCGGATTGTGATTGTTCCTTGCAGAGCTTAATTGATTGGTCCCTTAAGGGTAGGGTTAAATTCACTCAATCAACATATGATATAAGCATTTGTTTGGTTCCAAAAGAAATAATAACTGACAGGATCATAAAGGGATGAATTAAAAAACTGTCTCACAGGTTCGCACAATAAGTCCTAAAGAAAAATGCAATGACTCTGTAGCCCAAACAGCAAAGAAGGCACTGGCTAATTACAAATTATACTCATTTTATTCATCATTGATTATTTTAACAGCAATAGAAGTAATTAAGAAACATAAAACAAATAATTATTACAACAACAATCTTGAACTCATCTGCTATATCTCCATTCAAGAAACTTATGCCATTTCAAGATCAGGAGATATCAGATTAGGATAATAAATCTGCTATAAAAAGCACTGGTTATTGGAGACATTTCAGTGAATAGGTATACCCACCTAGGTCCTGCAAAGCCTAAAGTGAGAGAGTAAAATCTGAATCAGTTTGCTCTATATGTTGGCCAAGTCAATTGGAGGGTTCAACCATAGGAGTTGGCATTTCCTTAGAACCTATCCAATCTGTTGATTTGAGACCCAACAGGACTATTGGCCTCCATGGGATCAAAGAAAAAAATTGAAGCATAGACTCTAGACGATGTGGTGGTGTCCTTCGTGAAGAACTCTGCATGATAATTAAAAATTCATGAGGGAAACTACAAGATAGTGAAGAGAAATACAATCTTGAAAAGTGGGAAGAATGGATCTTGGTTTGGGTGGGGCCAAGTTAGGTGGCTCCTCTAGAGGTTGATGAGATAGAAATAATACACTCATGGAACTTTGTGTGCGCCTAATCGATTGTGTTGTTTGGGCAATGCATTCCAAATAGATACAGTTGCATACCATTTATCTGTCTTGATTAAATACTTTTATCTTGATGGCATTAAATTAAAGTTATTTCTCTTCTATCTGGTATTGGTGGAAAAGAGGTTGCTTTTCATCGACCTGACTTGCCACTTATCAAAGAGGTCGATAGGTGGCAGGTTAGGTCGATGAAAAGAAACCTCTTCTCCACCAATACTAGATAAAAGAGAAAGTACATTAATTTAATTCCATCAGGATAAAAGGCTTTAATCAAGATAGATAAATGGTATGCAACTGTATCTATTTGGAATGCATTACCCAAATAGTGCAATCGATCAGTTGCACATGAAGTTCCATGAGTGTGATCTTTTTGAAATCGTAATATGATTTCTATCTCGTCAATCTCTAGAGGAGCCACCTGACTTGGCCACACCCAAACCAAGATCCATTCTTCCCACTTTTCAAGATTGTATTTCTCTTCACTATCTTGCAGTTTCCTTCATGAATTTTCAATTATCGTGTAGAGTTCTTCACAAAGGAAACCACCACATCGTCTAGATTCTATGCTTCAATTTTTTTCTTTGATCCCATGGAGGCCAATAGTCCTTTGTCTGAGGAAGTGCTTCGTGAATAGTCATGGGGGGAGAGGTAATTCTTGAAATCACCCTTCTATTGGGAGATTGTGTACATAACCTCTTGGTCTTTTGAAAGCTGAAAATTACTTCGAGTCTACCAACTCTGGTTCCACACTATAGAATTTTTTGGATATTGACTTCCAAATATACTTCATTGCAAAAGCATCATTCTCATAATAGAAAAAAGGTGCTCCTTGCATGAACACATTGATTTCCTCCAAGCGTGGCCCAATAGGTTTCGTAGGAACTCCAAAACCAGTTAGTCCCTCCAGACATAAATTAAAGACGTCACATCAGACACTCTAGACATTGTTTGTTTGTATTGCATACTCTAAAACCTACTTTGACATTCTGGGATGGTGTCCACCTACTCTAAAACCTTGTGGGCACTCTCTGTCTAATACTAACATATACATAACATGTGTCTCTCATATAACCCTATGTTGGCTAGGCCCCACCATAGTTAGAAGATCCTAACTACTAAAAACACTAGATTCTCCCCTAAAAGGTTGTTGAGTCATATAAGGCCTAGCTTGATAACCCTATAGTCTCTCATACCTAAAATATCCTTGTGTCGATGATGGTCAAATGTGACTACCCTATGGCCCCTACTATGCTCTAGACCTTTGTACCTAATATTGATACTATTGGGTTTTTCTTTGTAAATCATATAGTAAGTCTAAATTATCCTTTGAAGGATGGGGAGGTCTATGGACACTTTAGTCCCTTCATCAAGGTTACGAACTTCTCTCATGCCTCTTGTGTCCTCCCATGTACCTCCTTTTCCATAAGAGACTTTTCCATAGCAACCCTAAAGTCATTTGGATTGGCCATGTGTAGGAAAACTGAAATTTTGGGCTTTCCACCCCTAATGAAATAATTGACAAGCAACTTGTCTTGAATGTAATCTACAAACTACAAGAAATCCAAAAACTAACTCTCATGTTGAGCCACTATGAAACCTTATTATGTAAATTGTGAAACTCATCTATGCATCTCTGTCAAAAATATTTTGAAATAAAACACACTTTGCAGCACTCCAAAATGGTATCTAGAGAGGGTTTCCAATGTGAGTTGGTGTGTTTTATCCTCCCAGTACCACAAGGTGGAATCAATTCCTCTCAAAAATTGCATTGAAAATTATGCCTTTAGGTTACTCACATATAGATACAACCCAAAGCATAAGTCCAAGCTAAGTAACCAGGACTTATCCTCAACCCCATTTGTGGATCTTAAAAATGTAGAGGATTGGAGATGATGCAACTCTCGAATATGATCCTTTGGCTCATGATATGTGCTTGATATATTCTATACCTCTTGTATTTATGCATGATGAGGCTAGGTAATGTGTATTGATCAATATTCTATCTCCTCTATGTGTATTTCCCAAATTCATGGTGAACTCCTAATAAGCTCCCAAGATGAAAGTATATGCTCCTCTACTACAAGTGGATCCTCATGGCTTGTAAGATTTGAGGTCCATACTCAGGCTACTCATCTTGGTGAAAACTCTCAAAGTGATATGACCCTTCCTTCCATTTCCTACACCCTATTTTCTAACCCACACCTCATAACCTTTACCTAACTTCCTATCATTATTACCTTCCATCTACCTTTCATATCCCCTATCTTAACCTCCTCCACTTTCTTACATCCTATCCTAAACCTTAACCTCATACACACTTACTTTTACTTCACGTACCTAACCCCATTCCATCCTTCACATCTTTTTATCTCCCCCCATTCACTTTCCTACCTTCCAAACCCCTAACATATCCTAACTTACTCATTCACCATTACATCCTTCATCACTTAACTCCCAATCTTATCCTAACCCACACCTCATAACCTTATACCTCTAAGCTTCCATTTTATACCACCTTCTGAATGGTACACTTATGCTCCCTTCCAAAACACTGACAAAAAATAGCACTCGATCACTACATAGTGCTCTCACGGTTTTGCAGCAGAGATTTTTTGTCACAACCATATATACCAGCATCCATAATTAGGATACATTTTACATAATGGCACTCAATCACATAGGTTTAGGTCATCCCTCTCCTTAATTAGGATATATTTTAAATATGGAAAGTAGTGTTAATATGTTTCAGGATAACTATATTGTTCATTATTTAAAATGCAGTGCTTAATTGATACATGATTGTAGGATTGTTCAATGGTTTAGGTCTTGTAAGAAATTCTTCTTTTAAATTGATCATATCATATTATAGAAACATCTCACCATCTCTGCTATTGCAAATTAATCTAATAAATCTATAATAAACTTTGAATCTTAATATTTGAATATGTATAACAATGAATTTGCTGATTATACCCTACCTTTTTCTTGCAGCGATTAAACCATTCCTACATCCTACAACGATTAAACCCAGAAGGAACCTATGTCCACCACCCTCCTTCATGTTCATTGGGGGATGGCCCCTACCAGCTTGTTCCCTATTGTGATCCCCATTGTGATCCCCTAATATGACCCGAGATAGCGAACTAAGGTACCTTGGGAGGGCCTTTAGGTAGGCACTCGTTCACTCGATCGGGAAGGGACGCTTACGCAAATAGTTGTGGTTGAAGCCAACAAAGATGGATGGAGATTCGATAGTGAGTGTCCAGGAATTTGGGTTGTTTCTAGTGTGGCTCTACTTGCTTCTTTAGGTCAATAATTCCCATTCGTTGGGAAAGAAAAGAACCGAATCATACTCCCTCCACTTCCAACCCAAGCTGTAGAACCCGCTGGTTTCACATCAATGATATTCCCTACCATAGCCTCAATAGTTGGGATTTGGGGCCCAACAATAACTTCTTGACTTACTAGACCCCCACCCGCGACTTCTTGAGCATGTAATCGATTCGGATTCTTTCACTGGAATCGGCATGGGAGGAACCACTTCATTCCATGGATGGAGCACTAGTAGTAGATAGCTAGGATAGCTGATGATTAAACCCACAGGTTCCCTATAGAGGCAAGATTTTGTAATGGCAAAGGTAGGATGAAGAGGCAGGATTTTGTAATGGCAGAGGTCGATGAGATGAAGAGGCGGGATTTATGAAATGACTTGGTCTTTTTTTTTTTTCAGTAATGCACGCAGTCGTCAAAATTTTGATGAATGTGGGCACTTTTTCTAAACAAACCCAAATGTCATTGCCAATTCCTTCTCTGTCAAAACCAAATGTTGCATTATTGTTGTAATTCTGACGAAATTGGGCATTTAAAAAAAAAAAATCAAATTTGATCACAATATACCTTCTTCGTCAGAAACCTCCATCGAAATTTTAGGCCAAATGTATTACTGCCACAATCAGATGATACTACTGCAGATAGTATGTGTATAAAAATGGGGTCTGTGCATGCAGAAAGGCCAAGTGCCTAGAGCTCACTGCTCAATCACAAGTAGGAGTCACACTGACTACAATTGGATGGTTAAATCCAATCATGATGTACTACTCAAAATAGCATCTTCATATGCTGGATTCAGTACCAGTTCAGTTCTAATATGCCTTCACAAAAACCTTCTTTCACCTTCAAATGATGTCTGCGTGTATAGCCCTGCTTATTCTCACATATGCCCTCTTATAATTCCTTTTCCCAATCGCATATCGATCTTACATTTATACCATAACCTAAGACTAATTTTAGTAGGTCGGCTCTAAAAGATATTACAATAAAATCAATTACAAGTAAATCAATAGCCGATGCAATATCCAATTCAACATGTCGACTTAATTCATTTACAACATTGATAAATCATCTCCAAAGCATGACGTGTTGATCTGGAATAGATAAGCCTATCGGTTCTTATTCTAGACCTATTTGCCAGTAACAACAAATATGCAAATACAAATATACCAATGAACAAATCTCCAAGACAAAGTGTCCAAATAATGTCTTCAAAATAACCAAGTATTTTCCATGTCATTCCAAGTGTCGGTGAGCAATATATCCTGTCGGTGAACAAGATACCGGTGACTGTGCATAAGTCACTTGCTTGCCGGTGAACATTGCCAATCCTCCAAAGTGCCAGATTTGATAAGTGTTAAAGGGCGTTGACATGAATGACAAAACCATATCAACATATCCAAAATACCAACATTATGATCCTGAGCGAGTTTGATATAGAATACATAGACAAAAAAGCCATCAAAGGACAAATTATATCAGATCAATTAACAGAGATGCCTTTATAGGATAGTCTCCTGTTGCTGATAGACTTTCTAGACAAATCCGTGTTTACATTAACTACCTCTGTAATGTGGAAATTATATTTTGATGGGTCATATACAAGTCATGGATCTAGAGCAGGGATTATTTTTGTCACCCCTCAAGGGGATGTTATACCTAAGTCATTTAGGATCAATTTCCAATGCACCAACAATATGGTAGAATATAAAGCTCTCCTCATCGGGCTTCGTACAACTGTACAATGGAGAATACAAGAGTTACAGGTCTATGGTGATTTGTAGTTGATTGTAAACTAGACCAATGATGATTACAACATGAAGGATGACAAACTCATGCCTTATAAGAAGTTGGTCAAAGATTACAAGGAGCACTTCAGCAAAATTACCTTCAAACAGATCCCAAGGATACAAAACAAGGCCACAGATGCAATGGCGACCATAGGATCTCTTCTCAATATGCCTGCTAACAAAACTTAGTCTGAGTTCATCATAGAATAGTTGATGCTACCTGCATATGAGACTCCCCTATCAGAATATGTATGTGCAATTGTGGGTCCAGAATCACCTTGGTACAATGAAATATATACATATTTACATACTCAATACATGTCACCAGATCTGTCTAGGAATCAAAAGAAGACTTTTATTCATCAAGCATCTAGATACACCATTATAGATGATACTTTGTATAGAAAGGGTTTCGATGGAACTCTTCTCCAATGCCTGGATGAAAATGAAGCACACCTTGCTTTAAAAGAAGTCCATGATGGAATCTGTGGGGCTCACCAAAGCGGTCCGCCATTGTCAAAGAAATTGTTGAGAACAGGTTATTATTGGCCAACTATGGAAAAGGACGCTTACAAGTATGTACAGAAGTGTAAATAATGCCAAATGCATGGAGACCTCATTCATGCACCAACACAAGGTCTTCAACCCATTAAATCACCATGGCCATTTTCACAATAGGGATTAGATCTTGTGGGTAAAATCAACCCTACTTCTTCCAATGGGCACAATTTCATCTTGACACAACTGAGTACTTTACCAAATGAGTTGAGGCAATTCCTCTTATGTACACCATTGGAAAGAAGATATCAAAATTCATGCTCAACTACATTATATGTAGATACAGAGTTCCGATGTGTGTTGTTACAGATAATGGACGTCCATTTAAAAACCAGGAAGTGAAAGAGTTGTGTGACAAATTGCATATACAACATATATTTTCCACACCATATTATCCACAAAGTAATGGACAAGCAGAGGCTACGAATAAAATAATATAGAAAATTCTTAAGAAAGTAGTCACTAACACAGGACAAGACTGGCATCTTCAGTTAAATACTGCTCTTTGGGCCTATAGAATAGGAGTATGCACACCTATAGGGGCAACACCATATTCCTTGGTCTATGAGACAAAAGCGATACTCTCCATTGAAATAGAAATACCATCTCTAAGAGTCTCCTTACAAAACATCATATCAGAGGAAGACTACAGGGTAGCAAGATTACAAGAACTTGAAACCCTTGATGAAAAAAGACAAACAATGTTCAACTATCTCCAAGGATATCAAAACAGACTAAGATAGAGTTATAATAAACGGGTCCGCCCACAAACTTTTCAAGTGGGAGATCTAGTACTTAAAGAGAATCAAGGGAACCTAGCAGAACGAGAAAGGCCAGGGAAATTTGAACCTAACTGGCTAGGTCCTTTCATTATAACAAGGGTTATAGGCAATGGAGCATATAATTTGGCTACCATGGAGGGAGATCCACTCTCTAACCCTATGAACAACATGCACCTTAAGTGATATTATACCTAAGGGCTGTGTAGTTTAGGTTTTTACTTTCTGCATTGCATATCATATCATCTAAAACACTGCATGACATATAGTTTCTTTTTTAAATGCATTGCATTCTCAAAAGTTTTGGTATTTTCCTATAGCAGCATTAATAAAACAAGGCAACTGTTCAGGTTTGTCATTCGTTTACATTCAAGAGAAACAAGGGTCATCTCCTTTCTTAGATATTCAGACATGAAGTCTTTGAGGTCCTAAGGTCATTCATTTTCAACATTACCCTGTGATGACGCTTTATTTATGGTTAGGTAGTGATTTCACTATTTGAGACTTGTTAACCCAAAATCTATCAATTGCTATATCTCAAACACAATAAATCTCTAATTCATTCTAAACACCTAGTTGATCATATGACTAGTGAAAAATCTAAAACTCTACTTCAGCGCCACTGTAATTGTCACACCCAAGTAGGTTTCATTACTTACAAGTCAAGGCAAGAAAATAAAAAAAGAGCTATGCCAAATTCATCTCAAGACAAAAGAGCAATGATATATAGCTAAAATATCATACATACGAGTGCGCCAAAAATATTGACTATGGGAACATGCAAGTAACTCCATCAGGGCTATGAACACCTACTGGCAATGGAGCAATATTTGAGACCTCGTCGGAGCTCTCAAGGCTTGCTGGCAGCGAGGCTCTATTCGAGATGCTTTTGAAGTTAGAATAATCCATGTAGCTAGTCATATAGGGTGCTAAGGATCTTTAGTGAACACAAGAGCAGGAATTAACTCATCTGTACACACATGGGCAAAAGAAGATCAAAGTTTCAAGAACCAATGGGGAAGTTTTCCATGTCTCCATTTGTAAATCCTAGTCACTAAGTGTGTTGAGAATAGGAAATGCAAAAACAAACACAGTCAACCTTGTCCGAATAGGAAATGCATTTTCATCCTGTATATTGCATTCACATAGGTCATGTCAAAAATTTCATTGTCTCCACATGCATCTTGCATATCATCATGTCATACAGGTCTGCACATTGGGGGCATAACTAAAAAATTCCTAAAAATCATACAAAGTCCTGAAAAAATCCAAAAACATTAAAAAAACACAAAATCCAAAAACATTGAGAAAAAACACAAAATCCAAAAACATTGAGAAAAAACACAAAATCCAAAAACATTGAAAAGCTCAAAATCCAAAAACATTGAAAATTCTTCATAAAATCCAAAAACATTGGAAAATTCAAAATCCAAAAAGATTTCGAATATGATCCTGAAAAAATCAATCAAAAAGATTCAAACATCGATCTACATAATCCAAAACATCGAAAAAAGCTCTTGGAAAAGAACTAAAAATCGAAAATCAATTAATCAAAAAATTTGCAATAAAGTTTCTTGTGAGAAACAAATACCCTAGAAGATATCCAGCAAACACTTTGTATGAAATTAAAAAAGGATACGACTATCTAGTCAAACATCTACAATCAACTGATCAAACTGTCTTATCAATCGTATCATATCCATATCAAAGTGATCATTATCTTGTCTTAAACAGAAGAGGATACACTCAAAATCAGACATGTTAGTCTTAAATGGGGTCCGCAGCTTTCTGAGATTAGACATTATCAACAATCACATGAAACAACTGAGAATGAAGGCACAAGGTCAGTATAGCTGCTGAATTTTGTTTGGATCAGTCTTTATCTTTTTATCATTTGGCAACAGATATTGTTCCTATGGTACTCAAGGATGTCCACAAGTGACTAGAGGAGCTATGATGGGCATTATCTTTTTCTTTGTTTGCTGTTTGTGGTGTGAACCAATGAAATTCTAGGGAAATTGCTCTAGTGGGTGTCTGTGATAAGAGCCTTCACATCAAGGTGAAATCGCCACACATACCTCGAGCCCTAGTGTAATTCCCAGAATGGAGGGTTCACTCCTTGTCTGCTACATGTTTGTTTCTACAATGAGATATCTTTGCATCTTAGTTCCTTATACCCTGATGTGCTAAGCTTCATTGGTCAATAATAAGGCTCAATGATGAATATATATTGACACAAATATAATATGTGACACGGGTTCATGATTCATTCAATTTCATTCTCATCTCATCTGTTTCTTGATAATTTGTTGATTTCTCATCTTCTTTCTAAATCACATTCATTTTAACATTCTTTCTATCATCAAATTTTCTTTCTATCATCTAACTAACATTTCTTCAGGGTGTATCTGAGTTAAAATTGGTTCAACCATTATCATACAAAAAAAACATTCATTATAGATTCATTTGCATTCATTATAGATTTCATTGCATTCATATAGATTCATTTGCATCCATTATAGAGTTCATTACATTCATTTAGATTTCATTTACACCATTAATACATATATTTCCTACCATTGCATAGAATCAAATAGATATGCATCATAAAACTCATAGCATCATATAAGCATAGATGGGAAGCAAAACATAAATAGATCACTCTCAAAACCTGCATATCATATATATATAACTCAAAAATGATAATGTGTGTGAATACAATAAATAATCTCAAAGGCTCAGATAACATAATCAACCAACACTGCCTCTATCAGCAGGTGGATCCTATCCACTAGATCCCACCCCAGGATGTCGAGGTGGTCATATAACGCCACCACTGCTAGTCCATTGTGAAGTAGATCTACTAGATCTCCTCCCCATAAATGCATTGATGATAGGCTCTCTCTGACCCTCAGGGATGGCTCTCTCATATGCCTGTCTATAATAAATAGCCTCCTGCACAGCAATGAAATACCTATCTACCTAGTTGCATGCATTGATACCTGCACTAAAAAGCTGATCAAAGGAATCCATGGTAATCTGACATCTCTGCACTGCCTCATCTCTCTCCCTCTAGAGATGATCTCTCTTAGCCTCAAGGGCACCATAATCTGCATGATAAGTCTCTCGCTCGATATCTTATCTAGCGACCTCATCCTCCAAACTCTGGACCTGCACTCTAAGAGTCTACAACTCATCCTCCTCACCAACCTATCCTCTCCCACCCTTGGTGGCAAGTACATCCTCTAGCTCTGCCATATCCTCATCATCACCTCCATCCTCTCTACTTGATGAATTAGAAGAATCATCGCTATCCTCACTGCTAATAGACTTAGTGTTTCCACCAATGTCTACATCCTCATCTTCCTCATCTCCCTCACCTCCTCCCTCATCATCCTCACCTCCTCTCTCAGCTCCACCCTCTCCTCCTCCTCTAGCTCTCTCCCCTGCATCTATCCTCAACCGTTGTCTAGGATGGCGAATCTACTGTGCTGTAATCAGAACAACATGATCAGTCAAAGGCACTGGCCTATGCCTAGCAAACCAGGCATCATACTCCACCATCATCCCTAGATCCATTGCACCTCTACCCCAACCCTAGAGTAATGGCTGCAAAGAATCAAACTTAGCAACATGTGGATGTATGCAAACACCCCAATCAGATACCTCTCGCGATACATGAGCAAAATAAGTAGTAACCGCTGGTGTCACCTGTACCTCACCGAACTGTCTCAGAACCCGCCCTGGAAGTTACATCTTGATAATCTGTTGGGTCTCAAAGGTCCTACCAATAAGATATCTTTGTTGTCGACAGAAAGGCAAGTTTACTGCATCATCCTCCCAACTGGGGAAATCCAAGTATGGTCTCCAAATAAAATGCTGCAATATGTCAAACTGATGTCTCAAGTACAAAGTGTTCCCCGAGCCCCTGTTTCTGATGCCTACTGTATACCTAAAAGCATAAGGCTCAGCAGGCTAAAAATCTACATGAATGATAGGCCTCAAAATAGAAATGTGCTCCCATGCCCATGTCTGGAGCAAAGTAACACCACAACTGATAGAACAGTATCCAAGATACACAATACCATGCATCTGATAGTATAACATGGCTAGAAGACAAGGACCCCACACATACAGTCGACGATGAACAATCATATCATGGAGCACTCTACCCCATCCAACTAGAAACCCATGACCTCATCTGTCAGGTATCAGTAAACCACCGACAACACTACATAAAACAATAGTCATGCCATCATAGTCTAATCGGGCCCAAGGGATGTCATAACGGCCACTGATCTACAAGTCCTGAATCTCACACTCGAAAAGTGCACATAGTCTAGCAATGCCATCATCATGGTCATATACAACTCTCTCACCATGAATAGGAATACACGATATATGCCATACGTCCTCTAAGGTGATGGATGCCTCACCACTTGGAAGATGAAAATAACAAGTCTCAGAATGCCACTGCTCTATCAAAGCTATAATCATGGCCCTGTTGGCCATAACCTCTGGAAAATGTAAAACATGATATAGACGAAGCTGCCGGATATGCTTGATCTCCTCATTCGGTAAGTTATCTCGAAGATCAAGTCCACTAGGTCTGCTCTGTCGGCAGTATAACACTCCAATATTTTCTTGCAATGAGAAAATATCCAAAATATCAGATATCAGATCCTGAAAAACTTAAATATTTTCAAATGCATGACAAAAAATTACATTTACAATGAATGCGTGATAGTTATGACTAATGCGGTACAATTATGACTCTTGCATGTTGTTTAAAGCTAATGTGTAATGATATGAGCTCTTGCGTAACAATAAACACTAATGCGTAATGATATACACGAATGCAGCATGTTTAATACTAATGCGTAACATTTAGGATGTATGTGTAACAGTTAAAGCATTTGCGGTACAATTAACATTAATGCGTAAACATCGACAAGTGATTGCGTGACAGAGTGCAAAAATTGATCATGGAATTTTTTTTGAAAAACAGGCATAAATCAGGAAAAAAATTGGAAAAATACCATGCCGCCAGTCCCAAGAGGTCTCTGATATGAACGTACTCAGTCAGACAGGTGCAATCGAGCTCTATAACCAGCCATGATGATCAAATACTCAGAAAAAAGCACACAAATTGGAGAGAAAACCAAGGAATTACCAAATTGCAAATGAGCAAATGAAAACCTAAAATCTCTATTTATAGCACAAAATTAGGGTTTTTTCACACCTCGACGCTCGTGGTCCCCACTAGCTTCAAACACCTCGTAGCCTACTCAAACGATCTTGAAATCACATGAAATTTTACATGCTTGCTCATTAAACTGATATCGAAAACATGGTCTCAATTTTGGAATTTTCTGACCACCTTTTCGGAGGGGGCATATTTACACTATACAGCAGTACTGAGGCATACTGGGGCAGATTTTTTTTCGTTTTCTTTGAAACAATGTCGTTCTGACTTTGTCTCAAAGAGGGGCAAATGTAGACACCTAAAAATGTCTCATTGATCATGTACTAATTATTCTTCTAATTGATTAAATAATCTTTATTATTTAATTAAGTTAACTAATCTTATTCTTCTAATTTCATATTTCCTCATCATCTTACTAATTATTTTATTTCCTATTCTATCATCATTTAATCATTTTAACCATTTTCTAAATATTAATTAAATATTTATTATTTAATTAATTATGGTTAATTCCCCAATTTAAATAATCTTTATTATTTAATTAAGTTTCATTTCTAGATAATTAAATAGTTTCTTTAAATTATTTAATTAACTAATTAATTCTTCTATTTCTTCTAAATTCTTCTAAATTCAATTATTTTGAATTTGATTAAATTGAAAATCTAAATCTAAATGCAATTAATTAAATCAATTAATTAATTAAATCATTTATCTCTCCAATCTCTATTTCTATCTTTTAGTTAACTTCTTTCTAAATTAAGCTTTCTTTGTCATCCTCTTTATTTCTCTCTAATCATTCTTTCTCTTCCTTCAGTCAGCTTTTTCTCAATCAGTTGACTCAATTAATCTATTCAATCTATTGAGTTTCACTCCTACAATCAGTAGTTCAACTATCAATTTTCATATGAGCTCACCTGAGTTCCACCTCTTGATCAATCTGTTCCACCTTTCAATCAATCTTCTCCAAAAATCTACAAATTGAGCATTCAATCTCCATTTTTAACAATCACGAACTTTGAATCTTTGTGTCACTTGCAGGTTACCAGTGCAATATCTGAGAGCCATCATACCACAAAGAAGAGAAGAGCAATAGAAGCGATATGCAATCTTGGAATAGGGAGTTTCATTGAATTATTTTAATTCCTATTTGATATTGCATTATTTCATTGTCTTGTTTGTTTGATTCTTTGATTAGATAGGGATTCATCATTTCCCTATGATTTCTAATTGATATATTGTTATTAAGATGAATTTTACATGCAAATACAGATAATTGCACCACAAATCTTGAGTCTGGCTACAATGACCTCACTGATAGCACAAAAAATGTGTTGGAGACCATTGCCAAGCTTTGTCAAGAAGTCCAGTTTCTAAAAGATGGACATGCGCTCCATCATACGCTTTTAAATCAGGCTAGAGCTCAAGGCACCTCAAAGCCGACTTTTCTTGTTGAGCCTTATGATAGAAAAAGGGATGATAAAGTGATAGATAACTGTTGGAAACCAATAACACTGAGAGGGGGGGTGAATCAGTGTTATACCAGAATAATAGATTTTAGTGTTATCAAACCATGCATACACCAAGTGGTATACCGGTACATACAGAATTGAAAGAAGTAAAGCAACCAATAACCTAAACACATAAATGAGAATCATAACACAAAGATTTATACATGGAAAACCTCAAAGAGGAAAAATCATGGTGGGATTTGTGACCCACAATATCAATCCACTGGCCATATGAGAAGATATTATAAAAATAAGAGGGGCATGCACTTCCAGGAAGGCTTACAACCTAGAGCACATTGCTCAATCACAATAGGAGCCTCACCAACTATATAAAATTCTAGACTACAATCCGGAGAAGTGTGAACTACTAAGATAGCATCTTCTATGCCATAATACAATTCTGGTTTAAGCTCTATATGTTCTGGTTTGAAACCCTAAGCCCCTTTACCAGAATAACCCTTAGAATAAATTCCTCACATACATAATCTCTCTAAATAATTTTGCATCATATTACATTTGTATATCCATAATTTCCTATCTCACGTATATATATCAAAAGGATATTATCAAACTGACCTATATACCCTATACAACTTTTATGCCTTATGTCAGCTTACAAAGATATATACAATATTAGATTATATGTTGGCCAAATAACATAAATGTATAAACATTAAAACAAATTGCTGATGTTGGATCTAAGATATGCCAGCCTCTAATACCAATAAATTTTACTATACCATGTCGACCTGCATTGTCGGTGACCAAAGAAATCTTTCTGACCTGTTGGTGCTAGTGTCGATGCCGGTATAGAATCTGTGAAGTGTCTGTCAGTACACCATAGAATCAAAACATGAAGTCAAAACATAAAATCATCTTGCCATCAATGACAACATAGTGAAACCAACCAATAGAGTGTCAATTTCCAACAATCTGCCCCTTTGGCATTCATGACAACACTCATATGAAAAATGGTCAAGGTTTCATCTACTGGTTTCTATTGGAATATAATGAATCCAAGAACACTGAGAGGGGAGGGGGTGAATCGGTGTTCTGCCGGTAATATAAGATTTGAACTTTTTATAACATACACATATAAACCGGTAAATGAAGAAACATTTAGCATGAAGTAAATAAACTAGCCACATGAATGAACACTATAACATACTGAATTTATACATGGGAAACCTCAAAGAGGAAAAACCATGATGGGATTTGTGACCCACAATATCAATTCACTAGCCATATGAAAGATATTACATAGCATGGGGGCCTGCACATGCAGGAAGGCAAACTGCCTAGAGCACACTACTCAACATAAAAGAGTCTCATTGACTACAAGCTTTTGCTGAGATAAAACAGTAACGGTAAACTCACAAAATGCATCTGCAATGCCAAAAAGAGTTCTGGTTAAAGCTTTGTTCTATACCGGTTCATACACCCTGAACCCTTCTACCGGTATCTCCTTCCCTCCAAGAATTCTTTACAAACCATCTACTAATCATAGCATGATATTACTTTTGCATACAAATGACCTACATACATATCCTTCACATCACCTTTTTTCTACTACCTTGTCATATGTCAAAATGACCTAACACACTAACTTATATACCCTTTACAAACAATATGCCTTATGTCAGCGTAGAATACAAAAGATATTCAATGTTGGCCCTATACAATAAATACAAAATTATTTTATAAATAAAACCTTTCGGATCCCAAACTGATGTTAGCTTCATTGAAGTGCTAGATGTCGGTGCCGGTGTCTATTGGTGTATGCCCCCAAATGCCAGTATCTTCTAGTATAAGGCTTCTATAGAATCTTGTTGCCATCAATGACAACATATGAATCCAATGAGTGTCAATTGGCAACAATCTCCCCCTTTGGCATTGATGGTAACACTCATGTAAAAATAGATTTCCTGTCGGTTCAACTGAAACATGCTCCCCCTGAGATGATTGACTTTGTCTGCAATATACTCCCCCTAGGATTATATATTTTTGACATACATATACTCCCCCTTTGGCATCAATGTCAAAGACCGGTGAAACAATTGAAAGAATAATTACAAATTACTTTACTGGAGCTTGACCAATTTCAAGATTTTCGGGTAAGCTTTCTCTAGAAACTGTACATAGGTATCCCAACCAATTTTGAATGTTTCAAATATGGATACAAGTCCACTCAGTAAATGTGCATGTGTTTCTTTCTCAGTGATTTCTGTCGGTGTGGGCTTCCCAAGAATATCCATACATTCCCTCTTATGTACACTAAGTGAATCCAATCTTGGACTCACCAAACCTCTACGACTTCTTTCTCTCTGAATAATCTTATCTCGTTCCTTTTCAAAAGTAAAAATTTGGTTCTCCAAAGTCAAAATCTGTCCGTCAATGGATGTTGTAAGTGAAGTTAGTCCATCAAAAGAATTAGCAATATTAGCAGTCTTCTCATGTAACTCCTTTATCCTCTTATCTACATTTGTTGTAAGAATTTCTATATTACAACAAACCCTGTAAATGTTATTACACTGTTTCAAAGAATTTTCAATAAGTATAATTTTCTCTTCAACCTTCCTCTTCTCTGTCTCAATAATCTAGTCAAACGCGGCTTTCTTGGCTAGAGAAAATATTTCAAGTGATTTCCTATCAGAAACCTATTGCAATGATTGAAAGTTTTTAGATATGTGCTTTGTCAATGCATTAAGCTTGCCGGAAGGGCTTCCTTCATTTTCAATCATACAATCAGGAATCAATCTATACAAAACTGTTATTGATTGATCTATTATTCCTTTGTCTACAAATCCTTCCTTCATTATCTTTTGAGTAGCCATCATCATTAGCTCCGTGGGACTCATCTCTATGATTGATTTCTTCTCAACTTGCAAAGTGTAAATTGCCAAAAGTTATGTTGGGGAATTAACTGCCGGTATGGTACTGTGTGTTTTAACCATCTCCTTTTCCTTATCCTCTCCTGGTGTATCCCTCTACTCATCCTCGTTTAAACCAGTGACTTTGCCACTTGGTGTAGTGAATATAGGCCCTGACATACTCCACATAAACCACACCATCAGGAACCCTCAAAAATGCGCTAGTAGAGTCTTCCTTCATAGAAATTTGAGGAAATTCCTTGAAAACAGATCTAAGCCTATCCTTAACCTCAACAACAATGGGATTCATAATGAAAGTAGGAGCAGATGATGATATGGATGCCATTTCAAAGAAATACCTGGATAACAGTCGTCAGTTGAAAGATCTTGACTACTTCTCAGATAACTATTGGAAATCCTTTAGAATGCCTTTGCTCGCTCTTGATTGCCTATGATTCACCTTTTCTTTTCTCTGGTTTGCTCGAGTGCTGGGTGAGTGAAAATGAGTCCATTTTCCCTTTTTATCAACGAGTAAACCTTAATTCATCACTGTCATAAATGCTTAGCAGTGCGCCCTATCGAATGTTGATTTCATAGTTTTAAGACCTCCATCAATGATTAATAGCACTCTCCAAATCTCTTCCAGGGAATATGCAATATTTGCAATGAATTCACCAGCCCCTAAGGCGTATGCCTTAGTTACCAGTCAAATTTCTTGTCGATGCAAGAATGCTCTGTTCTACTCGTGGAGTTAATGGTACAGTTACCGGTTTAGTTTCATCTCCACTTGGTTCTTTAGACTTTCTAACCCATCTCTTGGTGTGATCTTGTTGTATTTCATCTACCTTCTACATTCCTTTCTCATTTTCTTTATCATTTCTAACTGATGTAGTCTTGCTTCTGCAGTACTTAGCAATATCACCTATTTTGTTGTATGCATAACATGTAACATTGTTCTTTTGAATTGATTTGACATATCCGGTGTCATTCCTTGACCTACATTGATTATCCAAATGACCAAACTTTCCACATGCATGACATTTAACATTCATTTTGCAATCTTCTGACTTATGACCATATTTCATGCAATTTGTGCATTGATCAGGAACTGAATTGTAGTTTTGATTTTCTCTATTTCAACATTGTATAGCCATATGCCCAAATTTATTACAAACAAAACATCTACCATTGAATTTGTAAGCATTAGATTGTCTTACTAGTTTCCTTTAGTCTGATGAGTTTTACATACCAGTTGTCTGATCTTAATTTGTAGTACTGGAGCTTTCAACTTGTTCAAATCCAAGTCCTCGAGAATATTCACTCTGCCTTTGTCTTTTAAATAAATCATCCAACTGTGTAGCACTAATCTGGAATTTTTCTTTATACTCACTTGTAGTAGTTAGATCATCTCTCAAAGTAGTTATTTGTCTTTCAAGATCTTGTTCATTATTCTGGGAGTGTACCAAATCAATTCTCAACAAATTATTCTCATGAGTCAATTTGCCACATTCATCAAATTTGTTTTTCAGAGATATAACAAGATTTTCTTCCTTCTTCTTTCTGTCCTCAATATCTTTTGATAACCTCATAGTCAGGTCTTGCATTTCATTCTTCATGAGCATGTTAGCTTGACTCAGCTTCTGACATTGTTCCTTAAGTGCATTTTTCTCTTCATCATCCTGGTTTTGCAAAAGTTCCTTTCTCTTAGCTTGAGTTGATGATAACCTTTCTTGCATAATAAGAATGAATTCATTAGAAAAATTCAATTAATCTTGGAGTTTCAAGTTCTTCATCCTTTCAGTATCATATTCCTCAAGTATCTCAATTTGCTTCTCCATAACCATGTTCAATGATTTCGGTCTCAGGATCTTCCTCAAGTTGTTAAACTTCCTCCAAGGTACCAAGCTCTAATACCAATTGTTGGAATACAATGAACCCAAGAACATTGAGAGGGGGGCTGAATCAATGTTTTGTTGGTAACACAAAATTTTAATCTTTTATAACATACACATATAAACCGGTAAATTAAGGAACATATAACATGAAGTAAATAAACCAGCCACATGAATGAACACCATAAAAAATTGAATTTATACATGGAAAACCTCAAAGAAGAAAAACCATGGTGGGATTTGTGACCCACAATGTCAATTCACTGGCCATATAAAAGATATTACATAGTATGGGGGCCTACACATGCAGGAAGGCACACTGCCTAGAGCACACAACTCAACACAAAATAATCTCACTGACTCAACACAAAAAAATCTCATTGACTACAAGCTTCTACTGAAATAAGATAGTAATGACGAACTCACAAATGCATCTGCAATGCCAAAAAGAGTTCTGGTTAAAGCTCTGATCTATACTGGTTCATAAACCCTGAAGCTTCTACCGATATCTCATCTTCCTCCAAGAATTCTTTACAAACTATCTACTGATCATAGAATGATATTACATTCACATACAAATGATCTACATACATATCCTTCACATCACACAGTTTTGCTACCATGTCATGTACCTTGTCCTATTGTGTCCTCTTCAAAAAGACCTAACAGACTGACTTATATACCCTTACAAACAATATGGCTTATGTCGGCTTACAATACAAAAGATATTCAATGTCGGCCTTACACAATAATTACAAAATGATTTTACAATTAAACATTTTGGATCCAGACTAATGTTGGCTTCATTGAAACGCTGGATGTCAGTGTCAATGTCGATGATGACCCTAAATACTCAATGTCGATATCTGCCGGTGTAGGCCTTCAATAAAATCTTGTTTCCATCAATGACAACATATGATTCTAATGAGTGCCAATTGCCAACTTGTACCTCTCCTAGGGTATCTAATATTATTTGAGAAAGAGCTAATACTCCTATCAATTTTCTCCCTAATGGAGATCAAGCATTGAAGAGAAAAATGGGCCCATCTTCTTCTCATACACATACCCTTGCGCAAGGGTGGAAAAATCAAAATAATGGTGTTTCCATCTCTAGGTCCTCCTTATTCTCCTCAACCCTATCTTAATCATCAAAACATTTGTAGAGAAAATGATGTTATGCATTTCATTCATTATCTCTCTCCCCACATAACATTAAGAAAATATGAGGCCTTAGATGATAAGGATCTTCCTTCCCAATCTACCAAAGAGGATATATATGATGAAAAAAAGGAAAGTCTTCCTTCACAAGATATTCCTTCTTCATCTACTAATCCCTTCCTTCTTTATAAACTGTTAGGACCCAGAGGCAACTGAGAGGGGGGGGGGTGAATCAGTTGTCTATTAATTTTGACCCAAATATACTTTAACCAAACCTGATACTTAATACCGATAAACCAAACTTAATGTCGATAAATAGATTAATAGTTAATAACAGTACCGGTGAAACTTAATGCATGAAACAGAAAGAGAAACAATATCCACAACATGTAACACAAAGATTTGTACTTGGGAACCCTGTAAGGGGAAAAACCACAATGGGAAACCTTACCCACAATCAAATGATACTACTGTAGATAGTATGTGTATACAAATGGGGTCTGGACATGCAGATAGGCTAGCTGCCTAGAGCTCACTGCTCAATCACAAAATGAGAGTCACATTGACTACAATTGGATGACTAAATCCAATGATAATGTATTGCTCAAAGTAGCATCTCCAATGTTGGATTTAGTACCGGTTAAGGTCTGATTGTCTCCTTCAAACCTTCCTTGAATATTCAAATGATGTCTTAATGAGTAGCTCTTCTTATATTCGCATATACCGAATATCACAACCTTATAATATCTTATCTCATCTCCTATATCAATCTCACAATTGAAATCTTACATATATACCAAAACCTAAGACCAAATGTGTAGGTCATCTTACTAAGAATAATATAATAAAATCTTTTACAAGTAAGTCAAGATGTGATGCATCATGTAGGCTCAACAACAATATTAATTGATTAAACCATCTCCATAACATGCCATGCTGATCTGGAATAGATAATGCTTGCTGGTCCATAACCTAGACCCATTTGCCAGTAACAAAAAATATGTTAAATCGATTAGACCCATAACCAATTCTCCAAAACCAAGTGTCCAAACCATGTCTTCAACATAACTAGGTGAACTCCAGATGATAAAAAGTCATCCTCAATGCCAGTGAATAATATGACCTGCCGGTGAACCAGATATCAGTGGCTGAACATAAGTCACTGAGTCTTGTCGGTGAACATAACCAAAGATCTCCAGAAGGATAAGTGTTGATAAGTGTTGACATCAATGATAAAACCAGTGCAACATGTCCATAATACCAACAATCTCCCCCTTTGGCATTGATGGCAACAAAAGATGGAAAAATCATCTAAGTGCCAAAGCAAAAATGCCAAAAACCAAAAACCAACAATCTCTAGAAATCAATACCAGAAATCAAAATATAGAATATCTCTCCCCTTAGGATAATGAAATTTTTTCCAAAGATATCTCTCCCCCTTTGACATCAAATGCCAAAGCAATACAAATACAAGATATAAGTTGTTCATAGAACTAATTACAAATACCAACTTATCCAATTACTCCCCCTGAGAAGTAGCTCTCCTCCATCAAAGCCGAAAAAAGGTTTCTCTGTAAATTATGTCGGTTTGATACCAAGCATCAACTATCTAAGTCTCTACTGGTGAAGGTATGACCCCAAGCTACTCTCTTAGATATTCAAATATTTTCTTAGGCAAAAGCTTAGTAAAGATGTCTGCAATTTGCTCTTTAGTATTCACATAAACCAATCTTACTTCTTTTGCTTCTACATTTTCTTTCAGAAAATTGTATTTGATAGAAACATGTTTAGTTTTAGAGTAAAATACCGGATTCTTAGATATATCAATTGTTGTTGAATTATCACAATAGATGATTATAGGTTCCTTGCATTTTACCTTTATGTCCTTCAACATTTTTTTAATCCATAATACCTAAGTACAATTGGTTGCTGCTACAACATATTCTGATTTTGTGGTTGATAATGATGTACAACTTTGTTTCTTGCTCAACCATGAAATCAATCTACTACCAAGAAAGAATTCCCTACCGGTGGTGCTCTTTCTATCATCTACATCTCCTGCCCAATTAGCATTGCTGTATGCACATAAATCAAAATTTTCATCTTTAGGATACCATAAACCAAGATTTGTTGTGCCTTGTAAATACCAGAAAATCCTTTTTACTGCCGATTCATGATTTTCTCTAGGATTACTCTGAAATCTTAAAACAATACACACTGCATTTATTATATCAGGTCTTGTTTGTGTCAAATATTGTAAACCTCTAATCATAGATTTGTATCTTGTCAGATTAACAGGAGTTGAATCATCTTTCAATGATAGTTTATCAGTTGTAGTCATAGGAGTACTTACCGGTTTAGATTTTTCCATACCACATTTCCTCAGTAATTCCTTCAAATACTTTGATTGATATAAAAATATACCTTTATTAGTCTGAGAAATCTGCAATCCTAAAATTAATTTTATCTCCCCAATCATAGACATTTCAAATTCTTCATGCATCTTGTTAGAAAAGTCTTTACACAATCCATCTTCTCTTCCAAAAATGATGTCATCAACAAAAACTTCAATAACCAAAATGTCTTCATTAGTCACTTTGAAGTATAAGTTGTTGTCAACATTACCTTTAGTGTAACCAAGTTTCATAAGATATTTGTCCAATCTAGCATACCAAGCTTTAGGAGCTTGCTTCAATCCATATAAAGCTTTCCTTAACTGCAAACCATATCTTTATCATTTGTTAATGAAAATCCATCAAATTGTTCAATGTAAACTTCCTCTTCAAGATCACCATTCAGAAATGCACATTTAACATCCATTTGATATACTTTACAGTTTTTGTGTGCTGCAAATGCAAGAAATAATTTGACTGCCTCAATTCTAGCTACTGGTGCAGAGGTTTAATTTTAATCAATTCCCTCTTTCTGTGAATATCCCTTACACACTAGTCTTTCTTTGTTTCTGATTATCTTACCATCTTCATTAAGTTTATTTCTAAATACCCATTTAGTTCCAATTACATTTTTATTTTTAGGCCGGGGAACCAATGTTCATGTGTTGTTCTTTTCAATTTGTTCCAATTCATCTTCCATAGCCTTAATCCAATGTTTATCTTCACATGCCTCAATGACAGATGTTGGTTCAATTTGAGAAATTAAACATACCTCTTCATTTTCCAATCTTCCTCTTGTCATAACCCCTTGATACTTATTCCCAATTATCTAACTTTTAGAGTGATTCAATCTTACATACTGGGGTGTTTTCACTTGTTTCTCTTCTTCAGTCACTATTGAATTCTCTGATGATGCCAGTGTCACTGGATCAACATTATGTACTAGTGCATTTGGTATAGGTTCATTTGTGATTATCTTAACTACCGGTTGCTGTAGGGTCTTTGCCAGTTCATGTTGACCCGGTTATCAAAATTCATCATCCAATTGCCATTTGGTCTTGGATGCATATGTGGTAGAGGATTGTTTGCTCCATATCTACACTCAACAAATCTATGTCCATACATTTTTCATGTGAAGCAATGACCTTCAAATTTATTGGACACATACCTAGCATTAGTATTGTAGCTTGCATTTCTGTTAGGTTTTTCTTTACAAACATTTGCAATGTGACCAGGTTTATGTCAAACAAAACAAACAGGTTTAAAGACATTCTTACTGGTAGGCTTCTTGATCTTAGGAGCAGATTTGTTCTTAAGAGTATTGCTCTTGGTACCAGAGGATTCACCTTTTTCATTTGTATGAAAACCAAGTCCAGAGGTATCACATTTCATCCTTTGTGATGGAATTTGTTCTTCAAGAAAGGTAGAACTCTTGTTGAACTTATCTAGTTTCTCATTAGCTTCAATACGTTGTTTGGTGAGATCTTCATTATGCTTTGATAGGCTCTCTCTCAGAGATGATGCTAAGTCAAGATCTAGTTGTAAGTTCTCCTTCTCTTCTCTTTCAGCATTCAAGTGCTCATCCAAGGTAGCATTTTCTCACTTGATCTTGGTAATCTCATGATCTCTTTCCTTGATAAGATCTTCAGTAGCTCTTTTGGCTTCCAGTTCCTAACTCATGCAAATAGTAAGACCTTCTAGCTCTCTCCTTAGATTTAGCTTTTCACCATTTAACTTTTCAACCTCCTCAGCTAAAGCATCAATATTGGCCTCATCTGAAGAACTATTGTCAGATATCTCTAATAGCTGTTCGGTTAGCTCTCTCTTTTTGACTTGTGAAGCTTTCAGTTTGACCCTAAGGGTTTCAAGCTCATTTTTGCTAGCTTCTAGCTCTCTAGCCATCTCCAAGTAGCTCATGTCCCCCATGGTGGTTTCAAGGTTCCCTTCTAAGCAATTAAGCTTCAAAGAAGTTAGGCTCTCATACCAATTGATAGACTTGAAATGCACTGAGAGGGGAGGGGTGAATCAGTGACACCAAAAATAAAACTACTTCAAATAGAAACCGGTAGATGAACTTAACAAAAGTTTTAAACACAATGCATGTAATCCAAAATATTATAACAACATCCACCATAACACAAGTGTTTGTATGTGGAAAACCCAAATAGGTAAAAACCATGGTGAGATGGAACTCACAAGTTAACTATCTGCAGTAATAGATAACTGATCGGTTAGGGTCTACAAAGTGCTTAGCTAGGAGTGAATCTTGTTAGAGATCCCAAAGCTTGATTAGAAGCTTGTACCCTGTTAAAGGTAGTACCCTATTAGGAGTAACCTTGGTGGAGGATTTATGAACCCAAACTAATGGATCACCCTGTTAGAGGATTTATACATTGAAGCTTGTTAGAGCTTACCCAGTTAGGGGATTTTAATTCTACTGTGATTGTTAGAAAACAACAGGATTGGTTTGATCTATCTGAGTAGCACAATAATTCCTTGATCAGATCCTTCTAAACATATTCAGCACTGCTCTTCTACATACTCTACAACTTAACTCTTTTTTCTTTCACACACAATATATCACTTTCACTCTTCTGAAATAATTCATTGTAATGTCAATATATAGATATTAAGATTTCATGTCGGCCATAAGAAATCATAACACAATTTTGTAGGTGCAGTGAATCTGGTAAAGCGATCATAACTCATCACAAAAATACTGCCAAAATTTGTCAGTGGGATAACTCATCACAATTTGTGGTAACTCTTCACAAAATCAACAAATATTGGTTGGAACAATCAATACCGATTTGATTTAAATAAATAAACTGTTATTGTTGAATCTTCAAATAGAATATTTGCTTGATCTTCATCTTGATGTCGACTAATGTGTATCCACTGGTTGTCTTCTATACATATACCGGTTATCACAAAATACTGGTTAGAGACAAACCTCTTAGCACAAACTCTTAGCATACCGATTGTAGTATAAACAACTTCAAGTTATACCGGTAGACAATATAAGCATATGTGTGTATATGTTTCATCAATGACAACATATGATGAATATATTACAATCATCATCAAGCCATCATAATCTTCCTTCATAGCAATTTTGGGAAATTCCTTCAAAACAAACCTAAGCCTATCCTTGACCTCAACAATAGTGGGAGTAATGAAAGTAGGAGCAGATGATGGTCCAAATGCCATTTCAAAGACATACCTAGATAATAGTCGTCGGTTCAAGTGTTTTGACTACTTTTCAGATGACTGCTAGAAATTCTTTGGAATTCCTTTACTAGCTCTTGATTGCCTATGATTCGCCTTTGCTTTGGTTTGCTCAAGTGTTGGCTGAGCAAAAATGAGTCCATTTTCCCTTTTTATTAGTGATTAAACCCTAATTCATCATTGTCATAAATGCATAGCGATGTGCCCTATCGGATGTCGGTTTCACAGTTTTATGCCAAATAAACTTCCATCAATTATTAATACCACTCTCCAGATCTCTTCTGAGGAATATGTAATATTTGCAATGAATTTACCAACCCCTAAGGCATATGCCTCAGTTACTAGTTGAATTTCCTGTCGGTGCAGGAATACTCTATTGTACCAGTGGAGTTACAAGTGCAGTTACCGGTGTAGTTGCATCTCCACTTGGTTCTTTAGATTTTATAACCCATCTCTTGGTGTGATCTTATTGTATTTCATCTACGTTCTACTTTCCTTTCTCATTTTCTTTATCATTGTTAACCGGTATAGACTTGCTTCTGCAGTAATTAGTAATATGACCTATTTTGTTGCATGCATAACATGTAACATTGTTCTTTTGAATTGCTTTGACATATCTGGTGTCATTCCTTGACCTACATTGATTAGCCAAATGACCAAACTTTCCACATGCATGACATTTGATATTCATTCTACAATCTTCTGACTGATGACCATATTTCTTGCAATTTGTGCATTGATTGGGAACTGAATTGCAATTTTGATTTTCTCTATTTCTACATTGTCTAGCCATATGCCCAAATTTATTACAAACAAAACATCTACCATTGAATTTGTAAGCATTAGATTGCCTTACCGGTTTCCTCTGGTCTGATGAGTTTTGCATACTGGTTGTCTGATCTTCATTTGCAGTACTAGAGCTTTCACCTTGTTCAAATCCAAGTCCTATAGAATCTTCACTTTGCCTTTTTCTTTTAAATAAATCATCCAACTATGCAGCACTAATTTGGAATTTTTCTTTATTCTCACTTTTAGTAGTCAGATCATCTCTCAAATTAGTTATTTGTCTTTCAATCCCTTGTTCATTATTCTGGGAGTGTACCAAATCAATTCTCAACAAATTATTCTCATGAGTCAATCTACCACATTCATCAAATTTGTTTTTCAGAGATAAAACAAGATTTTTTTTCTTCTTCTTTCTATCCTCGATATCTTCTGATAACCTCATAGTCAAGTCTTGCATTTCATTCTTCATGAGCATGTTAGCTTGACTCAGCTTCTGACATTGTTCCTTAAGTGCATTTTTTCTTCATCATCCTGGTTTTGCAAAAGTTCCTTCCTCTTAGCTTGAGCTAATGATAACCTTTCTTGCAGAACAAGAATGAATTCATTAGCAAAATTCAACTCATCTTACAGTTTTAATTTCTTCATCCTTTCGGCATCATAACCTCAAGTGCCATCTCAAGTTGCTTCTCCATAGCCATGTTCAATTATTCCAGTTTTAGGATCTTCATCAAGCTATTAAACATCCTCTGAGGTACCAGGCTCTAATACCAGTTATTGGAATACAATGGGGTGGGGTGAATCAATGTTATGTCGGTAATATAAGATTTTAACTTTTTATAACATACACCTATAAATTGGTAAATGAAGAAACATATAACATGAAGTAAATAAACTAGCCACATGAATGAACACCATAACATAGTGAATTTATATGTGGAAAACCTCAAAGAGGAAAAACCACGGTGGGATTTGTGACCCACAATATCAATTCACTGGCCATATGAAAGATATTACATAGCATGGGGGCCTGCACATGCAAGAAGGCACATTGCTCAACACAAAAGAGTCTCACTGACTACAAGCTTCTACTGAGATAAAATAGTAATGGTGAACTCACAAAATGCATCAGCAATGCCAAAAAGAGTTCCAATTAAAGCTCTATTATGTACTAGTTCATAAACCCTAAACCCTTCTACCGGTATCTCCTTTCCTCCAAGAATTCTTTACAAACCATCTACTGATCATAGCATGATATTACTTTCACATACAAATGACCTAAATACATATCCTTCACATCACCTTTTTTCTACTACCTTGTCATATGTCAAAATGACCTAACAGACTGACTTATATACCCTTTACAAATAATATGCCTTATGTCGGCTTACAATAAAAAAGATATTGAATGTCGGCCCTATACAATAATTACAAAATGATTTTATAAATAAACCCTTTCGGATCCTAGACTGATGTCGGCTTCACTGAAGTGCTCGATGTCGGTGCCAGTGACGGTGATGACCCTGATTACTCCAATACCAGTGCCTATCGGTGTATGCCTCCAAATGCCAGTATCTGCTGGTATAAGACTTCTATAGAATCTTGTTGCCATCAATGACAACATATGAATCCAATGAGTGTCAATTGCCAACAGTTTCATGCTTTCCTACTCCCCCTTAGTTGAATATGCAAAATACTCTATATCTCCAAAAACTTCAAAGCTCTGTAGCTCCCCCTAATGTATGAAACTCTTTTATTGCTTTCCACATCTATACTACTCCCCTTTTACATCAATGCCCCCACAAAAAATGTCAAATAATAAGAACTATACAATGAATATCCCCAAAAATGTTTTATTGGAGCTTGACCGACTTCAAAATTTCTGGATAAGCTTTCTCTAGTAACTCCACATAAGTATCCCAACCGGTTTTGAATGTGCTGGAAATAGAAACTAGTCCACTTAATAAATGTGCAAAAGACTCTTTCTCATTTACCTCTGTCGGTGTGGGCTTTCCTACCATATCCATGTATTATTTCTTGTGTACGTAGAGTAAATCCAATCATGGACTCACCAGGCCTCTCAGACTTCTAGCTCTTCGAATTATTTTGTCTCTTTCTTTCTCAAGAGCAGAAATTTGGTTCTCCAAAATCTAAATTTTACCATCAATTGATGTATTCAATGAAATCAGTTTGTCAAAAGAGTTAGCAATACTTGCAATTTTCTCTTGAATCTCTTTTATCTTTTTATCTATATTTGTTGTAAGTATTTTAGTGTTACAACATACCCTATATATATTTGTACATTGTTTCAAACAATTTTCTATTAGGATTAGCTTCTCCTCAATCTTTTTCTTCTTTGTTTCAATTACCTGATCAAAAGTGGCTCTCTTAGCCTGAGTAAATCTTTCTAGTGATTGTCAGTTTAATATTTGTTGTAAGGATTGAAAGTCTTTTGATATGTGCTCAATGATTACCTTAAGCTTTCCCGAAGGGCTCACTTCATTTTCAATCTTACACTTTGGGACCAATCTATGTATAACAGTGATTGATTGATCTATAATCCCCTTGTCTGTGGATCCCTCCATCATCAGTTTAGTGAGACTCATCTATGTGATGGTTTTCTTTTCTACCTGAGAAGTGTCAATTGACAATAATGATGGGCCAACAACCAGTTCCCTATCAGATTCCCCTGTTTTCTCCTCTAATGTTTTATCCTTTATAACCTCCTCACTTGCATCGGTGGCTTCACCACTTGGTGCAGTCTATGTAACTATCGATTCCTCTGTAGGAACAGTATCCTCAACCTATACATTTGTATCTGGAGGACAATTGTTCTCAATATTAGTATCATGTACAATGTTAGCTTTTTCATTCTTAGTATTAACTGGTATTTCAGTATTTGTCTGTACATCTATATTTATCGGGGGCTCAATTTCCACTATCTTAATATTTTTCAAAAATGATGGTAAAGTACCCATAATTCCCTTTAATTTCCTTCAATCGGGGTATGTAAAGTGTTTGTCTTGGTTTCCAGTGAAGTAAAGAATCCTCTATTTTCTCCCAAACATTCTATTGAAATTTTTTTTGTCTTCCACCTCAACTGTCTTTTCCATTTCATCTAGATCTATAGTAACACAGATAGATAATAGTTCTTGAATTTTAATGTGTTTATCTTCTTTCATAACATATAATCTTCTAGCATCTAACATGTTATATAACTCAGCCGATATTTGATTTTCTATCTCTATTAAGGCTTTCTTATAAATATCCATGTATAATAGGACTCCTTCCTCTACCTCTCTATGTTCATCATCCTCTAAGTTTTCTATGTTCTTCAACATGCCATCTTTAGTGATTTCATCTACAATTTCTACACAAGTTTTAGGTGGTATGATAGTTACATTACCAGTTTCAATTGCTAAGTCAATGTCATTCATCTTCTTCCTCTTGGTAGTACCAGATGTAGCAGCAGGTGTAGCTTTTGGTTCTTGATTTTGTGCCGATATCTTGATTGTTACCTTCCTAACTGGTTGCTTCTTTTCTTCCACCTTTGTTTCCTCTAGTTTCTTCCTAACAACCCTCTTAAATGCTAACGGTGTGTCATCCTCTGATTCAAATTCTGCAGTAACAGGTTCAATATGAACTTTTGGATCCTTCCTCTTTCTTCCTTTCTCCGAGACAACATCAATTAGTTCTTTGATGTCCTTTGAGACCTTCTACACAAACTTACTTTATTTTCCTTCCTATTTATCTCTTTTCTTCCAGTTGAACTCTATTTCAACCTCTTGAGTTTTTTGTTGTGTAGTACCACAGGGCTTCTCTGCATCATCAATTGGTGCATCAATTAGCATTTTTGTGTAGGCATCAAGAATCTGTGCATCTACCTCATATCCCATTTCCTCAATCCAAATCTTTCAAGGATTAACTGCTTCCATGAGAGTCTCATCCTTCTTTACCATGAAGCATATGTCGGTAGAATATTTTTCTATAATATATTCAGGTACCCTTAACCTAGACCTCATAGATTTTTGAAATGCCTTAAAATTACCCCATGTCTTATCATCTCTCTGGTTTAATAATGCAGCAATTGACTGTTTCAATTGTCTTCCTATAGGAATGTCAAAAGCCCATTGCCTCTTACCAGAACCGGGTGAATCATTCAGAAAATATAGCATCAAGTAGACTAACAAGTTCCCATACCAGAATGTACCCTTCTTCTCACCCTTAATCTTCCCTAAGTTTATTATCAACTCATTAAGCATCCAACCGTATAGATCTAACTTTAAATTATCTCTCATCATTTTGTATGTAGCCAAAATGCATGAATTGGAAACAAAATTCAGTCGGTTTGACTGAGTTACCTTATACCCGATGATCATGCTACCAAATTTGATGTCTGTGTCAGTGATAGTGCTCACTTTCATGGATCTTGTGTCAGATGTAGCGCCAATGATCTTCCTCACAAAGTCATTTGAAATTTTCTTGTTTGGATGTTTCCCTACCGATGCCAAACCAGTGATTGCCTGGATGGGTTCCTTGGTGATTTTGTAAGGTCTGTTCAGCCATATGAATTCCCCATGTACTTTTCTCAGTACATATCTGATTACCTCATCCTCAAACTCCAAAATATCCAAAATGTCTGTAAACCCTAGCTCTTCAATATGTTTATATGTCGGTTTGATCTTTCTAGATTATCCCATTAGCTCACTCATATACATGCCCATAATTTCTGAAGTTCCCAAGTCCTCGATATGATAGTGAATATATGCCCTAACATCTTCTACATACACAACTCCCTCTAAAACGTGAGAAAACACTCCAACCGAGTCTTACAGGGTAGCCATATGTGGATACTGCTTGAAATTGGCCTGGGGAGGTCCTTGACCTCTACGACAGTTGGGTTTGCAACAAAAATAGGAATAGAAGATGATCCTGCTTCCATGTTTAAATAAAAATAACTTTTGACTGCTCTTAGTGAAAACCTTCAACAAATTCTTCCAGACGCTGCTGAAATCGCTCAAAAAGAAATCTAATTGCCTCGGAATAGCATCTAATTGCACTTAGTCATTCACAATCACTTTGAAAGCAGGGTGATTAACAATGAAGTGTATTCGACCTTTTGTCCTTTGAGAAAAACCCTAATCTTACATTGACATAAATGGTTGCCAATGAAAGATACCAGAACTCACTCAGAACATATCCATGCCAGATAATCCTCTCCAATATCCAGAACCTCTTCCCGGGGCATATGCAACATCTTCATAAATTTTGCCTACCCCTAAGACATCTGCCTTAGTTACCCAATGAGCTTCCTATTGGTGTAGGAGCAACATCTTTTGTCGGATAAGTAACCAGGACATTCTCATATGATGATTGTTCTTCAATCTTCCTAACCCATCTCTGAGTATGATCTTGCCTGATTTCACTAACCTTCTCTTTTCCTTTTTCATTTGATCCTCCATTACTAACTGGTGGATTTCTACTTCTACAGAACCTAGCAATATGTCTAACTTCATTACATGCATAACATGTAACATTTTTCTTTTGAATTGCTTTGCTAAAACTGGTGAAATTTCTTGACCTACACTGATTAGCCATATGTCCAAATTTTCAACAAGCATAACATTTAACATTCATTCTGAAATATTTTGTCTTATGATCAACCTTATTGCATTTAGAACATTTATTGGGAGTAGAATCAGGGTTATGAGTTACTTTGTTTCTACATTGCCTAGCCATGTGACCAAATCTATTGCAAACAAAACATCTACCATTGAATTTATAAGCATTAAATTGTCTTACCGGTACCTTATGGTTTTGATCTTCATTAGTAGTACCGGAACTCTTTCCTTGCTCAAATCCAAGTCTATTGGAATCTCCAATCTGCCTCTCTCTCTTCAATAACTCATCAAGTTGTGCTCAACCGATCTTGAATTTTTATTTGTGCTCACTTGCAGCAGTTAAATAATCTCTTAGTATTATCATTTGTCTCTCAATCTCTTGCTCATTACTCTAGGATTGTACCAAATCAGTTCTCAACATATCATTTTCATGAACCAACCTACCACATTCTTCAAATTTGTTTTTCAGGGATATAGCAAGATTTTCATCCTTTTTCTTTATGCCCTCAATCTCCTTACACATCCTCATAGTTATAACTTGCATTTCATTTTTCATTACCATGTTCTCGTGACTCAATTTCAGACATTGTTCCTTAAGTGCATCTTTCTCTTCATCATCTTGATTTTGGAAAATTTCCTTCCTCCTAGCTTGAATAGATGATAGCCTCTCTTGTAGGACAAGAATGAATTCCTTAGCAGAATTCAATTCATCTTGTAGCTTTAAGTTCTTCAACCTTTCAGCATCATAATCTTCAAGTTCCATCTCAAGCTTCTTCTCCAAAGCCATATTCATAGATTTTGGTAAGATCTTTCTCAAGATGCTAAACTTCCTCCGAGGCACAAGGCTCTGATACCAATTGTTGGAAACCAAAAACACTAAGAGGGGGCACGAAATAGTGTTATACCGGAATAGTAGATTTTAGCCTTATTAAACCATGCATACACCAACCGGTATACCGATACATACATAATTGAAAGAAGTAAAGCAGCCAATAAGCCAAACACATAAATGAGAATCATAACACAAAGATTTATACATGGAAAACCTCAAAGAGGAAAAACCACAGTGGGGTTTGTGATGCACAATATCAATCCACTGGCCATATGAAGAGATATTACAAAAATATGAGGGGCTTGCACTTGCAAGAAGGCTTATAGCCTAGAGCACACTGCTCAATCACAATATTAGCCTCACTGACTACATAAAATTCCAGATTACAATCCAAAGAAGTGTGAACTGCTAAGATAACATCTTCTATGCCAGAATACAGTTTCGGTTTAAGCTCTGTCTTTTCCGGTTTGAAACCCTAAGCCCCTTTATTGGAATAACCCTTACAATAAATTCCTCACATACATAATCTCTCTGAATAATTTAGCATCATATTACATTTGTATATCCATAATCTCCTATCTCATGTCTATATATCAAAATGATCTTATCAAACTGACCTATATACCCTATACAACTTTTATGCCTTATATCAACTTACAATGATATATACAATATCAGATTACATGTCGGCCAGATAACATAAATGTATAAATATTGAAACAAATTGTCGATGTCGGATCTAAGATATGTCAGCCTCTAATACCAATAACCTTTACTATACCATGTCGGCTTGCATTGCCCATGACCAAAGAAATCCTTTTGACCTATCGATGCTGGTGCCGGTGTAGAATTTGTGAAGTGTCTACCTGTACACCATACAATCAAAACATGAAGCCAAAACACAAAATCATGTTGCCATCAATGACAACATAGTGAAACCAACAAATAGAGTGTCAATTGCCAATAATAACTTCTTTTGGGACATTGAGGAAATGTTCTCAAACTTGTTTGTCTTATCTAATGAAGTTTAGCTCAAGAAGGTGGTCGCATTCCTCACAGGAGGTGCAAAAATCTAGTGCAGAGCGTGTGCTGCCGACATAGCTTCTGGGAAGGTAGTCAATGAAATCAAAACTTGACTAGATCTCAAGGCCACACTCCAGTTACAATTACGACCTAGGAACTCAAATTGGGTGGTTCAAGCCCAGTTCGATGAGTTTAACTTGCATGATTGAGATGATGGATTTGTAATTTTTTTGCATAGGATTTTGTCAATAGAATCATCTTTGCCCCATTTTGATGTGTTCTTGTGAACATTGTAGTATTCTTGCTTTACAATGTTAAATGTGAATTCTCAATTTATTGTGCTCTCCATAAGTGGAGGTGTAGTCAAAATAGCATGCTCCTCGCAACCTCACTAGGATAGTTGAGCTACTAGGTCCATGCCAAAGGTGGGTTGAAAGCTCAGCCCCCTTACAGTTGGTATCAAAGCTTGAAATATAGTTCCCACTCTTGAGTAGACTCTTGTTTCATTTTGGATTGACTTGATTGGACCTTTATTTTGTGTGATGGATATGCTGGATATGATTTGATTTTGATGATAGACATTACATGATCTTATACTGTTGATGTTATTGATTGTGCTCATAACTAGTTATGATTTCTAGATGGTTAGTTATCATGTGCCTTGATATATTCTATGGATCATGCATCAATTTGGAATGGTCATACTAACCCTATTTTGATTTACTTATGATGTGATGTTTCATGAATTATATATTCACTGTATGGATTTTTTTGACTATCTTTGTGGGGGGATCAATGACACATCACTCATTGCAAACAGGATGTGCCATTGTGATATCCCACCACCTGCCTAATATATATATATATATATATATATATATATATATATATATATATATATATATATATGTGTGTGTGTGTGTGTGTGTGTGTGTGTGTGTGTGTATTCCTCCCAGACAACCGGGTCCGAGCTGTTAGGATTAATGATAGTCCTAAAGATACTAAGAGGGGGGGGGGGTGAATCAATATCTAACTGGTTAGTAGAATATTTAAACTTAATAAGAAATTTGCATCCCAAAATAGTGTACCGATAAATAAGAATTAATGTAGTAAATAGGAACAATAAAGATAGCATAGAAGACACACCATAACACAAGATGTTTTAACGAGGAAACCCGGTGTAAGAAAAACCTCGGTGGGATTTGTAACCCACAATATTCACTCATTGGCCAATGAATAAATATTACTTACGATGAGGGGCCTGCATATGTAGGAAGGCCAACTACCTAGAGCTCACTACTCAATAAGAGTCACACTAACTACAAAAGTGGATTATGAAATCTAATACAATGTACTGCTTCAAATCAGCATCAACTATGTCAGGTTCAGTACCGGTTTAAGCTCATTCTTTAACCAAAACCTTTGTTGTCAACTATATCTCCTTATACAAAATATCATCCATATATTCTCTCCATGCATATACCTTACTACTCAAAATGGCCTATAAGATCTCATACATATATATGAGTCTTTTACAATATGCCTTGTCGGCTTTACAAAAGATAATTATAATTAAATACAATAAACAAAAGTTTATTCCCTGTTAGCTGGGGTGTCGGTATGCATTGTTGCCATTGTCGGTGAAGTGTCTACCGATATATGTAGATGTCTATGTCAGTGCCAGTGTCTACTGGTGGCTTTACCAAATGAGTGCCAGAAAGTTGCTAGATGGTTGTCATCAATGACAACACCAACTATTCTCATAAGAGTGTAGAATGCCAACAATCTCCCCCTTTGACATTGATGGTAATACTCATGAGAAAAATCCAAAAACTGTTTCCAAAAAGTGAAGTCCAAAAAGTTACCAAAAAGATGTGCCCTCCCTGAGCAAATGATCTCCTTTGATTAATCATTTTTCTCTATCCACTACTCCCCCTTTGACATCAATGACAAAGGCTGTCAAAAATTTTCAAACGAGTGCAAAAATTTCACCTCAAAGTTTATAACCAGTTGGTTACAATCTGAAATATATTTGCCAAAATCAAATTTAAACCCTGCATGAATCTATTGCTGTCATTTAAGGTTGCCTTATTCTATTGGATCGTGCTGGTGAGATGATGCATGTGCTCTTCCGATGATCTTTCTCCTTGAAGTAATAACTTAGAGATCTCATTTCTCAGAGAGATAAGGTTGTCCAAATTAGGACCAAGTTTATACTTAAGTTCTCTGGCATTAGGTTTAATCCTTGCCTTCTCTTTCTCAAATTTCTCCAGTTTCTCTTCAAAACCTGCTATTTCATGCTCAATAACTGATATAGGTTTGGATGAACCAATTATGTTATCAGCTATGTCATCTATTTCTTTCTGTACTCTGCTTATTTCCTTTTTCTATGTCCTTTGTCAAAAGATGTGGTTTGCATGTTCCTCTATACAGCTCTTTATATTCCAAAATTGTAGTATTCAGTGCTGGTAATAGTGTATTTATGTGTTTTGTGCACTTCTTTATTGTATCCTCAAATAATTTATCCTTTTCTTTTTCAACTTTCTCTTTGAAGGTGTCCTCATTCACCTTATCAACTGTTATTACATTGTCAGTAATGAATTTGGAAAATGTGTCCAATTTACCTAAAGAATCTTATACATGATCTATATTATATTTTGGTGCAATCAATTTAAGAATTGCTATTGTTTCATCAATTGCCTTGTAAGCCAATGCATTACAGATAGTTATCTTCTTGATAGAGTCCAGGAGTACCTCTGTCACATTAGTAGGCCTGAATTCACTTGATGAAGTATTGATGTCTGACCAACTACCTTAATTACCTCCGTGCTTCCAACATTTGTAACCATTTTTCTTGGGTTAACCTCTGATGGATCATTCAGAGTTTGCATTTCAACCTGTAAAGGTTTGTCTGATTGTTTAGGTATCTCAGTGATTACCAGTCTCACTACCTCAATATGTACCTCTACCTTTGTCAGTTTCTCTGTGTGCTCCACTGTCAGTATCTCAGTCTCAGTAGGTTTCTCTATGCTAGCATCTATACCTTCAGTATTCATTCTAGTATCCAATGGTTTCTCTTTTGTAATGTTTTCTCAGCTTTAAATGATTGCTCTGTTGGGATCTCAACCTCAATAGTCTCTACTGGTTTATCAACAATGTTGCCACTGTCAAAATTATTATCCTTAGCCTTTGTACCATCCTTATCCACAACAATATTCACTTCCTAAGTGTCTACATTCATGGCGAATAGTATTCTAGATTCAGGATTAGTGTTATCATGTGTGATACCTTCACTTTCAGTAACCGGTGGAACATTAGTATGTACCGATGTAGTATCCAAAGGTGGTGGCAAGTTATCAGTTATCTTGATGTTTAGTATTCCACCAACTTTACCTTTCCCTTTGTCTTTATCCTTCTAATAAACTTTGAATGTTTTCTTTGGTCGGTTCAATACCTCTTGTTTTTCTTTTTCTACAAAAAAGATATCCCATTTATCAATAGTCTCCTCTGCAATCTCATTTACTCTACCTGTCATTAAACTTACTTGCCGGTGACCACTAGCAAAAATAGATCTATTAGCCTCACAAATTAGGTCATCAATCTCCTCTTTTGAGTTAACCGGATGTACAGCTAGAATTTTTTCAACTTTTAGTTTCTTGTCTAATTCCATCACTACAATCCTCTTTGCATCTAATCTTCTATATAGTTCATTGGGCAAGTCATCCACAACTTCAATTAAAACTTTCTTGTATATATCCAGATGTAAGATTATACTGTTTTCAATGCTTTCCTTTTCTGAATCTTTGAATGTGTTATACAATTTTCTCACATTAGCCAAATTACCATCATCAGTTATTTCATTTAGTAAATTATCCAATGAGGGTATGACCGGTTTTTGTTTCTTCTTGGGAGTCATTTTCTTAGCCGGTTGCCTTACTGCCTGTTGTTTCTTCCTTAAGGTCCTTGTTCTTTTGGGTAGAGGAGAGGGTATCGGTGAAGGTTTTCTCTTCCTTTCAACTCTTTTGAATTCAGTTGGTATCTCACTGTTAGAAGATTTGCCAACCGGTGAAATGTGTGCCTCTAGTTGCAGTCCTTCTAGCTCACTAGCCGATATACCAGTAATGTTCATAGCATTTTCTTTAATTTCCTTTACCTGCTTTGATGCATCTCTTATGTATTTTTCTCTTTTCTTCCTTTGCTTCATTGTTTTCACATTACTTTCAATTGTTTTAGCACTACCCAAAACTTCTTTTGTTGGTTCTCTAGGTTCATCTAACAAGGCTTTTGAATAAGTCTCAATTATGTTGAGATCTACCTCATAACCCATTTTTGTTACCCATACAGTTCTAGGTAGTATAGCTTCCATCCATGTTTCATCCTTCTTGATTACAAAATAGATTTCTTTATCATATTTATCCAGTACACTTTGCGGTAGTCTTTCTCTAGTTTTCATTTTGGCTTGAAAAGATTTGAAATATTCAGTTATATTGCTATCTTTTGCAGTTCCCATGCCGGTAAAAGTTTCCTGTAATTGTTTTCCTACTGGTATGTCATATCCAAATTCTTTATGTCCTATACTAGGGATCTCCTTTGTGAAATAGATCATTAAGCATACTAAGAGATTACCAAAATGAAATGTCCCTTTCTTATCACCTTTAATCTTTTTCAAATTATCTATGAGTTCATCTTTCAGCCATTCACATACATCTATTTTTGCATTGTTGTTCACCATTTCATAAGCACTATTAATCCAAAGACTAGAAACTGAATTAAGTTTGTTTGCATGTGTAGTCTTGTAACCTAAAACCATACTTATGAATCTCACATTGATGTCCTTGATGTGATTCACTCTTAGTGATCTACTATCAGATGTTACTTCGGTTAGGGTCATGACTTTGTTGTTAGGGACTTTCTTTGTCTTGTCTGGTCTGCTTCCGGTTGAGGGTAAACCTATTACTTCCCTAATTGCTTGTCAGGTGAATTTGCAGACAGAGTCTAACCATAGAAATTCTCCATGTACCCTACATAGGACAATTCTCACTACTTCTTCCAGAAATTCAGGGATATTCAATATCTCAACAAAACCTAAAGTCTCCACAATCTTGTGCTCGGGTTTAACAGTGCCATTTTCATCACAAATTATGGTTCTAAACATTTTTAACAATTCCTCATAACCTAATTCTTCAATGTTGCAATGAATATAAATCATAGGGTCTTCAGCATAAGCTACACCTTTAGGAATGTTCGAAAATTCTCCTATGGAATCATCTTGCTTAGCTACTTTGGGAATAATTTTGAACACGGGCCTAGGGCATTTTACATTTTCCACAATAGTACAGTTCACAATAAATTCGGGAGCAGAAGAAGAAGCCATTTGAAAAATACCTTTAGCTGCCTAATAATGTCTGAATGCTTGAAAGAAATTGCTTCACACCTTTGCTTTGAATGCCTTTGATCAGATTTCGTGCTCTCTGCTAATTTGAATGCTCAATGAATAAAAAATGAGGGAAAATTGATGATTTATAATGACTTTTCCTTCAACAACCGCATTAAATGCTCGTCGGTTAAGTGAAAACTTAACACATCTCCTGGTAAAGAAGAAATTTATCTTCTCACCATCGACCGAGAGTAATCTGCATGATATTCAATTTTCTTCAATACCCCCAAAGGGTTACTTCTCAGTTGGATGAAGAATCTCATGTTGGTGGAGTAATACTTTGTTCTCTTGGTAAAGGGATAGTCTCATCAACATTTTGATCTGTCTTCCTAATCCATTGTTTTGAAAATTCCTGCTTTACCTCATCTACCTTTTCTTTACCTTTCAAACTGGGTCCTTTATTATTCATCAGTGAAGTCTTGCTTCTACCAAATTTTGCAATATGTCCAATTTTGTTACAAGCATAACAAGTTACATTATTCTTCTAAATAGCTTTTCCATATCCTATGCCAGTTTGTGTTATGCATTGATTAGATAAGTGCCCAAATCTTCCACAAACATAACATTTCACATTGATTCTTTAGTTTTCTGAATTATGACCAACTTTCTTGCATTTGAAAAATTGACCAGTGGGTGCATTGATGTTCTGATTGTTCCTGAATCTACATTGATTTTCTCTATGACCATACTTGTTACAATTAAAGCATTTCCCATTAAATTTATAAGCACTAGGTTGTCTTACCGGATTACTGTGATCATGATTGTTTGTAGTACCAAAACTTTCTCCAACTTCAAATCCAAGTCCATTAGTATCTCCATTAGGTTTCTGACTTTTCATCATGTTATCAAATTCTTTTGAGCTTTTCTTGAATTTCTCTTTGTGTTGATTTGCAGTAGCCAACTCATTTTCCAGAATTCCCTTTTGTCTCATAAGTTCAGTTTTATCATGTTGCATGTGAATCAGATCAGTCTTCAACATATCATTTTCATGACTGAGTCTTAGATTTTCATTTCCAACATCATTGAGTCTCCTAGTCAAGTCATCTTCATTCTTCTTTCTATCTTCAATGTCTTTACAAAACCTCATAGTCATATCTTGCATTTCATTCTTCATATTACTATTTTCTTGTCTCAACTTGTTCACAATTTCATTAAGAGTTTCCTTTTCATCATTATCATTTTGCATCTTCTCATGAAGTTCTTTTCTTTTATTTCGAGCTATAGTAAGATTCTCCTGAAGTCCTTGAATGAATTCCTATGCAGTCCTCAGATCATCTTCAAGTTTGATATTCTTCAACTTCTCTGTATCATAGTCTACAAGAGCTCCTTCCAATTGTTTTCTTAAGTTATCCATCTCTACCGGTGTCAGAATCTTCCTCAAACTGTTAGGATTTTGTAAATAGAGGACTAGGCTCTGATACTAATTGTTAGGATTAATGATAGTCCCAAAGATACTGAGAGGGGGGGGTGAATTAGTATCTAACTGGTTAGCAAATATTTAAACTTATTAAGAACTTTGCATCCCAAAATAGTGTATCGATAAATAAGAATTAATGCAATAAACAGGAACAATAAAGACAACATATAAAACACACCATAACACAAGATGTTTTAACAAGGAAAATCGGTGTGGGAAAAACCTTGATGGGATTTGTGACCTGCAATATTCACTCACTGGCCAATGAGTAAATATTACTTACAATGAGGGCCTGCACATGTAGGAAGGCCAACTGCCTAGAGATCATTTCTCAATAAGAGTCACACTGACTACAAAAGTGGATTATGAAATCCAATACAATGTATTGCTTCAAATTGGCATCGACTATGCCAAGTTCAGTACCAGTTTAAGCTCATTATTTAACCAAAACCTTTGTTGTTAGCTATATCTCCTTATACAAAATATCATCCATATATTCTCTCCATGCATATACCTTACTACTCAAAATGACCTATAAGATCTCATACATATATATGAGTCTCTTACAATATGCCTTATCAGCTTTACAAAAGATAATTACAATTAAATACAATAAACAAAAGTTTATTCCCTGTCGGCTGGGGTGTCAGTATGCATTGTTGCCGTTGCTGGTGAAGTTTCTGCCAGTGTATGTAGATGTCTATGCTCGTGCCGGTGTCTGCCGGTGGCTTTACTAGATGAGTACCAGAAGGTTGCCAGATGGTTGCCTTCAAGGACAACACCAACTATTCTCATAAGAGTGTAGAATGCCAGCACGAGGTCCCCTGGCTTTATAGGTGTGAGTGTGTCTCTTCCCGATGGCAAATATGTAGTTCAAAGATGTTGTGGGCTCCCTACCCACACTCTAGGTCTAGGTTTGTAGTCGAGTTCCTATCGTCAATCTTGGCGAGATTCGCCATGTCATGTCAGTCGTCATGATTTGTGAGTAGGTGACATGGTGAGTTTAATTATTTATCTATTTGATTTATTTAATTGAGGTTAATTGAGAATAGTAATATATTTACTATTTAATTTATTTAAATTGTGGTGATTGATTTATTGTGACTTAGCAACTATTTAATACTAATTTATGACTTTATTAGTAATAGTGTTATTTTGAATTATTAAGATTTAATGTTTTGTTTAATTATTTATTATTTTTCTGCGTTTGAATTTGAATTAATATTTAATTAGGGTTTTAACAACGTATTTAATAATAAATGTTTTAAGTTGATTTGATTTATTGAGTTTACTTATCTATTTCACATTATTGACTTTATTTATTTATTGACGATTTTAATTTTCATTCAATTATTTACTTTGTTTAATCCAATTACTTTTATTTATTTAATGTTGATTTTAATCTTTATTTCATTTTTTTTTCAATAAAAGTGGTAAAACCACTAAATTTTATTAATATTAATTTTTTTTTTAACAACCTAATTCAAAGAGCACCAGTAGGAAAGAACCAGGTGAAGAAAACCTCTGGTTTATCTCATAACTGAAAACAAAATAGAGGCCCACCCGAGATTATAGAATTGCCATGATGGCCAAAAAAATCCAACCCCTTGTACTGAGTACAAAAAATTCTCTGTCAGAGAAAGTTACATTTAAGAATTCATATACCACGAACTAGTGCTTTCTAACGGAGGAGAAGAAGGTGGGGTATCAATTTCAACAAGAACTGTAGGAGGCACCATCTGAATAGGCAAAACTGAAGTTGGCGGAGACCGAACAACGTGCATTGATTCTAGGAGAAAGTGAATACCTGAAAAATATATTGACAGTTGCGGCCAAACAATCTAGTGATACATGATCTAGTAGAGCTACCATAGCGAACAAAGTATCATCATATAGGTTAGAAATCAAGCCATTTCTCAAAATTGAAAGAAGTTGCCCATGTCAACCAGAAGATAATAACTTAGAACAAGATAGGAAACCACCATACTCAAAATTACCAAATTCAAAATGGTAAAAAGATAATGCACTATCCAAATCATCAGCAGTGTAGAAATAGGAGTGGAAGTATGCATCAAAAAGTGCCCTAACCATAGCAGAATCTAGAAGCACATCCATACAAATAGTGAGAAAACGAGATGCAATTTCAGTAAGAAAACAACACGAGTTCTCCACCAACCATCACTTTCCCAAAACCTTGCGAAAAGACAGAGAGAAATCCAATGAATAAACTTGAAACAGACGACCAAGATATTCATCATCAAAAACATGAGTCTTCGAAATCATAATGCTTGCGAGGCATCAAAATGTGATAGCCCACCGACTCCATAAAAAGATAGTGCAAAACCAAGAGAGAGCACAAGAATATAAAGAGATCAAATGCCATTATGAGAGAACAACACAACCACCAAAGGATGCAACAGTAAGTATTATCTCAAGCAAACCCACAACATATGTGCAAAAAAGCAACCACGGGCCACCACCTTCATAAAAAATGATGACAGTCTCTATACGATACTTATAGACATAAATCAACATAAGCATGCCAAATAATAGAGCAAGATAGCCACATGAGCGAAATCCCCCACATGAAACAAAATAACTCAATAAACTGCCACTGCAAGAGAACAAGACAAATGAATCATTAAAACTGAAAGCAAGCCATCCGGACAGAAGCACAACCATTAAGAAATCAACACAAAAAATTGTGCAGACATCATGATTTAGACAAACAAAAACCACATGGCAAGAATGTTAAGCACGGGGAAGATTTGAGGTGTGTAAACAAAGTGCAAATCATGATTATAATATGCCCCCGTACACCACAAGTCCCAACTAATTGCAATAAAGGCAAAAATCTGTACCCAGACTAAGATTACACATAGTAATACAGACATAATGAAGTAATGAAGATCAAAAAGACCATCAACATCACATTATTGCATTCCTGAATATAATCGCCAAGCAATGTACACGGTCATGCTTCTACGAATGAGTTAGAAACAAATAAAATCCACATGGCAAGAATGTTAAGCGCGGGGCAGATTTGAATTATAAGATACTCCCACACACCACAAGTCCCAACCAATTGAACTAAAGGCAAAAAACCTGTACCCAGACTGGGATTACACATAGTAATGCAGACATAATGAAGCAATGAAGACCAAAAACACCATCAACACGACATTAAGCTGCATGCCTGAATATAATCGCCAAGCAAGGTACAAGGTCGTGTTTCTACAAATGAGTTAGAAACAATTAAACTAGATGAGGTGGTAGTTATTATTGTGTAGTTCGATGTTTTAATTAATTGACCCATTTGGTTATTTAACAAAGTTTATTTATCAGCATTATTTTGAATATTTAGAAAAAAAATATTAATAAAAGGGTAAATATTAAATAATTAACCTATTTATTATATTTTAATGTTTCAATTTTTTTTAAATTTGATGAGAGGATAATATTCAATTTTGATTATGAAAATCCCATCAAATTAATGGGGAAAAAATAAATCTATTTTTATGCTATAGTTAGATAGAAGGGAAACATTTTAAACAAAATATTCTTATTGGCTATTTGAAATGCTAGGGTTTTCAGTGTTTATCCTTTTCTTTTTATGATTTCTGCGAAAGCATTCTTCTTGGGGCGACATTCATTTTTCTGGGATAACTTGGTGAGTTTTGGGAATTTGGCTTTTTTTTTTCTGTAATTATGTTTTGTTTGCAATTGGAGCTTGGTTTTGGAGTGGATCTTAGTTCCTGTTGGAGGCTATGAGCAGGGCCGAGATTTCTCTTCCATCACACAGGGAAGAGGTTGGTCTTTGTTTTCTTTCCCTCTTTCTATGTTTTTAAATTTAAAAACTTGATATGCATTCTCTATGACTGTGGGGTTTATTCCTTGTAATGTGAATTAAATTATTAGGGGGGTGTTGTTTTCAGGTGTGTGTTTCCAGGAATTTTAGTGTTAATTGGGTGAATACATTGTATATGAAATTTGCGAATTGGTTATGATTTCTCTATTTAAGTTTTGAATTGATGAAATTGGTAAATTAAGGGCTTTCTATTACCCTATTGGGTGTAAATTTTTTGTTGATTGATTGAGAAATACTTGGTAATTGTGTTTCTTTTGCATATTATTTTACCCATGTTTAATGGGTTTGAGTTTCAAATTTATCTATTTACCATAGAAAAATTGTTGTTGTTTCTTTCTAAAATTTGATATGGAAGATTGATTCATTACGCACCCATTTTTATTTTGTTTCATTGGCTATTAATTTTATTTAATGGAGCCCCTATTATTTATCTTGTTATGGGCTATAAATTTTAATTTTTGATGCCCCCATGTTTACCTTGCTATTATTTTTGAACCCACATTGTTGGTTGGGAGCTACGACACCACCCATGATATGGGGGATGCTATGGCATCCACCATATCATGGTGGGTGCCTACACCCCCATGACTTGGTGTTTTTGAGGCAGCACCATGGGGTGGAGGTGCTTAGCACCTTCCACCACATGGTGGTGTCATGAAACCACCAATATCGTGGTGGTGCAACAACACCACCCACGATATGGTGTGTGCATAGCACCACCAACATCATGGTGGGTGTTTTTTCACAACACCACCACTCACCACCAAAACATTAATTCAAGCTTGCTGGAATAATCTCATGCCACCTGTAGACACGTGGGGTGTAAATTTGTTCACTTGGTCTGCCTGATAAATCATGGAATTTAATTTTCCTAGTTTGTTGTATGCGTATGGATTTGTCAATTAATCATTCTTTTGTGCTACAACTGCCCAATTCGATGGTTGGGCAGCGACATGGTGTTTAAGAAAATGCGAATTTTCTTAGATTATTGTTGAAATTAAAAAATTTCACCTTCTCGAATTGCTTGAGTATGTCATGATTCTCATTTATATAGTTAAGTAATCAGCGATGGTTATTTGAATTTTTTTTAGTTGTTTGTTCCAACTGTGTGTATATGTTTATTTGTTCTGTGAGTCAAGTAATGTTCAACTAAGTGTCTAAATGTGTTTTTTCTGGTGAAGTTCATCTGTAATTTTGGGGAGATCTTGTGAGTGATAGCGTGGGCTAAGCGTAAGATATTCACTGCCTCAACTTGTTTCATCACTCATCCTTGTAGTGGCAAGTGTTAAGTGTTATGATGTTTTTTAAAGTTTCCAAAGGCCACCCATTTAAGTTGTGTTTTAAAGTTGAATTTAAACTTAATTGGATGCCACTGTTATTTGTAAGTTTATTTTGTTATTTAGACATTCCCTCATGATGATTTGCTAAGGGGGATGATTTTATGATAGCAAGAGTGAAGACCTTGCTGGGTTATGTTTAATTAGATGTAGCAGCTTAATAACTTGAACTGTGTATTCATTGGGTCAAGGGGCTCATGTTTTCTCATGTGTTTACATTTGAGTTTCTTAATTATGCATCTATGCTCGGTTGGGTGTTGCGTGATGTGTTTTATTTCAGTTTTATTCTCTACTCTTGAGCTTCTTGTATTGATACTTATGGGTCCATGTAAAGGGAGTGGGCTCTTTTACGACACCTGGGGGTCACACGGTTCTTTGTAAGGATGTGTGAAAGATGGTAGTTAGACAATAAAAAGATAATAAAATTGATAGTGCCTCATGACTCAGTCCTAGGGAGAATGTGCTAGGCTGAGCATGAGAAGACTGTGGATACAGTAAACCAATCTCCCTTGGTCTCTCAATGGTCGAGATGGCTCTGAATGCCCATATGCTAATGCCTTGTTCTTGGTTTGGCATGTGATGAGACTCCCTTGTACATCATGTGTTCCCCTTATGTTTCACTTCTGCATCTTTGTATTGATGTTGTGTCGGCCTCTGGAGTCTTCTTGACCATTGTTTGCATTGGTGTATGGTTGTGTGTGTGGAAGTCTTTTATTGATAGTTCCTTTGGTAGAAGCGTCAACCTAGCTTTAGTGTGTAAGTTGGAACTTAGTGACATCTCCTAGCTTGGGGGGTCGTACCTTGTAGGATCCACATTGGTCAGGTGGTTGGATCTTTTTTCCATTAGGGTTTTTCCCTTCTTGTTGTTGTGCTTTCTTTCATGCATGGCCTTGGACCATTCTTCATGTAGGTTATGAATTCGTGGAGAAAAATTATGTATTTTATACTTCATGATTTTGAGATGCTCTTATTATGTAATACAATGGGAATGATCAAAAGGAAGTGAGTTGATCTCACGAATGTAGTCATTGTGTAATAGTAGCATTCATTATATCCATGATTTCCCTTTTGACTTAGACATACATTGGATCTCATCATATGATGTTGATATGTATGGATTATATGTAATATTTATTCATGTACGGTTATCCTAATTATTGGTCAGAATTGTAAACAAATGTAAGGAGTATGAATTATTGTTTATTTCAATTATTAGATGACATTTTGATCATGAGTAGAGAGCTTAATCTCTTATGATGAAATTTCCATGCTTATGAATGAATGCACTTATTAAGTATTATTTTATGTGTTCGAATTTGAAATAGCTTAGAATAAGAAATGAGAACCTTTATGTGATATTCTCATGCTATGAAATGGTTATGCATGTAGCTAGATCCATGCTGCAATAAAGAATGATGCACTTGTTACCTTCATCATTATATATCTTAAACAATGAAATGAACTAATGCTTGGGTAATCAAATACTTTCCTGTGATTGTAAATGCAATACAAGTAGATGTTAGTAATTTGTTCATAAGACAATTTGACTTAAGTAATGATATTAAATCAAACACCTTATTAGGCTATCAATGTTAGAGAAAGAAAACATAAGATACATTGGTGGCAAGTTAGTATCATGGACCCTAGACCAACCCTAAGGCTGAAAACTTAAATGAAACTTAGAAAACTGATATCACTAAGATCTTAAATGGGAATGTATATAATTATGTAAAGGCTGCAATAAAACTAATAATGCATGAATAATTTCAATGAGCATATAGATGCATGAGTAGGCTAATGTGCATGCATTTGGCGATAGAGAGAGATAGAGTAGTGCATAAGTGATGCATTATGTGAGCGGTCAATGATATAGGAATAATCATCATAGCCATAGTAATCCATAGTTGTCATGTTAAGGTATAAGCATAAGGTATTACAGGATGTGCAAAGAGATAAGTTACAGATTGGGTTTATATGGTGACTTGATTAGGCATTCATTCTAGATGTAAGGACATGTATTCATAGATATCATGGATATATAGTAGCTCCTTAATTTATGATATATGATAGAAGGAGTATGAAACAACATCCAATAGTAAGGGTATAGCACTGAGGTTGTGTTATGCATATGAGTAAGTGGGCTTGAGGAAGTGTATCTCTTATCTAGTTAGTGGTGGTCAAGCAATATTGATGATAGTATGCATATATGCACATGTAGTGGTGCTCCATGGTAAGATTAGATCATTAGGTGCATAGAAGCGCATTATTATAATGGAGGTAAATTTAATGTATTGTACATGAATCATAAATAATGTTGAACTTAGTAGTGAAGTCAATGCCCTAGGGAGACAATGAAACCTTATAAATCTGATACCGCTTGTGTTAGGAACATAGTGTAATAAACAATGGTTAAGCATTTAATAATAAGATAAAACTATTGAACCAACTCTTAAACATAATGCCTAATTAAAGTTAGATGGAAACCTAGTTAGTGAACAAAAAAAAATTATTTATGTTTTAGGCTAGTTGATGTAAGTTTCCCTAGGGTTTGTTCGCGGGCATTACATGAAAACATTAAGTTCTTTGTAGCCAATTTCCAAGATGTTGAATACCAATGAGGAGCCATCAGAATGTGAAGAGAAAGATTATCCAAATTGCGAGATGCCTCCTGGAGTGCATTCTGGGCAAGGTTCTTAGGTGCATCATCCAAGGACTTGCTCTTGGGTTCACAACCTCAAAAAGAGACTGCAAGTTGTGGAAGGTGCTGATCTTGATAGTCGTACCACAAATATTCATTCTAGATACAATGACCTCACTGATAGCACAGACGATGTACTGGAGGCCATTGCCAATATTTGTGAAGAAGTCTAGTTTCTAAAAGATGAACATGTGCTCCATCATACACTCTTAAATCAGGCTGGAGCTCAAGGCACCTCAAAGATAACTTTGTTGGTTGATCCTTATGATGGAAAAAGGGATGATAAAGTGTTGGATAACTTATTTTGGGACACTGAGGAAATGTTCTCAAACTTGTTTAGCTTATCTAATGAAGTTCAGCTCAAGAAGGTGGTCGCATTCCTCACAGGAGGTGCAAAAATCTGGTGGAGAGTGTGTGTTGCCGACATAGCTGCTGGGTGTTAGAAGACGTTAATTTCCTCTACTTTGCCTCATGCAAATAATTCTAACTCATGCAGTTAGTTTTCTTCCATCATGCAGTCGAATAAAATTAAGTTTTTCGAATTTCTTTATCATGCAAACAACGAGTTTGAGTTTGGTGATAATTTCTAATAAAAGAATGAATGATCTGCTATTTGTATTCTTGCAGCTAATATCTCTTCATTTCAATCTGTCTCTCACGCATGCACAAGAATTGTTATTATTGTCGGTGGATTTACATCTATTATCACTGCTCATAAGCTGGCTAAGTAACAGCTAGATATTCTAGAAGGATTATGGATTCTCTATAAATAAAAGAATAATTGTAATCAATTTAATGTATGATTAATAAAAGTCTAGTTTTATCTCATTCTAGTAGCAATATGTTTTTGTGTTCTAGCATGGATATATTGTTTTGTTTTCTATTTTTATTCTGATCTCTACCTTTGAAAATTGGTATCAGATTGAGGTTAAATGTTTATGTAGACTTAAGCTAATTTTTGGTGCAAAATTTTTCTAAGAGAGAAAGGAGATTGCTGTAGCAAGTCATGGCAACAAATAATACTCAAATTCAGCCTCAAATTCCAATCTACAATGGTAAGAATTATGAGTTTTGGGAAATTAAAATGAAGACTTTGTTTTTCTCACAAGATATTTGGGATTTGGTAGAGAAAAGTTTTGCAGAACCACAGGATGATGCAACTTATCAGAGATTACAACAAGCTGAAAAAGATTAGCTTAAAGATAATAGAAAAAAGGATGCAAAATCCCTATTTTAATTCAACAAGCAATGGATGAGTTAATATTTCCTAAGGTTTCATCAACAATGAGATCCAAGAAAGCATGGGAGACTCTAGAGACAACCTATCAAGGTAATACAAAGCTGAAAGTGGCTAAATTACAATCTCTTAGGAGAAATTTTGAAAATTTGCAAATGAAAGAATCTAAGTCTGTAGACCAGTTTATGAATCAAGTATTGAATATTGTGAATCAAATTAGATCTAATGGAGAAGAATTAAGAGATCAAAAGGTGATAGAAAAAATTCTCAAGAGCTTGCCTAGTAAATTTGACTCCATAGTTGTAGCAATTGAAGAATCAAAAGATTTGTCACAGTTATCAGTAGATGAGTTAATGGATTCTTTATTGACACATGAATCAAGATTGAATATAAACAATACTACCTCTTTTGAGAATGCTTTCAGAGCACAGGGTTCATCAGGCAAAGGAAGAGGAAGAGGCAGATGTGGACAAATGAATACAAATCAAGGAGAAAGGACCAATCAGTCCAATTGTAGTCTCAATAATAGAGGATGAGGTAGAATCCAATTTCAAGAACAATCATCAAGGTTTGATAAATCCAATATTCAATGTTATTGTAATAAATATGGTCATTTTGCATATGAATGTAGAAATAAACAAGCATAATTTGAGAAACCTGGAGAAAATTATTCAGATGTATCTGATAATAATTCAGGTAGTTTTTTTTTAACATGCAATGTGGCATAAGAAATCTCTAAGGATGTATGGTTTTTAGATAGTGGTTGTAGTAACCACATGAATGGTAATAGAGAACTATTTTCTAATTTGGATGATTCTGTGAAATCTGAAATAAAATTGGGAAATGATACTGTAGTATCTGTAATGGAGAAATGTGTAATAAATGTGTTGACTAAAAATGGAGAAAAAAGGTTTACTCCTAATGTTCATTATATGTCTGGATTAACACACAATCTAATGAGTGTTGGTCAATTAATTGAAAAAGGATATAGAGTTCTCTTTAATAATGATGTTTCCACAATCTTGGATAGAAATGCTAGTGATAGGTTGATTGCCAAGGTCCAAATGACCAAGAACCGCATGTTTCCCCTTCAAATACATGGAATAGAGGAAGCTAATTTCAAGGCAGAAATTTTAGACCAGACATGGCTCTGGCATTTGAGGTATGGTCATCCTAATTTTGATGGCTTGAGTTTATTGCAGAGGAAGAATATGGTAAAAGGTTTACCACCTATCATACACCCTGTTAATTCTTATGAAAGTTGTATAATGGCAAAACAACATAGAGAAAGCTTTCCTAAAGGAAGTTCAAATAGAGCTAGAGTGTTTTTGGAGCTAGTCCACACTGATATATGTGGCCCAATGCAAATGCCATCTTTAGGAGGAAAATAATATTTTCTGACATTTATTGATGATTTCAGCAAGAAAACTTGGATATAGTTTTGGAAGGAGAAGTCTGATGCTTTCTATAAATTTAAGGAGTTCAAATAAATGGTGGAAAAACAAAGTGGAGTCTTCATAAAGGTACTCACATCTGATCAAAAGGTCGTGAATATAGCTCTAATAATTTTTTGGATTTTTCCAGAGATTAGGGGATCAAGAAACAATTCACAACAAGGTACTCACCACAAAAAAATGGTGTAGAGGAGAGGAAGAACATAACCATAATGGAGATGGAAAGGAGTATGATAAAAGCTAAAAAATTATTTGATGATTTTTGGGCTGAAGCAGTACCATGTGTCATATACATTTTGAATAGAAGTCCCGCGAAGAGTGTTAAAGACAGAATATCTCAAGAAGTATGGAGTGGTAAGAAAACTTTTGTATCTCATCTTAGAATCTTTGGATGTGTTGCATATGTTTAGTTCCAGCTGACATAAGGAGAAAATTGGATGATAAGAGTGAAAAATGTATTTTTATTGGTTATAGTGAGCACTCGAAAGCTTATAGATTATATAACCCAGTTTCAAAGAAGATAATTACAAGTAGGGATGTCATATTTAAGGAGGAAGAAGCATGTGATGGAAATATTGATAGATCAGTCACAATTTGAGCACCAATGCCAAATAATGAATAAGAACAAAAAGAATAAGTTGATCACACAAATCAAGGAGGATCAAGCAGTCCACCAAGAAATCTTGTGCAAGGTCAATCATCAAGACATGTAGAGAATCCCACTCCAAAAAAAGGTAATAAGACAACTCCTACATTTGCTAAATCAAAAGCTAAGAAAATGAGAATCTTGAAAGAGATATATGAACAAGGTGAAGAATGCTTGGATTTTAGTTCAAATTTTTCTTTATTCTCTTGTGATCCTATGCATTTTGAAGAAGTAGTTAAGGAGGAACATTGGATCAAGGCTATGGATGAAGAAATTGATTCCATTGAAAGAAATCAGACATGGGAGCTTGTGGATCTACCAAAAGGTAAAGATTGCATTGGTGTCAAATGGGTTTACAAAACCAAATTTAATGCAGAAGGTGAAATTGATAAGCATAAGGCTATATTAGTAGTAAAAGATTATGCACAACAACATGGAATTGATTATACTGAAACATTTGCACTAGTTTCTAAGCTTGATATAGTTAGAATGGTTTTAGCAATAGCTGCTCAAAATAATTGGAAAGTTTTTCAAATAGATGTTAAATCTCCATTTTTGAATGGTTTTCTTGAAGAAGTGTATGTGAAATAGCCACCAGGTTATGAAGTGCATGGACATGAAGACAAGGTCTATAGATTGAAGAAGGTGCTCTATGGTCTCAAACAAGCACCTAGAGCATGGTATAGCAGGATTTATTCATACATGATTAGCAATGGTTTCAGTAGAAGCAGTAATGAGCCCACTCTATACATGAAGATTAATAAAGAAGGTCAGATTTTAATTGTGTTCTTATATGTAGATGATTTGATTTTCATAGGAAATTTGTTTGTAGACACTTTTAAATCAACAATGATGAAGGAATTCGAAATGATATATTTTGGTTTGATGAGATATTTCTTAGGTATTGAAGTTGATCAATATGATAAAGGAACTTTTATTTGTCAATATAAGTATGCCAAGGATGTATTGAGGAAGTTTAATATGTTGAATTCTAAATCAACACCAAGCCCAGTTGCAACAGGAACAAAATTAAGCAGAGAGGACAAGGGGTCATAAGTTGATACAACTTTGTTTAAGAGACTTGTTGGAAGTCTCATGTATCTCACATACACAAGGCCAGATATAATGTATGGTGTTAGTTTAATCTCAAGATTCATGGAGTCACCAAAAGACACACATGCACAAGTTGGAAAGAGGATATTGAGATATGTTGCAGGAACCAAGGGATATGGAATTTTATATTCCACCACTAATGAGTTTGATTTGATTGGTTATATTGATGGTGATTTTGTAGGTAACATTGATGATAGGAAGAACACTTCTAGATATATATTTCATTCTGGTACAAGTGCAATCTCATGGGAACCAAAGAAGCAGCCTATAGTGACCCTTTTATCACCTGAAGCTGAATATGTAGCAGCAACATCAAAAACATGTCAAGCAATCTGGATGAGGAGAATATTGAAGGATCTATTAAAAGCATAAGAGGAGCCTACACCATTGTTCTATGACAACAAATCAGCAATTGCATTATTAAAGAACCACATTTTTTACCAGAGGAGCAAGCACATTGATACAAGATATCACTTCATCAGAGAATTGATCAACAATGGAGAAATCTATCTTGAATTTTGCAGATCTAAAGATCAGTTAGCTGATATTTTTACTAAAGCACTACCTAGAGAAAACTTTTAATATTTAAAAGAAAATTTAAGAATAATAAACGCTGAGATTATTAATAGAAGAAATTAAGGAGTAATGTTAGGAGACGTTAATTTCCTCTACTTCACCTCATGCAAATAGTGCAAACTCATGTAATTAGTTTTCTTCCATCATGCAGTCAAATAAAGCTAAGTTTAGGAATTTATTTATCATGAAAACAACGAGTTTGAGTTCAATGATAATTTCTAATAAAAGCATGAATGATCTGCTATTTGTATTCATGGAACCAATATCTCTTCATTTCAATCTATCTCTCATGCATGCACAAGAGTTGTTATTATTATCGGTGGAGTTACATCTATTACTTTCACCACTCATGAGCTGGCTAAGTAACAGTTAGATATTCTAGAAGGATTATGGATTCTCTATAAATAAAATAATGATTGTAATCGATTTAATGTATGATTAATAAAAGTCTGGTTTTATCTCACTGCAGTAGAAATATGTTTTTGTGCTGTAGCATGGATATATTGTTTTGTTTTCTATTTTTATTCTGATCTCTGCCTTCAATGGGAAGGTGGTCAATGAAATCAAATCTTGACTAGATTTCAAGGCCACACTCTAGTTGCAATTCCGACCTGGGAACTTGGATTGGGTGGTTCAAGCCTAGTTCGATGAACTGAAGCATACTAAAAAAACTAGAGACTATGTTCACGATTATTATATGCTCGATCTTGGGGCCCCTAAGCTTCTCGATTTCGAGAAGCTTTATCTCTTCATAGAGAATCTGCAATAATGGACCCAGACTGAGTTGCGTCACCAAAATTTGCAAACATTGGCATAGGCAATCTCTGCTATAGAGTGCCTTCTTGACGACAAGGGGGACATCGTGAAGGGGTTTTACAGATCGAAGTCAAATGGCACAAAGAAATGCAAGAATTTTCACCGCAAGAATCAGGATTGCTACAATGCTCCTTATTTCAAGAAGAGCAAGTCTAACAGTGCCAAGAAGCCAGATCCTCCTTCCTAGAAGTCAGATTGCCCTTCACCGAAGGAGAAGAAGGAGAAAGAAAGAAATTGTGCATCTGGTTGCCTTTGAGTCTTGAAATTTGAATGACAAAGAACACAACTATTCTACCCATGAAAAGGAGATGACAGTCTTTGTGCATTGCTTGAGGTTATGGAGGCACTATCTGTTGGGAGCTCACTTTGTGGTCAAGACTGACAATGTGAGTTTGACCTACTTCAAGACACAATCTAAGTTGACTCTGAAGCAGGCTAGGTAGAAAGAATACTTAGCGGAGTTCGACTTTAATTTGGTGTACAACCCAGGAAAGAATAATATGGTTGTCGATGTGCTGAGTCGCAAGACTCAGCTCCATGCTATTCAAGATCTATTCCAGGCTGGAACATCACAAGTTGGGTTGGATGAGCATGTCCTAGATCATATCAAGGAAGGCCTTGAGAATGATTCTCAAGCCCATCAAATTGTCCTCCAAGTGGAGTCAGGACGCACTTGTCGGTTCTATCTGTAGGACGGGGTGCTCTACTTCACAGATAATAGAGTTTATGTGCCAAGATGGAAAGAGCTCTGAAGGCAATTGTTGGCAGAGTGTCATAAGTCATCATGGGTGGCTCACCCTAGGAAAAAGTAGACAGTAGCCTTGTTGGAGTGAGGGTTTTATTGACCAAATGTGAGGGAGGATGTTGAGTCTTACATGTGCACTTGCATTACTTGTCAATAAGACAAAGCGATGATCAAACTTCCAAGTGGTCTTATTGAGCCACTTCCTATTCCTATGCATCCACGGAAAAGTGTAAGCATGGACTTCAATACTGAATTGCTAGAATTGGATGGGTACACTAGTATTATGATGGTGGTTGATCGGTTCTCTAAGTATGCATTCTTTGTACTATGCAAGTCGTCTTGCGCTGCTAAACTTGCCACTAAACTTTTCTTTAGGAAACTAGTAAAGTATTGGGGAATACCATTTCAGATGGTGAATCTCTAGGTGCGCAATGACTTAGAATAGTCTGAATCCCGTCTAGGTTGATAAGGTTGCTAAGGTGGAAGCTTTGGTTGTCGACGATGAAAGAATGCTTCATCAAAGCCGACCAAGCCTCAAAAAATGCAAAGCGGTGCTGGGAAAGAAGTCGGCCCACTCCTGCCCGATGCGGTGAACTTGAATTTGCATTGGAGGCGGCTTCCACGCACCGAGAAGGATTTTGAGCTACCCAATTGATCTGTGTGTGTGTGTGAAATTTCTCGATCGTCTGATGCGAGTTGTGTTTCTTGCTGGGTTTGGAATGCGGATTATTTTATGGTGGGTGCCTTCACTTTTTCTGAGGCACCGAGTTGCATTGAGTTGAGTTGTAATTTTCTAAGTGAGTTCTCTCAGTGCGGATGCTAAGAGTTGAGTGCTTTTGTAAATAGTTAGGTGGAAATTTCTAAGTGAGGGGTTTTCTTGGGAACTCAAGTCGAGTGACATGTAGGCAAGGCTTGATTTCACCATAGGATTTGAATAATGTATAGTTATTATGTCTATATGCAAGCATTCTTGGTTGAGTCTGACTTGCATCATTGAAATGATGGATTTGTAAATTTTGTGCACCGGATTTTGACAATAGGATCATCTTTACCCCATTTTGATGTGTTCTTGTGAATTTTGTGTGTTGTTTTAATTCTGTAAATAATTGTATTCTAAATTGGTTCTATGAACACTGTAGCATTCTTGATTTACTTGTCAAGTGTGAATTCTTGATTTCTTGTGCGATGTGTAAGTGGAGGCGTAGCTGGAATAGCGTGCTCCTCGCAACCTCACTGGATGAGTCGAGCTTCTAGCTCCATGCGGAAGGCGAGTTGAAAGCTCACCCCCCTTATAAGAGCCATCGGTGTCAACACAAACATCTCCTTAAATTTCGTTTCTAAATGAAATCACAACCATTCAGTTGTTCAAAATGCTTAAAAAACGGATATCATGTTACTGTTCTGATAGTTAAATTGAAACATGCAGAGTAAAACCCTTATAATCGTGACCTTCAAAATTAAATCTACGAATATTGTGTGAATCGCCATTTTGTTCTATACCATTTTGGGAGGTCTCTACATTATTCTCATCACTATTTTGTGAATCTTCATCCTTTGTGCACTGAAAAGTAGATACATCCATGATGCGCGTTGATTTCTTAAGGTCTTGAAAAGAATGAAATGTGTTGTTGCTATTATCTCACAAGGTTCTTTAAAATTTTCTTTTCTTTACTGGATGGCTTGCCATGTTGCTTAACCTGTTTAATACGACTACAGTAACTTAATTAAGGTTTGGATTTAAGAGTTTTAATAAGGTCTCTGTGGAGTAATTTGTGTAGTTAACTACTACGGTATATACCATATAAATGTTGTTTGTGATAAGGGAACACTGAAATAAATTTCTAAAGCTTGGATTAATTTTTTTTGGTAAGGTGGCTTATTTTAGAATCGATGGTTGTCTTATTGTCCTGGAATACATTACTGTACTATTTGGCTTGGGTGACAGAGATTTGTACAAAAAGCATCGTCTGACGCGTATGTAAGAGCTCTATTTCTGTTGAAGATTCCACTTTATAGCCCCCATGCATATGGGTTCGCCTGCAACTATGTTGGTTTCTACACTTGATTTGACAGCTTTGTGCCATTTTTTCCAGACATGTTTCCATCTAGATTTTAAAATATAAATTCTTTTCATGTAAAAAATTATAATTAGTCTTTGGTTTTCAATATAGATTTTAATCTTCTAACATATTTTAAAATTATAATTAGTATAAAATCAAAACTTAATTGTATTTAATTCATTTGTATTGGATAATTATTATAATTTAATTATGTAGAACTAGATAATAAATATTTTATAAATTTTGAAAATTTAATTATATAATGAAATTTATGTTTTAAAATATTGTGGTCATTTAAATTAGAAGCTTTCTTATGTAGAATATTTTATGATTTTCAATTTACAATTTAATATTATTTAAAAAAATTGATTTGTAAACCAAAGACAAATTGAAACCTAACCTTAAAATATATTGAGCCAAATTTAAAATTGTAGACACATAAATCTATCCACTAAATTAAATAAATATTTAATATTTATTTCATACACTAATATTCCTCTATTAATTAAATTCACATTTAATTAATTTATTCAACCTCCATTCTCTATTTTAATTAAATAAATTGCATAAATGTATTTAAATTAAAATCCCTATCTATAACCCAGCTATTAAATAAATCTAATTTATTTAATTTCCCTCATTCCTCTCATTTAAATAAATCAAAATTTATTTAAAAACCCAAATCAAATTCCCCTTTTAAATAAATCAATATTTATTTAAAATCCCACCCCACTTGCATTTTCCTACAAATGAAAGTTGCACAAATAAATAGATTTAATATCTAAATAAAACCCTATTTTCTCTCACCCACCAAACCCACTTGCCCACTAACTTCCTTCTAGATTCTTATAACCCCCTTCTAATTACCTTAATCCCCCTCTCTAATCATTTCCACATTCCCAAACAAATGTCACTTCTCAAAAATGTCTCAAAGTCTTTAAAATGCATTAAAGGCTTTTATTTTTCAACAAGTTAACCCCCAAAGTCTTTTAAAGCCTTTATGGCTCTTACATAACCATTAATGGTTAACTCAACTTCCCCACATGGTTAGAGACTTTCCCTCTAATTCAAACCTCATTTAACTCTTAAGTCTCTTCAAGCATTTATTGCTTTGAGCATGGTTATCTCCATTAACTCTTGCACAAGAATTTATCCATTGGATAAAAGCATTATCCATTGGATAAAAGCTTTATCCACTAACTCAAGCCTAACCAAGCCCTCCTAGGGTAACCCTCATGTCTCCTTAGGAATTAAATGCTCCTTCCCTCTCCTCTCAAGACATATCATGTTGACACTTGTCATCATGGGATTGGGTTGAAAGTCATCACATGGATCACAAACCCATCAATCCCAGTTCTTCACAAGCTCACTCAATCTTCGCCATTCAATCAACATTTTTCCCTATAAAAGGACCTCATTTCTCAAGCAAAGGAGGAAGCATTTTTTCATTGTTATTATACTTGTATGTTCATAGAGATTTCTCATAGAAATCTTATTCTAGGCATTTGCATAGAAATAGATTTTAGATCATCTTTCAACCACTTTCAAATCTTCATGTCATCCAGTTATGTGCTAAAAGATGAGAGCTACTTACAATCACCCATTTGGATCTTGGAGAGGAGAAGAGCAAGGGATGAACATCTATGAGCATCTTTGGGAGAATCTTAGGGAATCTTCTTTCTCTCTTTCATTTGTGTATGCTTTTCATTGTTTGCTTTATATCTCTCTTCGTATGCATCTTAAGATTTTTGAGTTCATTTGTGTTTGGTTTTGGTTGGAACTAATCTATTAACGTTTGAACTTGTGTTTGTGCCTTGTGCCCCTTTTGCATTGCATCATTTGGTGAACCCGATGTGAATCGAACATGCAACCTTCTCATATTTTTTTGTGACTTTCTATATTTTCATGCATAGGTTGCGCTTTAGCACTTTTGTTCTGCAGTTTGGTGCCTTTGTCTATTTTAGCGCTACTGCAATCTGAATTTTTGGCACTTTTGTTAGGGTTTTAGCGTTTTAACACATTAATTATTGCCTTGGGAGTGATATGGTGCTTTTGTGCTTTTTGTCTATCATTTTTTATTTTATCTTAAACTTCTATTGTAGCGCTTTGTTTAATATTATAGCACTTTTGTTAATATTATGATGCTTTTATTCATATTTGGGTGCTTTCGTTGTAATTAGCACTTCAGTTTTCCCATAGATTAGCACTTTTGTTCCAAAGAGTTCAATATTGTAACCAAGAACTAAATTTAGGCTTGTGGGAGCCCACATAAGGTTTTGGATTTTCACTAAATTCTTTCTTTGCAGGTTTCTAACAGTTTCTTCCAGGTTGGAGGAGTTAAAATTAGGATTTTTTATTTCTTTTTAGCTTTTTTTCAAAGATTGGTTAAAAAGAATTCATATTTCCTTTTTGGTAAAAAGAACCTCACAATTTCATTTTGGTGCTTTAAAACAAGTCAAAACTTGTCTTTTGGACTTAAAAAGAACATGACTTGCAAAGCTAAAATTTACAACAACTCCAACATTTCTTTTTGCAAGTTAGGTTCACACTTCAAGTTTGGGCTATAAAAAGAACAATCAACTTGTCCATTTCTTACAAAGCGATTTACATTCAAGTAACGTACTTTCATTTCGTTGACTAGGATTTCCATTCCTAGTTAAAGCAACAAATTACTTTGTGGGATAAAAAGAAGAACATATCTGTTGGAGCAACATCTCCAAATAGAAAATAGATCACATTGCAATAAAAAGGTTCAAAAGAACAATTGTCTTTTGTGTTTTGCACACTTGTGCAAATTTGTAGAGTGGTCTCAGTTCTAACACACACTATCCTCTCCCTTGGCTCTCGTGGTCATAGGAGCAAGAGAAAAGTGCTAGTAACGTTCTATATTTTCTATTTTTAAGAGAGACACATAACTCTTGGGACAACCTTGCGTGGTAAGTCATACGAGCCGCTATAGAAATCAAGTGAGAGTGAAAGTTGTAGCCTTGGGTGTAGTTGTTCCTAGAGTGTAACTTGTCGAAAGGACATATGGGCCCCACCGTGAGTTACAAGGCTCTTAAGTGAGTCACTATAGAATGAACTTACGTCCAAAGACATCAAACATTACTAGACACCCCTTATTTTATAAGCCCACATGTTCTATTGATTGCGGATATTTCTGAAAAGTTCAGTGCAAGAGCATAGATGGTTTTGCTCCCAAGATACTCACCATACATATTTACTTGAGTAGAAAGAGGGCTTTTTGAAGGCTACTTGTAGCTTGATCAAAGTGGTGACTCCCCCATCATAGGGATCACCTATTTGTTATGCTCACGCAAGACTTAGTATATCACATCCTTACCTTCCATGGCAGAATACATAAGGTATGTAGTACCAAAGTCGAAGAAATATCAAGTTGTGGGCTGAAAATATCACAACTGGCCATTACCTTAGGGATAAAAAGTGTTTGAGTTGTCTTCGTCTTGTTACAGACTAGTAAAAATTTGGGCCAACTTTAGGCCTAGGAACATACATACATTTATAAGGGTCAAAAAGTTCATGATTGGTTGATTTAGACCCACACCTATTATGCCTACATTGAAAAGGGGCAAGACTATGTTCTTGTGTACTTGACATATTTTCTTGTCAAAGGATTCAATCAATTGAAACAAAGTATCCATCCAACAAGTCTACATCAACATTGATCATTTTGTATGACCATTACCCATATCTTGACAAGAAGAAGTCTTCATCAAAAGAATAAGTTGAAGAAGAGACAACCTGGTTCGAGGGCCCTTATCAAGATGAGGAAATTTCTCTATATCAATAGATAACTCTTTCTCTCACATAGAATATTCTTGTGTCATATGCGCTTGTACCTTCAGGGAAAATATTCCAATGAATTCGATAAAGAGCATTTGAGCAATAGAGATTTCACTCAGTATAGAACTTTTGATTATTGAAAGAACAAAGGGGGCAAGATCAATCCCGCTTTATTTCCTAAAATTTGTATCGCATATAATGAAGCTCGATAGGAACCACCAACCCCTATAAGAGAGAAAGAAGTAGAAACCCCCTTTGTAACGGAAGAGTTTTATTAAGACACATATCCTATCCACTTTCACAGCCAAACATCACAAATTCACTCAACACTCAACACAAAGAGGTCTTGTCCTTCGTCCTTTCAAATATTGTTTAAACAAACTAGCAAATCATTTTTAGGGTGTCTCGACATCTAGGATCAATCATCCTAAGAGGAATTTCTACACATCTAGATAGGTTAAAACTAGTTTATGAGTGCATCCTCTCATTACTAGGTAGCTTGGATTATAACACATATCAAACCTTGCTATACCTCATTGCATCAAATTGTTGAAAAACACAAAATCAATTCAAAAAGAACTCTATTAATATCCAACCTTTATTTTTAGAGATCTATCTTCCACCAGATATTTCAAAAAAACTTGTCTTCCATCAACCATTTCATCATGCCCTCACCATTTCAGAATCTTGGATTTATCCTAGGAATACCACCTCATATTTATTTTCACAACATCAACTTTTAAACAATGGCTCAAACAAGAGAAATGAAAAATTGACAACTAGAAATTGAAGAGGAGGATGAAAACATCAATGAATTTCATGAGGCCTTTGGAAAAGGCACTAATGATGAAGATCCCAATACTCCAACTCTAGAAGAATTGGAAAGAGAACAACATAATCCAAAATTCAACACTGTTTGATGAAATTCTTAGAACTAATGCCAATGCTCATTTCTTGAGACTCGCTCAAGAGGGTGCCAAACTTCCCTCCAATTTTGATACAACATAATTATGACAAACATTTGAGAAACATAGCCATCACAATGGTGGAGGAGGTAGAGACTACTTCCACTACAATCCTAATTATCAAGGGAATCATCCACCTCCTCCTTCAAAAATAGACACGTTGAGGCAATAAGTACAAAATCTCTCCCAACAACTGAATAGTGGTTTGAAGACCAATCAATTCTCACTTAATGATATTTTTCCATATACATTTGACAAGAACATTCTTATGCCACTTTTTCCATGAGGATTCGAAACACCCAAATTTGAAAAATATAGAGGCAAAGGAGATCCTAGGGACCATGTGCAAGAATTTCACTCCACTTTCTTACAAGTGGCGTATGAGGACACATATCTGATGTGCCTCTTTCCTCAAAGTTTGGGAGGAGCAACCACACAATGGTTTTCACGACTGTCGGGTGGTATTAGAACATTTGAAGAATTGGTCCAAAAATTTATTACTCATTATGTACACAACATAGAACGTGACATCACCATGGCAGATTTGTGGAACACAAAACAAAAACTAGGGGAGTTATTCTGAACTTTCTTACAAAAGTGGAGAGAACTATCTAGCAGACGCTCTCTTCAACTATTTGAGCAAGAATTAGTGAAAATTTTCATTTCCAACTTAAATGATGAAATGGAATTTCATTCGGACATGAAGGACATAGAATCCTTTGAAGAAATGATAACTCAAGGGCTTAAATGTGAAAGAGCCCTCATAAAAAGGGACTTATCAAAATTTATAGTGAACACAAAGATGGTCCTCATCCACACTATAATAGTGATAAACCAAAATTTTGGAAAAAAAACAAAAATGTTGTCAATGATAGGATAGTGGACGTAAGAACAGTGAAAATTGCACAACCTATGGTTAGGTTTGTAGGACCAAACCCCCCTCCTAACAACAACACCAACAATAATCTACAAAATCAAGGTCACAATACACAACAAGAGGAACCAAAACAAAAGTATCAAAACTACAAGCCAAAACGCACATATACGTCCTTAGGGGAACCTATCGAAATGATCTTATGCCAATTAATATCCTCCAATCTTGTGACCTTACCAAAAACATCCAATTATGAGCCTCAATTCAAGCCTCCATGGTGGAGAGATCATGAACATTGTGAATATCACCAAGGAAGAGGGCATAAAACAAGCAATTGCCATCGGCTAAAAGATCTTGTTGAGGATCTTATCAATAGAGGAGAAATAAAAATTGAGGGACATGGCCCAAAAACATCCAATGATGGTCACTTAATATTTAAAAATCCACTTCCATCAAATGATCAAAGGGGTCCTTCAACCTTAGGGAGAAACACATATACCACAACCAATTACACACAAGTCACATACAAATTATACTTTGAATCACCTTTATGATGCGGATGAACAAGTTGAAACTCTTACCATTAAAGATCAAAGTCCTACATGCAATGTTGTTATGCATCATAGCAAGATTACTATTTGAAGGGCACCATCCGGAATGACACCCCTCCCCAAACAATATAATCTTGTAGAGCAATTGGATAAGATGCCAACTCTCATCTCCATATTAGAGCTTTTATGCTTATCCCCCTCCCATAAACATATCTTGAACCAAGCTCTCCAAGAAGCGTCTGTCCCCACCAACCTCAACACAAATCAATTTCAAGCCATGGTTAGTAGTCTAAAATCATCACCATATCTCACTTTTACCAAAAGTGATAACACATCCTTCCAACAACCCCATAATGCCTCCCTCCATATTGAAGGGTTCGTAAAACAACATAGAATCAAGCTAGTCTTGATTGATGATTGATCTAGCTTAAACATATGCACCTTACAGTTAGTCATAGCATTGGGTTATGTAGCAAAATCAGTGGAAACCAGCAAGAAGATAACCATCAAAGCATATGATGATGCATAACGTTCTTCCAAAGGAGTTGTTATATTACCCATCAGGGTTAGGCCAGTGGTGAAGCATGTAGTTTGCCAAGTTATAGACATTCCTTTCTCATACAATCTCTTATTAGGGAGACCTTGGATACATGCCATGCAAGCTATCCCATCCACCTATCACCAATGTATCAAGTTTCCACATAATGGGGTAGAAATTACAATCCTCGGTGATGCTAATCCATTTGCATATTGTAATAATATTCACCATCAACCAGACATCACCATACCTAGCAACAAGGAAGTTTTTCTTCCTTATCATATGTTAATCTAACCTCTCTTTGCAGCTTAACAACCCCTACACCAAAATAGGAGAAATTAAAAATGAAAATGGTTGAAGAAGGTCCCGGTGAATATAGTCTTAGCCAACTCTTTTATGTTAGGTAGTTACTTACATCCCCTAAGACTCATGACAAACCCCAAGGTTTACTCCAATCACAGCTAGCCAAAAGAACTTGCACTTTGGCACAATTCACCCCTGGTAAAATTCAAGAGGAGGAAACCATGGATGAAGACCTGGTAGGATGGATCTACATAGACCCTCTCAACAAAGAAAGCCCAAAGGATAAGCTCCCCACTAACAAATATGGCAAAGGATTCATGATAATGCAAAAAATGGGCTATGATGGCCATAGTTCTTTAGGACCTTGCAAGAAAGGACAACAAAATCCCTTACAACTTGAGATGAAACCACGAGATAAAACTGGACTAGGTTTACAAAGAGAATCTTCTCCTAAGTTTCTATTCAAAGGAAAACCCAACAAATCTATGTATCGACCAATTACCCCAAAGGTGAAATCCTTGACTATATCTAAAACCCTAGCAACACCAGCAACCCCACCTCCAATAGTACATAAGCTAGTAACTAATGCACTACTAAATTCAAATGACATCCCAGTTTGGTACAGTAATCAGATGCTTGAGAGTGATTTTGAAGTAGACTCACATGAGTGGGAATGGGATTCAATGCATTTAAATGATTTAGACGAGGAAGAAACATCACCTCCACCACCTCGTAAGGATATACCAGTTTATGGAGAAGCATGGATTAAAACATTTTGGGATCCTAAGCTAGAAGAAACTTCCATAGGCCCTATGTCAAATCCTATGCTTGAATCTAACGAGGAGAGTACCATCGATGAACTCCATGCCTCCGTATTAAACCTCACTGATGCCTCCTATGAACTCAACTTAATCAATGAAGTAATGCCTATTATTCATCCTAAGCTCATTGAATGGAACCAGATAAATCCCCCAAGCCTTGACCATTTCCAAAATGATGAGGCACTCATATACTTTCTATAATTATGGGATAACATAACAAGAAAAGATCATAAAGCTGGGTTTTCCATTGAACTTAATAGTGCAACATACTTTGGGGCAGATACCAAACCTTTCAGCTGCAAAAATATGATAATAAAGCATGGATATTCTAGTGAAAACCACACAGTGGCACTTTTAGATCCCAAAAGAGTAAAAACAAAGAGCATATCCAAAGGTGAAAACCTCTCTGAGGCACCTGAGGATGAAAGGTTTGACATCCTCCCCTCTAGTATGAATCGGGAGAGATAAACCATCCTAATAGAAGAAACGAAAGAATTCAATGTGGGGACCCCTAAGACTCCTCACAAAATACATTTGGCATCTCTATTAACTCCTAAAGAAGAGCCAAAATTTGTGGAATTCTCCCAAAAGTGCCAAATCAACTTTGCATGGTCTTATGCAGACATGCCCGACTTAGGTCCAGATTTGGTCATGCAACACTTAACTGTAGCAAAAGGAGCTAAACCTCTCAAACAAAAGCTCAGAAAGATGCACCCACAAATTGTCGTTCTTGTCAAGGATGAACTTAAAAAGCTCTTGGATGGTGGTTTCATCAAACCAATTGATTATGCAGAATGGATCTCCAATATTGTACCTATTGGTCAACCTAATGGGGGCATCAGTATCTGTACAAATTTGAAAGATTTAAACAAAGCATATCCTAAAGATGACTTTCCTTTACCAAACATTGACATGATTGTTGATCTAATAGTAGGTCATGCGATGCTTTCTCTCATGGATGGCTTTTCATGATATAACTAGATTAAAATTGCTCAAGAGGATCAACACAAAACTTCTTTCACATGTCCATGGGGAGCGTACTATTGTAATTTAATGCCATTTGGTCTAAAGAATGCATGGTAAACATATCAAAGAGCCATGACTACCATCTTCCATGACATGATACACAATAATTAAAGATTATGTGGATGATTTACTAGATAAATCATTAACAAGAGAGGGTCATCTTGCAGTACTGGATAAAATCTTCAACAGATTGGAACAATACCACGTTCATCTCAATCCAAAAAAATGTGTCTATGGAGTAACTTCCGAGAAGCTCTTAGGATACATTATCTTAAGTAAAGGCATTGAGGTAGATCCTGTGAAAGTCAAGGCGACCATGGAAATGCCACCTCCAAAGAATATCAGTCAGTTGAGGAAATTACAAGGGCGATTACAATCCATTCAGCGGTTCATTGCACAATTGGCTGATAATTGTCATCCCTTCACCCATCTGTTTTACATAAAAATATCCACTTTCAATGGGATGCAAAATGCTAGAAAGCATTCCAAATTCTTAATGATTACCTAATGTATACACCATTGTTGATTCCACCAGATCCAAGCAGACCTCTATTGTTATACATTTCAGCTATAACCACGACATTAGGAGTATTGTTTTCACATCATAATGCCAAAGGAAAATAATGTTTTGTCTACTACATCTTGGAAACACTGGTAGGCTATGAACTCAATTACACACCTATTAAGCGAGCTTTCCTAGCAATTATCTTGGTAGAAACTAAATTAAGACACTATCTTTTAATGCACAAAATACAACTTATTGCCAAGATAGATCCACTCAAGTTCCTACTCAACAAGGGAACATTGACAGGCCGCTTGGCCAAATGGGTTATGATCCTGAGCGAATTTGATATTGAGTATGTGGACCACAAAGCTATCAAGGGATAGGTTATTGCAGATCATGCACCACTCAAAGGCGACCATCCTCTTATTTCCAACTTTCTAGATGAGGAAATTTTCATGATCATAGCTACACAATCGTGGAAGCTATATTTTGATAGCTCATACACCAGACATGGCTCAGAGGTAGGTATTCTTTTATCACACCTCAAGGTGACAGTATTCTAAAATCATACAAACTCACTTTTTGATGCACAAATAATATAGCTAAATATGAGGCCTTGATCAAAGGACTCAGATTGGCCATGCAATGGAATTTAAAAGAGCTACAAGTATATGGAGATTCCCAGTTGGTCTTTAAAAGAGCTACAAGTATATGGAGATTCCCAGCTGGTCATCCAACAAGTCGCTTATGAATACCAAACAAAGGATGATAAGCTCATGTCATACAAAAGGATGGTGGATAATTTCAAAGAATCATTTACAACTATCACAGTTGAGAAAATACCAAGAGATCAAAATCGATCTGCCAACGCAATAGCTACAATCACATCTCTCCTAGATCTTCCACAAAATTTGACACACTATGAGTTATTGGTGGAACAACTTTGGATCCCCGCTTATGATAGCCTTATCAGTTACGACTCCCCATGGTATGGTGAGTTTTTCACTTACCTACATGACCATACACTTCCCCCTAACCAATCAAACAACCAACAAAAAACTTTATCTATCAAACAACTAGATACACCATCATTGCCGAAACCCTATACAGACGAAGTCTTGATGGTAGTCTCCTTTGATGTTTAGAACAAGATGAGATAACAAAAGCCTTGGAAGAGGTACATCAAGGAATATGTGGGTCTCACTCAAGTAGTCCTTCACTAGCAAAGAAAATCATGTGAGCCAGATACTATTGGCCCTCTATGGAGAAGGACTCTTATTATTTTGTCAAAAAGTGCAAGAAGTGCCAAGTGCATAGGGATTTGATACATGCACCAGTGCAAGAATTACAACCTATCACAACACCATGGCCCTTTTGTCAATGGGGACTTGACCTTGTGGGTAAAATCCATCCATATTTATCCAACAATCATGAATTTATTATTACGTCCAGAGAGTACTTCACCAAGTGGATCGAAGTCGTTCCACTCACCCAAGTCACTGTTAAGTAGATTGCCTCATTCATCCTCAATTACATCATCTACAGGTATGGTGTACCCATGTCCATCATCATAGATAGCGGGCTCCCTTTCAAAAATCAAGATTTCTATGAACTCTATGAGAAATTTCATATCCAACACCACTTTTCCACCCCATATTACCCACAAGACAACGGTCAAGCAAAAGCATCCAATAAGAATATATTGAGGATCCTCAAAAAGACAGTCAATGATGTTGGCCGCGATTAGCACATTTGTTTGAATTCAACACTATGGGCATATCAAACTAGCACTTAGACCCCTACAAGTGTAACCCCCTACTCACTAGTTTATGGAGCAAAAGCCATCTTGCCTATTGAGGTAAAATTACCATCTCTATGGGTCTCCTTGCACAATCTAATAAATGATGAAGAATATCGAGTCTCGTGTTTTCACGACTTGGAACTGCTTGATGAAAAGTGACAAGCTGCCTACAATCACCTAAAATCCTATCAACAACGCATGAGTAGAAGCTACAATCATAGGGTCAAACCTCGCACATTTGAAGTAGGAGATCTTGTTCTCAGGGATAATCCTCACAATCAACCAAACAAAGAACATCGGGGAAAATTTGAATCCAATTGGCTAGGTCCATATGCCATCACTGCCATCTTCGGGTCTGGGGCATATCAATTAGCAACTTCAGAAGGAGAAACACTAGTAGATCCAATCAAAAACATGTATCTCAAAAAGTTTCATACATAAGTTGTGCAGAGCATCAGGCTCATCCAATATCAGAAAATACCAAAAACATTCAAAAAAAAGTCCTAAACAAAATACAAAAATAAAAAAAATCAAGAAAATAGTAAAGAAAAATCATTCATCCAAATGGTGAAAACCACTCTGGTGGCACCTTGGGTAAGTATGGTGGTGAAAACCTGGTAAACAGACACCATTCATAAAGGCTATGAATCCAATGTCTTTCAAACTTGTTGCAATCACATCCATTGCATCCATTCACCCATCATTTATACCATGACTTGTCATTGATCTACAATCAAGGTTATTGCCTCATGTGTCCCATGTCACGCTTTCATACCAATACTTAACTAGGGGCAATGTTCTTAACCTACTGATGGGAGAGGATTCTCTATGCTTTTGATTCATTGAGTTGTGCATTCAAAAATGTCTTGAAATAATACCAAAAATATTCATAAAATCTCAAAAAATCCCAAAAACATTTGTAAAATGTCCTAAGATAATACCAAAAACATTTACAACATTCAAACAATCCAAAAACATGGCAAAAACATCAAAATCAATCAAAAACATTGCAAAGCATATTATTCCTTGTACATACATAGTCATGAAATCAACATTTTGAAATGCCTTAAACAATGACCACCTATCAAATCAACCAACAAATCACACATCTCTACACAACCGTCTTCACAAGGATGCATCCTTTCCCACAAACAAGACATGGTATAATTTTCTTTGACAAGAAAATTTTGTTTGGCTGATAAGCACTTGGTCAATTTTTTATTTTATTTATTTATATCAGGTTCCTACGCTACTCCAGGATATCCATAAGTGATTAGAGTAGTCGAGATGGTTCTTGATAGCTTTTTCTTTGTTTGTTGTCTGTGGATTGTTCCAATGAAGTTTTGGGGCATATAATAATGGTGTCTATGTGGGAAGTTCACTAAGCTACGTGATCCTATGCAAAAATACAGTCATGGATCACTATGGCTTACTGACTACAACATATACCTTGACCATTTGTACATGAACCAGAATGGAGGGGGACTTTCCTTGTCTGCGATGTTTGTTTATAGGTGAAACACTCAACATTGGTTTCTGATACCTCAGCCAAGATCGATACTACCATGCTCGATGAGGAAAATTAAGCACTATGAATAGGTCATGGATCGCCATTTCATCTCATCTATTTATATTGCATTCTGTTGCATATAACCCATTCATTTGTTCATTCATTGTTCATATCTGTTGTTCGCACAATTAATTTAGGTTTCTATGAGAAAGCTAAGCATATAAACTTTGTCTTGGGTACAATCATGACAGAGTTCTCTAATACATCATCTCACATCTCCATTCTATATCTGCATTTTCCAACCAACTTGACATTTATATATCATGTAGGAATGGCATTATCATTTAGTTGCATTTTATTCATTAAGTGCATTCAGTCATTCATTTAGTTGCATTTTATTCATTTAGATGAATTTCAAATTATTTCATTCATTTAGATTCATTAAGTGCATTCATTCCTTCATTTAGATGCATTTTAAATCATTTCATCCATTTAGATTCATTAAGTGCATTCATTCCTTCATTTAGATGCATTTCAAATCATTTCATTCTTTTGGATTCATTAAGTGCATTCATTCCTTCATTTAGATGCATTTCAAATCATTTCAATCATTTAGATTAATTAAGTGCATTCATTCCTTCATTTAGTTGTATTTCAAATCAATAAGTGCATTCATTTTATTCATTTAAGTGCATTTGTTTATTCATCATAAAGTGCATTCATTTATCCATTTAGTGCATTCATTTAATAACATACATGACATTTTTATGATCATTTCATTCATTTAGATTCATTAAGTACATCTTAAAAATGCATAGTTTACTCATGTCATTATCTCATCATTTCAACATATACAGTATTATCTATCAAATATCATTATTCATTATCTATTCTCATCATTTAGCACAAATCATCATCATTTCATCACATTAATATCATCACAAAAACAACATACATCTATTAACCTACATCCACATGTTAGCAAATCATCCATATCATACATATCAAAATCATATCATCAACATGTACATATAGAAAGCAAACATCTCCACATCATACATATAGAAATCATATCATCACCACAAAAATGAGATCTCATCATATATGGCATAAAAAATAACACATGTATTAGAATACAATGATGTCCAAAATATCAGCTAGCAAGAGCCTATTGGTATTTTGGTACGGTTTTGTCATTGATGTCAATACCTACTGAAAACAAGCACTCTGGAGATCCAGCAACATTCATCGGCAAGCAAGTAACTATTGCACAGTTACTGGTACATGGTTCACCGGCAGGATATAATGTTCACCGCCACTTGGAATGATATGGAAGACATTGTGTGGACACTTTGTTTTGAAGAATTAATCATTGGTATATTCATATTTGCATATTTGCTTTTACCAGAAAATAAGTCCAGGTTATCTAGGGTTACACTGGTAGGTTTATCTTTTCTAGATCAGCATGGCACGCTATGGAGATGATTTATCATTGATGTAAATGCATTAAGCCGACATGTTTAATCGGTTATTGCATTGGATACTATATTGTATGTAAAATGTTTATTGTAATATCTTGTAGAGATGACCTACTAAAATTGGTCTTAGGGTATGGTATAAATGTAAGATCTTATTTGTAAGATCAAGTGTGGAATGCGAAAAAGAATTGTGTGAAGGTATATGCGAGATTAAGCAGAGGTATACACGAAGACATCATTTGAAGGTGAAGCTAGATTTTTGTAGAAGCATATCAGCATTACACCGGTATTGAATCCAGCATATGAAGATGCTATTTTGTGTAGTACATTCTTATTGGATTTAACCATCCAACTGTAGTCAGTATGACTCCCATTTTGTGATTGAGCAGTGAGCTCTAGGTTGTTGGCCTTTCTGCATGTGCAGACCCCATTATGTACACTTACTATCTGCAGTAGTATCATCTGATTGTGGGTAAGGTTTCCCACCATGGTTTTTCCCCTTACAGGGTTTCCATGTACAAATATTGGTGTTATGTGTTGTGGATGACTTTATGTTTATGTTTCATGCATTAATCCTTACCGGTAATAACAATTTACTATTAACACTGTCTACCGACATACTTAACCGGTTTATTGGTATTAAGCATTAAGTTGGTTGATTGGTTTTTGGTTTGAATTTATTAGACAACTGATTCGCCCCCCCCCCCTCTCAGTTGTCTCCAGGACCTAACAGAGCCATCCAAGTATCAGTCTAATAACAATGTAATAATGCACAAAAGCACCTCAAATGGCACTATGGCCAAATGTCGCTCCCCCGCTACTCTCACCATCTCATCGAGGAGGACCCATCACACCACCACTGCTCTGGCCCCTTTGAGACTGCTCTGATCTCATCTACCGCATCCAAGAAAAGCTCATCACTCGTTAACTACTCGGTACCACCTGATCATATAATCTCTGCCAGTAATAAATCTTTTCCCCTTCTCGCCACATCTCCCCAGACAGACATTGTCCCTATACTCCCACCAAAACTTGCACCCTATCCTGCAGCTCCCTCACTCTATCCACTGCATCAACTCTCTCTCACACATATGCAGTAAATTCAGCCCTCTGTGCAAACAACTGGACATCCCTGGCTACAATCTCTATATCTCTGTCCTCCAGTTATGCCTTTAAATATCATATTTGTGCATCAACTTTTGTTAGGCGAGTCTACAACCGTAATATAACCACATCTCGTAGGTCTCCCTCTCCCCCACCTATGGCTCCCTATCCCATCTCCATCATCTCATCTCCACCACCTATGACTCCCTCTCCCATCTCCATTGTCTCATCATCACCCTCTCCACTACCGACATCTCTCCCTCCTTCTCTCATTGCTCCCTATATCAGCGGACCCTGTGATAGGCGTAACAGCTTCCCACCTCTTCCTCTCTTCCATAACCATCCTCCTCCACATGCTCCACCTCCAAATCCACCTCCCCCACCACCTCCATCTCCTCCACCTCCTCCTCCTCCAAAACCCCCCCACCTGCTCCACCTCCAAATCCACCTCCCCCACCTCCACCATCCCTGCCTAATCTCCTCCTCCTCCCCTATTGTAGTGCTATGTCATCTTCAAATGAAGGCATGGGCTTTGCAGGATCTGATATCTATAGAATCGGATGAGCGACGCGATACTATGTATACTCCTTTGTCACCCTCGCATCTGCAATCTTTGGCCTCATCTGCCATGGTCTTGCCTATAATATCCGGAACTCCGCAAGGGCCTGATCATAGGGAAAAATCAGCCCCCACTAAAATCTCTCCCACACTACTCGTGCATAGTCACCCAAACACCTTGGGATACTCTGCCTCTATCCAAACTGTCTCTCCATAATATGTGCGACCAATAAAAAATTGAGTCACATATACATATGGTAAGGCCTCTCCATCATCCTCCCAGGGATCACAATCAGTGTGCAGTCTCCATATGACCCTATCTAAGTCAGCTAATGCACAATGCCAAAACTCCTTCCCCAAATGGGGTTGGGTCATCAAACCTCCATACATAAATACATAGGGCTATCTATTGCCCTAAACCTCATACAAATCGTTTGTGTGACTCATAGGTCCTCCCAAGCCCAGATATGTAACAATGTGATCCCTACACGCAGTGAACTACTCTCCCGATACACTATCTCGTGCAATTCCCTATAGAGGTATGCCAACACACATGGACCCCATGCATAACGAGTCCCTTGTGTAACCATCTTCTCTAGCACCTGACCCCAACCAGTGATCAATCCATGAGAACATTGATCGGGGCAAAGAAAAATCTTGACAATAATTTCTAGCACTACTGGTAGTGACTCATAGAGCACTGCTATGTCCTCCCAAGCCACGAAGCCATCCTTAATATATACATCCTCAAAAAATATCCTTTGTAAGGCTGTTGTCCCCAGGTGGCGATCATACGTCACAAACTCCCCTCTGATCAAAATCTACAGTATCTGCCACACATCCTCCAAGGTAATCAACATCTCTCCCATCACTAGATGAAATGAGCATGTCTCGCTATGCCACCACTCGACCAGTGTTGTCAGCAATCTGCGATTCGTCTGAATCACAGGCATATACATCATCCAATATAATCTAGTCGCACTCACACAATCAATCTCCAACTTAGACAACTGCTCATGCAGCTGTTGTGACGCTGGATGTCACTCTCACATATGCAAGATGGGTAGATCCTCCTACACATATAAACAAATATCAGTTGTTTTGCTACAAAATTTCTTAAGTTTCAACCTAGACTATCAACAGATACTTTTTGATCAAGTATCTTCGGGTCTCAACAAGTAATCAATTATGGCAATCCGAGACTACAACAGGCATTTATCACAATGACCTAGTCTTAACGGGGCTTCTATGATTCACCAAAACAACAAATCAATCAATCAACATAAGTATCAAGTGATATTTTATCTAACACTAGGGCATCTATCACAATCACGCCACTCTACTGACAATAGTGCTACAACTGATGCACAAAAATGCTAAAAAACAATGGCACTACCAAAACTATACAATTGCGCTATACCATAACAAATGCACTACAACAATCACACCATAGCACTAGAACTACAAAAGTGCTATACCTATGATGCAACTGCACTACACTAACAAATGTGCTAAAGCAACTATACAAAAGTGCCATTGTGGCACAATAGCGCTACTTTAAGGGACAAAAGCGCTAAAACACAGGTCTAGCTATTGTCTTCTTTAGACTTTGACACATGGAAAAACATGTTAAAAATGCATCAAAAGCAAAATTAAACATTTGCATACTAGCAGTCTGTAGTCCTCTGGCCGCTAGTATCGACGGATTCATTCTAGCCGGTGATCTGCTATAGGCACGACCATGATGACTTCTTCTCACTCCTTCGCCCAATGTCACTATCAGAGCTCCAAACTACTAGGGAGATAGGTGCAAATGAGATAGTTTTACCCCTTCCTCTCCAATTATACCCCCCCAGCCCTAACCCTACTTCGCCCCGCTCACTGTCATGGTCCCTGTGAACTTCAAAAGCTTCTCATTTCTCCGTATTCACTCCGTTTTCTCCCATTCTTTCACTATTATTTCTAATTTCTTCTATTCTACCCCCCCCCAACTTCTTTCTCTTTTTCGAGAGCGCCCAATTTTTCAAAAAAAATTGGCCCATCTCTCGAGGGAGGATACCACCCACTAAATTAACATTTTTGGGACATATTTTTCAGATCTGTCTTTCTTTCTTTGAAACGACGTGATAAACCGCACTGTCTCAAATAGGGGCAAATGTAGATACATAAATTTGTCCACTAAATTAAATGGATATTTAATATTTATTTCATACACTAATATTCCTCTATTAATTAAATTCACATTTAATTCATTCATTCAACCCCAATTCTGCTATTTTAATTAAATAAATTACATAAATTTATTTAAATTAAAATCCCTATCTATAACTGGGTTATTAAATAAATCTAATTTATTTAATTTCCCTCATTCCTCTCATTTAAATAAATCAACATTTATTTAAAAACACAAATCAAATTCCCCTTTTAAATAAATCAATATTTATTTAAACTCCCACCCCACTTGCATTTTCCTACAAATGCAAGTTGCACAAATAAATAGATTTTATTTCTAAATAAAATCCTATTTTCTCTCACCCACCAAACACACTTGCCCACTAACTTCCTTCTAGATTCTTCTTGTTGGCAAATGCACACTCCAATGAGAAATTGTAGGTGATTGAAGGTATTATCATTGATAGCAACCTTACAATCATATGTTACCGATAGGCACTGGCACTAACAGACTCTACACCGGCATACAATTCACCGGCACTGAAAAGATTGATTATCGACACCATGGTCGACAAAATTTTTGTTTAATTGTAATTTGTATTTAATTGTAAAATCCTTTTGTAAGCTGACATGGTGGATTGTAATAAGACTCATATAAGTATGAGATCTTGTAGATCATTTAGTAGATGTGGATATGGTTATATTATTGTAGATCTAATGTGCTAATTGTAAGGTAGATTTTGGATAAGGGTTTATGATTATTACAAAGCTTAAACCGGTACTGAACCTGGCATAGCAGATACTTATCTGAAGCAGTACATGACATTGGATTTGTATAATCCAATTTTGTAAGTCAGTGAGACTTCTTTTGTAATTGAGCAGTGAGCGTTAGGCACTTGGCCTTCCTACATGTGCAAGCCCCTATTGTAACAGTAATATTCTCTTATTGGCCAGTAAGTGAATATTGTGGGTCACAAATCCCACTAAGGTTTTTCCCACACCGGGTTTCCACGTTAAAAATATTGTGTTATGGTGTGTCTTTCATGTTGTGCTTATTGTTCTTATTTCTGCATTAATTTTGGTTTACCGGTACACAGTTTTGGAATACTTTTAATATAATAAGTTCAGAAAATTCACTAACCGGTCAGATACTGATTCACCCCCCCCCCCTCTCAGTATCTTTGGGAATCCTAACAATTTGTATCAGAGCCTGGACCTCTATTTTCAAAAGCCTAATAGCTTGAGGAAGATTTTGACACCGGTAGAGATGGAAAACTTGAGAAAGCAATTGGAAACAGCTCTTTCAGACTATGATGCAGAAAAAATGAAGAATATCAAACTTGAAGATGATCTGAAGGCTGCACAAGATATCATTCAAGGACTTCAAGAGAATCTCACTATTGCAAGAAACAAAAGAAGAGAACTTTGTGAAAAAGATGCAGAATGATGATGATGAAAAAGAAACTCTTAATGATCTGGTGAACAAACTGAGACAAGAAAACAGTACAATGAAGAATGAGATGCAGGATATGACTATGAGATTTTGTAAAGAGACTAAAAATTAGAAGAAGAATGAAGATGACTTGACTAGAACAATCAATGATGCTGCAAATGAAAATCTAAGACTTAGTCATGAGAATGATATGCTAAAAACATATCTAATTCACTTAGAACATGACAAAACTAAACTCATGAGACAGAAAGATTTCTTGGAAAATGAATTGGCTATTGCAAATCAATAGAAGGAGAAATTCAAGAAAAGTTCAGAAGAATTTGATGACATGCTGAAGAATCAGAAACCTAATGGTGATACAAATGGCCTTGGCTTTGAAATTGGTGCAAGCTCTGGTACTGCAAACAATCATGATCACAACAAACTGGTAAGACACCCTAATGCTTACAAATTTAATGGGAAATGCTTTAACTGTAACAAGTATGGTCATAGAGGAAATCAATGTAGATCTAGAAATTATCAGAACACTAATACACCCGTCGGTCAATGTTCTAAATGCAACAAAGTTGGTCATAATTCAGAAAATTGCAGAATGAATGTAAGATTTTATGTTTGTGGAAGATCTGGACACTTATCTAATCAATGTAGAACACATACTAGCATAGGATATGGGAAAGCTATTTAGAAAACAATGTGACTTGTTATGCTTGCAACAAGATTGGACATATTGCAAAATTTTGTAGAAGACATCACCGACAAATAACAAAGGACCCAGCTTGAAAGGTAAAGAAAAAGTTGAAGAGGTAAAGCAAGAATTTTCAAAGCAATAGATTAGAAAGTCAAATCAGAATGTTGATGGGAATACTCCTCCACCAGTAGAATAGAGTATCACTCCACCAGCAGGAGATTCTTCATCTAACTGAAGATAATCCTTTGGGGGTATGGCAACAAATTGAAAACATGCTAATTTACCCTCGGTTGATGGTGAGAAGTTGAATTACTTCCTTACCGGCAGATGGGTTAAGTTTTTGACTTAACCGATAGGTATTAAATGTGGTAGTTGGAAGAAATAACATTATAAAGCAAGTGTTTTGGCTCTTTTTCCATTCATCAAGCATTCAAATCTCCAAAGAGCGTGAAAATCCCAAGCGAAGCCATCCTTAGCAAAAATTGAAGCAGTTCATTCAAGCACTCATCCTAAAGGTAGATTAAGGTATTTATAACTATGGCTTCTTCATCTGCACCTGAATTTATTGCAAACCCTACTGTGATTGAATTTATCAAGCGCCCTAGACCCATGTTCAAACTTATTCCCAAAATTGTGAAGAAAGATGATACCCTAGGAGCATTTTTGAAAATACCTAAGGGGGTAGTTTATGCAGAGGATCCTAGAATGTATATACATTGTCATATTGAGGAACTAGGAGATGAAGAAATAATAAACATGTATAGGACTGTAATTTGTGATGAAAATGGTAATGTTAAACTGGAACACAAGATAGTGGAAACCCTAGGCTTTGTGGACATTCTTAGCATCCCTAATTTTCCTAAAGATGTGATAAGAATAGTCCTGAGCAGAGTTCATGGAGAGTTCTTTTGGTTGGATTCCATCCATAAGATCACTAAAGAAGCAATTAGGGAAGTAACAGGCTTACCTTCCAGAACTAAGAGAGTTTCAAATGATACTATGATGACCTTAACCAGTGCAACATTTGACAAAAGATCCCTAAGAGTAAATGATGTGAAGGACATCAATGTTAGATTTTTCAGTATGATTCTTGGTTATAAGGCTACACATGCAAATAGATTAAACTCAGTATCTAGCTTATGTATTAAAAGTGCATATGATATGGTGAATGACAATGCAAGAATTGATGTATGTGAATGGATTAAAGATGAACTGATAGACAACCTGAAGAAAATAAAAGGTGATAAGAAGGGAACTTTTAGATTTGGTAACCTGTTTGTGTGCTTAATGCTATACATTACTAAGGAAGTACCCGATATTGGTAGGAAAGACTTTGGTTTTGATATACTAGTAGGAAAGCAACTGTTAGACATACTAAACAACATGGTAGATGATAGAAAGAAAAATATAAATGAATATATTCAAACCTTGAAAGAAAGAATGAAGACAAGAATAAGGCTATCTCAAGAAATTGTTGATAAGTATCAAAAAGAGATATGCTTTGTGATCAAAAAAGATGAAATCTGGATGGAGGCAGTTGTCCCTAGAACTATTTGGGTTACCGAGATGGGATATCAGACAAATGACAACATAATTGAAACTTATGCAAAAGCCCTCTTAGAAGCCCCTAAGGAACCGACAGAAAAAGTATTTGGCAATGCTGAAACAATTGAAAGTGGCATTCAATCTCATAAAAGAGTTAAGAAAACTAAACAGATAGTGAAGAAGGGAACAAGACACGAGAAAGCAATAAAAGAAGATGTATTATAGAAAACTGGTATTAAGGAAAGTGAACTGGAAGGACTTCAACTGGAAGCACATATTTCACCAGTTGCTCCTTATTCTGACAGTGAGATACCCATTGAGTTCAAAAGGGTAGAAAGAAAAAGAAAACCCTCACTGATATCCTCACCTACACCCAGAAGGACTAGATAAAAACAACAGGCAGTTAGGCCTCTGGCTAAGAAATTTACACCAAAGAAAAGAAAAGAAAGACAGGTTATTCCACCATTTGATAAACTTCTGAATGAAATAACTGAGGATGGGAAATTGAAAAATATCAGTAAGTTATATAACACACTATCAAATGATGAGAAGGAGAGCATAGAAAATAGTGTAATCTTACACGTAGACATTTATAAGAAATTTCTGATGGAAATTGTGGATGAAATACCCAATGATTTATACAGAAGGTTAGAAGCTAGAAGGGTAGCTATTGTTGAATTAGATAAGAAAATCAAAATAGAAAAGCTACTTGCAGTTCACCCAGTGAACTCCACACAAGAAATTGATGAGTTGATCAGTGAAGAAAATTAGACAGTATTCTCAATTGGACACCGACATGTTGCACTTATGGCAGGTAGAGTAAACGAAATAATAGAAGAGATTGCAGATCAGTGGGATATATTTTTTGTAGAGAATGAAAAATAGGAAGAACTTAAGAAACCAGAGACTATCAAAGTCTACCAGAAGGATAAGGGGAAAGGTAAGGTAGGTGGACCTCCAAGCCTAAAAATAATAGATAATTTACCCCCACCAACCTTTGATACTCCACCAGTACAAATCGGTGACACACAACCGGCAACAAAGAGTATGGAAACACCACATGAGGATACAAATCCTTATTCTGAGGTGTTATACACAATGAACATTGACACTCAGGAAGTCAATATTGTGGTGGATAAGGAATCAACTAATAAGACAGATGTGGCAACTGAGCCATCGACAGAAAATGTTGAAGTTGTAAACATTAAAATTGGGGAACAACAACAAACTGAAAAAACAAATGAACCCCTGGTTACTGGAAAGGCAGATACCAGAAATGTGCATACTGATGCATCTACTGAACCACCGACAACTATTGAAACTGAAAAACCAACTGAGTCACCGACAGTAGACAACATAGAGGTAAACAAAGAAAAACCGACAGTGGACACTATAGTGAAATCTTCAAAAGCACAAATAGAGACACCTTCAAGAAAGGACACTGAGAAACCAGTAGAACAACAGGTTCATACTAAGGAAAAGATTAAAAAATAGGCAGAGCAATAGGCTCCTTCACAGATAGTGCCATCGGCTACATCTAACAAGCCTAAGCCTTTGGTAGCTGAAATGCAAACACAAACTAACCCTTTGGAGAAAGAGGAAAGAAAAGCAATCACAACCACTGACGGATTACAAATTGTGAGAACAGTTGAACAGTCATCCGACACATCAATGACTGAATTCAAGCCAATAGATGTAACAGAGGTACTCTTGGATTCAATAAAGAAAATAACAAAGTGTAATGGACAAGCTTATAAGGCTATAGATGACACTTTACCAATTTTGAAGATGATAGTTCCAAAGTGTATCATAGATAATAAAGATTCATTGAGCCAATTAGACACATTGTCTAAGTATATAATTGGCAACCTAATAACATTGGACTAGATAAATGAAGATACATTCAAAGAGAAAATGAATAAGGAGAAAGAAAAATTCTTTGAGGAAACAGTGAAGAAGAATAAGGAACAAATGGAAACCTTATTACCGACATTAGGAAAAACAATTTTGGATTTCAAGAAACTATACAGAGATACCTGTAAAACTGATATTTTGACAAAGGACATAGATTCAGAGATCAGTAAAGCACAAAAAGAAATCAACAATATTGCTGAAAACTTAATAGGAACATCAGATTCATTTTTGGAAGTTGAAAAGAATATTGCAGTTCTTGAGAATAAAATTGAAAAGTTAGAAAAAGATAAAGAAAATATAAAGTTTAAGGCAGAGGATTTAAAATGCAAACTAGGCCCTAAACTGGATTACCTCATTTCTTTGAGAAAATAAATTTTTGAGGCTCTGGTTCCAAGACTTAAGACACTGGAAGAGGAAATACACATACTCACCAGTACAATTCAAAGAACAAAAGTAGCAATAAAGGACAGCAAAAGGTTCAGTGATAGTCAAAATTTTGCATTGGCAGACATCTATCAGATTGTAACCTGCCAGTTACAAGGATCTAGGCATGAACCACACTCCATTGACAGTGAATGACAACCTTTGTCATTGATGCCAAAGGGGGAGTAGTGGAGATGAGAAAAATGATCAGAAGGAAGACATCATCAGCTCAGAGGGAACACACATTTTGACAACACATTTTTGATAACACATTTTGGCATATTCTTTTTGGACAACATTTTTGGACACCTTTTTGGATTTTTCTCATGAGTGTTGCCATCAAAGCCAAAGGGGGAGATTGTTGGAAAATGCACACTCCAATGAGAAATTGTAGGTGATTGAAGGTATTATCATTGATGGAAACCTTACAATCGTATGTTATCCCCAGATAATGGCACTGGTAGACTCTACACCGGCATACAGTTCACTGGCACCAAAAAGATTGATTACCGACACCATGGCCAACAGGAATTTTGTTTAATTATATTTTGTATTTAATTGTAAAATCCTTTTGTAAAACGACATGGCAGATTGTAGTGAGACTCATATAAGTATGAGATCTTGTAGATCATTTAGTAGATGTGGATATGGTTAGATTATTGCAGATCTAATGTGCTAATTGTAAGGCAGATTTTGGATAAGGGTTTATGATTATTACAGAGCTTAAACCGGTACTGAACCTGGCATAGCAGATGGTGATCTGAAGCAATACATGACATTGGATTTGTATAATCCAATTTTGTAAGTCAGTGAGACTTCTTTTGTAATTGAGCAGTGAGCTCTAGGCACTTGGCCTTCCTGCATGTGCAGGCCCCTATTGTAATAGTAATATTCTCTTATTGGCTAGTAAGCAAATATTATGGGTCACAAATCCCACCAAGTTTTTTCCCACACCAGGTTTTCTTATTAAAAATATTGTGTTATGGTGTGTCTATCATGTTGTGCTTATTGCTCTTATTTACTGCATTAATTTTGGTTTACCAGTACATAGTTTTGGAATGCTTTTCATATAATAAGTTTAAAAAATTCACTAACCGGTCAAATACTGATTCATCCCCCCCTCTCAGTATCTTTGGGAATCCTAACACTTCTAACCCCCTTCTAATTATCCTAATCCCCCTCTCTAATCATTTTCACATTCCCAAACAAATGTCAGTTCTCAAAAATGCCACAAAGTCTTTGAAATGCATTGAAAGCTTTTATTTTTCAACAAGTTAACCTCCAAAGTCTTTTAAATCCTTTATGGCTCTTACATAATCATTAATGGTTAACTCAACTTCCTCACATGGTTAGAGTCTTTCCCTCTAACTCAAACCTCATTTAACTCATAAGTCTCTTCAAGCATTTACTGCTTTTACCATGGTTATCTCCATTAACTCTTGCACAAGAGTTTATCCATTGGATAAAAGCATTATCCATTGGATAAAATCTTTATCCACTAAATCAAGCCTAACCAAACCCTCCTAGGGTAACCCTGATGTATCCTTAGCCATTAAATTATCCTTCCCTCTCCTCTCAAGCCATCTCATATTGACACTGATCATCATGGGATTGGGTTGAAAGCCATCACATGGATCACAAACTAATCAATCCTATCCCTTCACAAGCTCATTCAATCTTTTCCATTCAATCAACATTTTTCCTTATAAAAGGACATCATTTCTCAACCAAAGGAGGAAGCATTTTTGCATTGTTATTATACTTGTATGTTCATAGATCTTTCTCATAGCAATTTTATTCTAGGCATTTGCATAGCAATAGATTTTTTATCATCTTTCAACCACTTTCAAATCTTCCTTTCATCCATGGTTGTGTGCTAAAAGCTGAGAGCTACTTACAATCACCCATTTGGATCTTGGAGAGGAGAAGAGCAAGGGAGGAACATCTATGGGCATCTTTGGGAGCATATTAGGGAGTTTTTTTTTCTCTCTTTCATTTGTGTATGCTTTTCATTGTTTGGTTTATATCTCTCTTGGTATGCATATTAAGGTTTTTGAGTTCATTTGTGTTTGGTTTTGGTTGGAACTAATCTATTAACGTTTTAACTTGTGTTTGTGCCTTATGCCCCTTTTGAATTGTATAAAAAACTATAACACTAAACAAAATTGAATTGTGAACCTAACACAAATTGAACCCTAGCCCTAAAATATATGAAACCCTACCACCATACAAAATGGCATTCTAATTTTTAGCACAATTCAAATTTTAAATAAATTAAATGCTAACCCTCAACCTAATTTAAGATTAAACCAAATAAATACTAACACAAAACCAAATTGAACCTTAACTCTAACAAATAACAAAGTTTAACCCTAGCACTAAATCAAATTGACCTATAACCCAAATACTATACAAAACTAAATACTAACTTTAAACATAATTGAACACTAAATCAAATTCAATGCTAAACCTTAACCTAATTTAAGAATAAAAGAAAACTAAAAATTAATACAAATCCAAATTTAACCTTAACCTAACCCATAACCAAATTAAAAACCATAAAATCGAACCTAAACTAAATCAAACTAAATTCAACCAGAACCATAACCTAAATGAAATATAGTTACAACCATTCTTATATAGTTTAAATTCTTTGTTACAAATAATACAAAGTTAAAAGTTAATCACCAACCACTTACAATGTCTAAATACTATCAAAAATTCAATTAGGAAGGTATAATAATTGTGAAAATACTAGTTTGGTAATTATTATTTAAATCTATTATATAAATATTAATAATATGTTGCACTAATAAAATCTAAATTTAGTTTTCTATTCTTATTACAAAGATATTTTATTATTATTTGTAATTTAATCTAAATTTCTTTCTCCTCCAATGCATTCAATTAATTAATTTTTATCTAATGGTAATTATAACTTCACTTCCACCTATTGAAATGATGGTGGAACAGGATAAAGCACACCATGGAATTGAGGACGAGACTAGGGTTGTAGCCAAGAGATTTCAAGGATTTTCACTAGTGTGATCAACCTAGATTCTATGCTCTGCCTGCTTTAAGAATATGGAATAAGCCAAAAAGGGTATGGGAGGATTAGAGAAGGAAAGGAAATTTTCACCTGTTGAGGAAGGAGATTGGTGGCTGCAATCGAGGTCCAGAATGGAGGAGGAATGAGTTTGCTCGAACTTTCAAAGGCCTCACTTTTTTTTCAGAAGACCTAAAAATGGATTGGAAGAAGGTTTAAGAAAAAGAATGGTGACCAAAGAATATTCAAATCTCTGAAGATTATAAAAAGGTAAGACACTCTCAGCGAGAGGCGAAAGTTTTGTCTTTTTTTTTTTGGGTAATAGAAGTTGCAATGATTTTGTTTCCTTCTTGAGGGCGAGGGCATTTTTCATGAAATAGGTCGATTGGCCTACCTTTAGTCAAGTAAGGAAATGGTGTGATGATAACTATCCTTTTAAGGCTAACACTAAATCTATGCCTAATGGTCTCTTTCTGGTGATCATAGACAACAATGATAATAAAAACAGGGTTTTTTAAAATGGCCCATTTTGTATGGGGGAAAAGGGTTTGTTTATTAAAGACTGGGAACCCAACTTTAATCCCATTCATGCTCATCTTGAAGACATTCCTATATGGCTAAGACTGTATACTCTCCCTCACGAGTATTGGAATGAAGAGACCTTCATGATGATTGGAAATAAATTAGGTTTTTACATTAAATTTGATGAAGCCATAGAAGCATTCAAGATTTTAGTATGTATGCTCATATTTATATTAAATGGAAACCCCACTTCCCATTACCAAAAACCTTGGAATTTAATAAAATAGAAGGATGTTGGCAATAACAAATAAAAATAGAAGAGAAAGGGGACCGATTAAAAAGATGTAGAAAAGATGGGCACACAAAGGAGTTGTGTTTAGTTGGATCTAAGGGAAAATCTTTAGAAGCAAATGGGGTGGCTGATGAGATGGAGCATTTATAGGATAGGATAGAGAACCAAAATGATAAAAGTTTTAATGGAGACACTACGCCCCCCTAGATAGGGATCACTAGGTTTTAGAGAATTATGTTAATGTTTCAAGAGAAGGATGATTGAATATTGATTCGGATTCAATTGGTCCTTCTTTTGGGTTTGATGGTACTATTTTGAATCCTCTCCACTCTGGTTTGGTGGCTCATTGGCATAGGCCCTTTTTCCTAAGAATGATGCTATTCCCATTAGCAGTCAAGAGGAGGAGGCAAACTTAGTAGGGGAAGATTTAGCGAAGGTGGACAAAGTTAAGGAAGAGGATGGTCGATTGGAGCAGCAAGGGGTTCAAGTAAGGCCTACAGGCATTTGGAATGCTATTTAAGACGTGGTGGATGCAAAGTCTCTGAGGGACAAAAGTGATTTAGATAAGAATTTAGATTGTATGTCTTTGGATGACGATCATGATGAATGGGGACAGATGGATGAGGAAGGTATTGTGGATATTCAAACAATAAGTCAATCTATCTCACTAATGTAGAAGGCTAAACTTGGATAGTAAAGGTCACGAGGGTGGAAGTCCAATAAAGTCAAAATATAAATGGTAGGAAGTGCTAAGGGACAATGAAAACTAGTATTAGGGAAGGGGACATCCCATCCTAAAGAACAATGAAGCCCATAAGTTGGAATTTCAAGGGATGCAATGCCCTTGAAAAAAGGCATTTGATCAAGTGTGGGCTAGATCAAATGAAACTATATTTAGTCTAACTTCAGGAAACAAAGATGGGTAAGGAGGAGTCTATCAATCTTTTAAGATATTGGTAGACCTGATCGAGTATTTTTGCGGATACCAGGTGGTTTGGGTATTTTATGGAACCCTATCTCTCTAGTTGTTGAGGAGCTAATAAATTCTTCTTCTTGGCAGTTGGGTAAAGTACACTTCCTTAGGTTGAATTGTGATTTTTTTGTTTTAAATTTTTATGGCCCTACAAAGGCTAGCCTTCAGCCGAAAGTGTGGCAACCAATCTCTTTGATTCTGTAGAATTTTGCTGAGGATCTAGTAACTATGCAGGCGGGACTTTAATGCTACTCTTGCATTGGCTAATAACAAAGGTGTTGCAGTGGTTTTTAAGGGCTCTCAGGTGGAATTTCAAAATTTTGTCTCCTCCAATGGCTTAAGTGAAGTAAGAACTAATAGTGGCACTTTCACCTAGACTAATAGGAGATGGGGTTTGGGGTACATTGTTGAAAAGATGAATATATTTTTCTTGGGAGGTAATTGGTAAGATAAACCATTAATTTTTGAAGCTTTCATCAAACCTTTGGTTGCTTCTGATCATTTCCCTATTGAGCTTATTATTCAGTTGGATAACATTCATGCTCGTTGTCCTTTCAAATTTGAAAAATGTAGCTCAAGGATTATGGTCTTTGGGAATTGATCAAACAATGGTGGGATGTTGAACTAGTTCAGGAGGGTTCACATGCTTTCAGATTCTTCAAAAACTTACAGTTTCTAAAGGAGAAATTAAAGGAGTGGAACAAAACAAAATCTAGTAATATTTTTATAGGAAAAGCTTCCCTTGAGGCAGAACTATGTGAGACTCAAGAAAGTATTATGAACAATGGGATGACAACTAACCTTTTCTGTAAGGAAAAATAATTAAAAACCAAATAAAAGGAAATATTGGCCTGGGAGGAGGTCTACCAGAGGCAAAAGTTGTGGGAATGTTGGTTGAAAGTGCACGATTGCAACACAAAAAAATTTCATCTCTATGAAAGTTAGGGGATCTTGGAATAAAATTACAGAGATAAAGAGCATCGACAATAATAAGTTCGATACTATGGAGGCCATTAGTGAGGAGGTAGTAGACTATTTCGCTTCATCGTTAAAGAGTAGTGGGGAGGTTAATGACTAGCAATGAAATGTTCTTCTCTCGAATATCTTGTGAATTATCTCAGACTGTCAAAATGCTACTCTTTATAGACCGGTCACTTTAGAAGTGGTGAGAGTTGTTGTTTTCTTGATGCAAGGGGATAAAGGCCCAGGTCCGGATGGATTCCCAACCTTTTTTTATCAAGCTTTCTGGGAGGCAGTTGGGATTGAAGTTTGTCTAGTGGTGGATGAATCTAGAGAAAATGCTTGTGTGGCAAAGGAACTAAATTATACTTTCATCGCTTTTAATTCCAAAAATTGAAAAGGTAGAAACTTTTAGTGATTTTTTACCACATTTCCTTGTGTAGCACTTTGTATAAAGTGGTTGCTAAGGTTATGATGCATAGGATGAAGTTAGTTTTGAGGTTGGTTGATGAGATGGAGCATTTATAGGATAGGAGAGAGAACCAAAATGATAAAAGTTTTAATGGAGACACCGCCCCCCCAAATAGGGATAACTAGGTTTTAGAGGATTATGTTGATGCTTCAAAAGAAGGACGATTGAATATTGCTTCAGATTCAATTGGTCCTTCTTTGGGGTTTGATGGTACTATATTGAATCCTCTACCCTCTGGTTTGGTGGCTCATCGACATAGGCCCTTTTTTCTAAGAATGATGATATTCCAATTAGTAGTTAAGAGGAGGAGGCAAACTTAGTAGGGGAAGATTTAGCGAAGGCGGACAAAGTTATGGAACTGATGGAGGATGCCTGATGAGAGCAGCAAGGGGTTCAAGTAAGTCTTACAGGCATTTGGAAATCTATGTAAGAGGTGGTGGATGCAAAGTCTCTGAGGGAGGAAAGTGATTTAGATAAGGATTTAGATTGTATGTCTTTGGATGAGGATGATGATGAATGGTGACTGATGGATGAGGAAGGTATATCAAATATTCAATCAGTAAGTAAATTTGTCTCACTAATGTAGAAGGCTAAACTTGGAGAGTAAAGGTCATGAGGGTAGAAGTCCAATAAAGTCAAAATATAAATGGTAGGAAGTGCTAAGGGACAAAGAAAACTAGTATTAGGGAAGGAGACATCCCATCCTAAAGAACAATGAAGCCCATAAGTTGGAATGTCAAGGGATGCAATGCCCTTGACAAAAGGCATTTGATCAAGTGTTGGCTAGATCAAATGAAACTATATTTAGTCTAACTTCAGGAAACAAAGATGGGTAAGGAGGAGTCCATCAATCTCTTAAGATATTGGTAGACCTGATCGAGTATTTTTGCGGATGCCTTTGGTGTTGTAGGTGGTTTGGGTATTTTATGGGACCCTATCTCTCTAGTTGTTGAGGAGCTAATAAATTCTTCTTCCTGGCAGTTGTGTAAAGTACACTCCTTTAGGTTGAAATGTGATTTTTTTGTTTCAAAATTTTTATGGCCCTACAAAGGCTAGGCTTCAGCCGAAAGTGTGGCAACAAATCTCTTTGATTTTGCAGAATTTTGTTGAGGATCTAGTAATTATGCGGGGAGGAATTTAATGCTACTCTTGAGTTGGCTAATAAGAAAGGTGGTGCAGTGGTTTTTAAGGGCTCTCAGGTGGAATTTCAAAATTTTGTCTCCTCCAATGGCTTATGTGAAGTAAGAACTAATATTGGTGCTTTCACCTAGACTAATAGGAGATGGGGTCTGGGGTACATTGTTGAAAAGATGAATATATTTTTCTTGGGATGTAATTGGGAAGATAAACCATTACTTTTTTAAGCTTTCATCAAACCTTTGGTTGCTTTTGATCATTTCCATGTTGAGCTTATTATTCAGTTGGATAACATTCATGCTCGTTGTCCTTTCAAATTTGAAAAATGTGGCTTAGGGATTATGGTCTTTGGGAATTGATCAAAAAATGGTGGGATGTGGCACTAGTTCTAGAGGGTTCACATGCTTTCAGATTCTTTAAAAACTTACAGTTTCTAAAGGATAAATTGACGAAGTGGAACAAAACAAATTCTGGTAATATTTTTACAGGAAAAGCTTCCCTTGAGGAAAACTATGTGGGATTCAAGAAAGTATTATGAAAAATGGGATGACAACTAATATTTTTTGTAAGGAGAAAGAATTAAAAACCAAATAAAATGAAATATTGACCCGAGAGGAGGTCTACTAGAGGCAAAAGTTGTGGGAATGTTGGTTGAAAGTGCGCGATCGCAACACAAATAATTTCATCTCTGTGAAAGTTAGGAGATATTGGATTAAAATTACAGAGATAAAGAGCGTTGACAATAATAAGTTGGATACTGTGGAGGCCATTAATGAGGAGGCAGTAGACTATTTCGCTTCATAGTTAAAGAGTAGTGGGGAGGTTAATGACCACCAATGAAATGTTCTTCTCTCCAATATCGTGTGAATTATCTCAAAGCGTCAAAATGCTACTCTTTATAGACGAGTCACTTTAGAGGTGGTGAGAGCTGTTGTTTTCTTGATGCAAGGGGATAAAGGCCCAAGTCTGGATGGATTCCCAACCATTTTTTATCAAGCTGTTTGGGAGGCAGTGGGGCTTGAAGTTTGGCTAGTGGTGGACAAATCTAGAGAAAATGCTTGTGTGGCAAAGGCACTAAATTGTACTTTCATCACTTTTAATTCCAAAAATTGAAACGGTAGAAACTTTTAGTGATTTTTGCCCTATTTCCTTATGTAACACTTAGTATAAAGTGATTGCTAAGGTTATGATGCATAGGATGAAGTTAGATTTGAGGTTGGCTGATGAGATGGAGCATTTACTAGATAGGAGAGAGAACCAAAATGATAAAAGTTTTAATGGAGACACTGGCCCCCCAGATATGGATCACTAGGTTTTAGAGGATTATGTTGATGCTTCAAGAGAAGGACGATTGAGTATTGCTTCAGATTTAATTGGTCCTTCTTTGGGGTTTGATGGTACTATTTTGAATCCTCTCCCCTTTGGTTTGGTGCCTCATCGACATAGGCCCTTTTTTCTAAGAATGACGCTATTCCCATTAGCAGTCAAGAGGAGGAGGCAAACTTAGTAGGGGAAGATTTAGCAAAGGTGGACAAGGTTATGGAAGTGATGGAGGATGGCTGATTGGAGCAGCAAGGGGTTCAAGTAAGGCCTATAGGCATTTGGAATGTTACGTAATAGGCAGTTGATGCAAAGTCTCTGAGGGAGGAAAGTTATTTAGATAAGGATTTAGATTGTATGTCTTTGGATAAGGATGATGATGAATAGGGACTGATGGATGAGGAAGTTATTACGGATATTCAAACAGTAAGTCAATCTGTCTCACTGATGTAGAAGGCTAACCTTGGAGAGTAAAGGTCATGAGGGTGGAAGTCCAATAAAGTCAAAATATAAATGGTAGGAAGTGCTAAGGGACAAAGAAAACTAGTATTAGGGAAGGGGACATCCCATCCTAAAGAACAATGAAGCCCATAAGTTGGAATGTCAAGGGATGCAATGCCCTTGACAAAAGGCATTTGATCAAGTGTGTATAGATCAAATTAAACTATATTTAGTCTAACTTCAGGAAACAAAGATGGGTAAGGAGGAGTCTGTCAATCTTTTAAGATATTGGTAGACCTGATCGAGCATTTTTGTGGATTCCTTTGGTGCTATAGGTGGTTTGGGTATTTTATGGAACCCTATCTCTCTAGTTGTTGAGGAGCTAATAAATTCTTCTTACTTGCAGTTGTGTAATGTACACTCCTTTAGGTTGAACTGTGATTTTTTTGTTTTAAATTTTTATGACCCTAAAAAGGCTAGGCTTTAGCCGGAAGTATGGCAAAAAATATCTTTGATTCTATAGAATTTTGCTAAGGATCTAGTAATTATGCGGGGGGGACTTTAATGCTACTCTTGAGTTGGCTAATAAGAAAGGCGGTGAAGTGGTTTTTAAGGACTCTCAGGTGGAATTTCAAAATTTGGTCTCCTCCAATGGCTTATGTGAAGTAAGAACTAATAGTGGCGCTTTCACCTAGACTAATAGGAGATGGGGTTTGGGGCACATTGTTGAAAAGATGAATATATTTTTCTTTGGAGGTAATTGGGAAGATAAAACATTGCTTTTTGAAGCTTTCATCAAACCTTTGGTTGCTTCTGATCATTTCCCTATTGAGATTATTATTCAGTTGGATAACATTCATGCTTGTTGTCCTTTCAAATTTAAAAAATGTGGCTTAGGGATTATGGTCTTTAGGAATTGATCAAACAATGGTGGGATGTGGAACTAGTTCTAGAGGGTTCACATGCTTTCAGATTCTTCAAAACCTTACAGTTTCTAAAGGAGAAATTGAAGTAGTGGAACAAAACAAAATCTAGTAATATTTTTAGAGGAAAAGCTTCCCTTGATGCAGAACTATGTGGGATTCAAGAAAGTATTATAAACAATGGGATGATAACTAATATTTCTTGTAAGGAGAAAGAATTAAAAACCAAATAAAATGAAATATTGGTCTGGGAGGAGGTCTAGTAGAGGCAAAAGTTGTGGGAATGTTGGTTGAAAGTGCGAGATCGCAACATAATTTTTTTTTATCTCTGTGAAAGTTAGGAGGTCTTGGAATAAAATTACAAAGATAAAGAGCATTAGCAATAACAAGTTGGATATTGTGGAGTCCATTAATGAAGAGGCAGTAGACTATTTCACTTCATAGTTAAAGAGTAGTGGGGAGGTTAATGACTAGCAATGAAATGTTCTTCTCTCCAATATCCTATGAATTATCTCAAACTGTCAACATGCTACTCTTTATAGACCAGTCACTTTAGAGGTAGTGAGAATTGTTGTTTTCTTGATGCAAGGGGATAAAGGCCTAGGTCCGGATGGATTCCCAACCTTTTTTATCAAGCTTTCTTGGAGGCAGTTGGGCTTGAAGTTTGGCTAGTGGTGGACGAATCTAGAGAAAATGCTTGTGTCGCAAAGGAACTAAATTGTACTTTCATCGCTTTTAATTCCAAAAATTAAAAAGGTAAAAAGCTTTTAGTGATTTTTTCCCTATTTCCTTGTGTAACTCTTTGTATAAAGTGATTGCTAAGGTTATGATGCATAGGATGAAGTTATTTTTGAGGTTGGCTGATGAGATGGAGCATTTACATGATAGGAGAGAGAACCAAAATGATAAAAGTTTTAATCGAGACACTGCCCCCCAGATTAGGATCACTAGGTTTTAGAGGATTATGTTGATGCTTCAAGAGAAGGATGATTGAATATTGCTTCGGTTTCAATTGGTCCTTCTTTGGGGTTTGATGGTATTATTTTGAATCATCTCCCCTCTAGTTTGGTGGCTCATCGACATAGGCCCTTTTTTCTAAGAATGATGCTATTCCCATTAGTAGTCAAGAGGAGGAGGCAAACTTAGTTGGGGAAGATTTAACGAAGGTGGAAAAGGTTATGGAAGTGATGGAGGATGGCTGATTTGAGCAACAAGGGGTTCAAGTAAGGCCTACAGGCATTTGGAATGCTACTTAAGAGGTGGTGGATACAAAGTCTCTGAGGGAGGAAAGTGATTTAGATAAGGATTTATATTGTATGCCCTTGGATGAGGATGATTATGAATGGGGACTGATGGATGAGGAAGGTATTGTGGATATTCAAATAGTAAGTCAATCTGTCCCATTGATGTAGAAGGATAAAATTGGAGAGTAAATGTCACGAGGGTGGAAGTCAAATAAAGTCAAAATATAAATGGTAGGAAGTGCTAAGGGACAAAGAAAACTAGTATTAGGCAAGGGGACATCCCATCCTAAAGAACAATGAAGCCCATAAGCTGGAATGCCAAGGGATGCAATGCCCTTGACAAAAGGCATTTGATCAAGTGTGGGCTAGATCAAATAAAACTATATTTAGTCTAACTTCAGGAAACAAGGATGGGTAAGGAGGAGTCTGTCAATCTTTTTCAGATATTGGTAGACCTGATCGAGTATTTTTGCGGATGCCTTTAGTGTTGTAGGTGGTTTGGGTATTTTATGGAACCCTATCTCTCTAATTGTTGAGGAGCTAATAAATTCTTCTTCCTGGAAGTTGTGTAAAGTACACTCCTTTAGGTTGAATTGTGATTTTTTTGTTTTAAATTTTTATGGCCCTACAAAGGCTAGGCTTCAGCCAAAAGTGTGGCAACAAATCTCTTTGATTCTGCAAAATTTTGCTGAGGATCTAGTAATTATGTAGGGGGGATTTAATGCTACTCTTGAGTTGGCTAATAAGAAAGGTGGTGTAGTGGTTTTTAAGGGCTCTCAGGTGGAATTTCAATTTTTTTTCTCCTCCAATGGCTTATGTGAAGTAAGAACTAATAGTGGCACTTTCACCTAGACTAATAGGAGATGGGGTTTGGGGCACATTGTTGAAAAAATGAATATATATTTCTTGGGAGGTAATTGGGAAGATAAACCATTACTTTTTGAAGCTTTCATCAAACCTTTGGTTGCTTATGATCATTTCCCTATTGAGCTTATTATTCAGTTGGATAACATTCATGCTCATTGTCCTTTCAAATTTAAAAAATGTGGCTTAGGGATTATGGTCTTTGGAAATTGATCAAACAATGGTGGGATGTGGCACTAGTTCTGGAGGGTTCACATGCTTTCAGGTTCTTCAAAAACTTACAATTTCTAAAGGAGAAATTGAAGAAGTGGAACAAAACAAAATCTGGTAATATTTTTACAAGAAAAGATTCCGTTGAGGCGGAACTATGTGGGATTCAAGAAAATATTATGGACAATGGGATGAAAACTAATATTTTTTGTAAGGAGAATGAATAAAAAACCAAATAAAATGAAATATTGTCTTGGAAGGAGGTCTACTAGAGGTAAAATTTCTAGGAATGTTGGTTGAAATTGCGTGATCGCAACACAAAAAAATTTCATCTCTGTGAAAGTTAGGAGATCTTGGAATAAAATTCCAGAGATAAAGAGCATCGATAATATTAAGTTGGATACTATGGAGGCCATTAATGAGGAGGCAATAGACTATTTTGCTTCATAGTTAAAGAGTAGTGGGGAGGTTAATGACTAGCAATGAAATCTTCTTCTTTCCAATATCCTATGAATTATGTCAGACTGTCAAAATGCTACTCTTTATAGATCAGTCACTTTAGAGGTGGTGAGAGCTATTGTTTTCTTGATGCAAGGGGATAAAGGCCCAGGTTCAAAAGGATGAATCTAGAGAAAATGCTTGTTTGGCAAAGGAACTAAATTGTGCTTTCATCGCTTTTAATTCCAAAAATTTAAAAGGTAGAAACTTATACTGATTTTTGCCCTGTTTCCTTGTGTAACACTTTGTATAAAGTGTTTTCTAAGGTTATGATTCATAGGATGAAGTTAGTTTTGAGGTTGATTATTTCAAAAGAACAAAGTGGTTTTGTCCCTAGAAGATCCATAGTGGAGGGTACCATAATAGTGCATGAAGCTATTCCTACTATTAGAAAATCTAAAGTGGACCGTATGTTGATTAAGTTGGATACAAGAAAGGCTTATGATATGGTGGATCGTTCCTTTTGGGTTAAATTCATGAAATGTATTGGGTTTGTTGAGAAGTGGATAAATTGGGTGAAAGCTTTTATAGATGGACCTTAGTTTGCAGTACTAGTTAATGGAAACCCTCAAGGATTTTTTCAATCTTCAAGGGGTCTGAGACGAGGAGATCCAATCTCTCCTTTACTCTTTATGTTTTTAGCCAAACTTTTAGGAAAAATTATTTAGAAATTTAGGAGAGAGGGTAAATGGAAAGGAGATAGTATTGTAGCAAGGCTGGAATCATCAAATCATCAATAATTTGCTAATGACACCATTCTGTTTGGTGAGGCTTCTTTGAGAGAAGTGTGTATCATTAAAAAGGCTTTGTGTTCTTTCTATGAGTTTTGAAGATAGAAGGTAAATTAGGCAAAATTTGATATTTTCCTTTTTAATACTCTATTGGATAGACAAAGAGACATTGTTAGATTCTCGGTGTTAAAGCGAGAAACCTTCTGGGTAGATTCTTGGGTAACCCTCTTTTTGGGAGGATTAGTAGGGTGGACCTTTGGCATAGGTTGGTAGATAGTTGTGTGAACAAGTTGGAAGGATGGAAAAGTAAATGGCTTACTTTTGCTGGTAGATTACTTATGCTTAAATCTATGCTCTCGGCTTTTCCAATCTACTCAATCATTTGTCTCAAACTTCTCGAGAAAATGGTTCATGTTATAAATCAACAAATGTGGAAAAAAATTTCAGAATGGGAAAAATGACCAGGATAAAATTCCTCTTGTGTCTTGGGATAAACTTTGTAAACCCAAGGAATCTGTTGGTGTGGGTCTTAGAAATTGGGGTCTTTTGAATGAAGCGATGGGAGCTAAATTAATATGGCAGATGTATTTGAAGTTGAATCAAAAGTGGGTTAAGATATTGTCACACAAAGATTTGGATTCTCAACACAGGGAGCATGTTTTGACTATTTATGAACCCCCTAGAGGTTCGAGGATCTGAAATTTTATTCTCTCATGTAGGATACTCATCATGGATCATATTACTTGGCAATTGGGCAATGGCGAGAAAGATAATTTATAGGACTCTTGGGATTGTAGGCCTACTCTTATTTTGTGTGATGGAGTGGGGGTAATCAAGAAAGCCATTGAGGCACATTGGGGGACTAAACTTAGAGATTATATGAAAGTCTCACAGGTTAATAGTTGAAATATTTTGAGATGGAAGGATACTAGGATTGTTCCTTTGACTCCCCTTCATAAGGTTGTCTTTGATGAAATTTTAATTGAGTCTAGTCTCTATCTTTCAAATAGGGGAGATGAACTGAAGTGGTGTGGCTTTAAGACAATTATGTACTCTATCAAAATTGGATATAAACTTATTGAGGAGGCTATGGTTGTTGAAGACTAGCCATCTCATCTCTATTGGAATAATCATTTTTTTCCTAAAGCGGGTGTTTTTGTTTGGTTGGCGCTAAGAGGGTATATTTTAGCAAGATAAAGACCTAGAAGACTAGGTTTTAATGGTCCTTTCTAGTATGCTTTGTGCAAATATGATAATGAAACTCTAGATCATTTTATTTTGAACTATAGAGTGGCCCAATATGTGTGGAATTTTTTGAAGAAAAAACTCTCATGGGAAATTCCTTTACCTGGAAATCTAGTAGATCTCTTTAAAAGTTAGTTTTTTGAACCCAGAAAATCGGTATACTCAATCATATGGATTATTACTCCTTCGATTTCTATCTAGGAAATCTGGAAAGAAAGAATTTGACACATTTTTCAAGACAATGAGGAATTAGGTGATAGCTTGTGTGATAGAGTTGAATGGAAAAATTCAGAAGTGGTGTTTATGTCTATAGGAAGTCACAATTTCATGAAATATACTTCTAGTATGGTAGATAAGTTGATTCAATCTCACTGGCCTCTTTTGAAATTTAGGCCCGTCAATGGGCTTTCTAGGGTAAATACTAGTGGTGGCTTTGATACTATTTGGGTAAGACCGAAGAAAGGATTGGTGAAGATAAATTTTGATGCAATGTCAAGAGGAAATCCGGGTATTTTAGGTGATGGATGTCTGGCTCGATATGATGAAGAGAAAATCTTGTTTAATAGTGTTGAAAGGTTTCAAAATGGGATGGACAATGAGGATGAGGCTCAAGCTACACTGTTGGCAATTGAGTTAGCTTACAACCTTAAAATTTCTAAAATTCATCTTGAAGGAGACTCCAAAATTGTTATGGATGCAATCTTGGGTGCATCCTCCCAATATTGTCATATTAACAAGTTTGTATCAGTATTTTCTCAAAATTAATTTTCTTTCAAGATTTCAAAATATCACATATTCGACAGGAGGGTAATGGGGAGGCTAACACCTTGTCTAATGTGGCATGTGATTTGGACCTTGAAATTATTCAGTTGTGGGACAACTTAGGTGTCGATGTGGCTTGGGATGCCTGATCAGTATTTGTCATGATTTTTCTATCATGAGAGTTGTACTGTGAATTTGTTTCATCCATCAACCTTGCTCTCTATGCCAATCTTACTCCCCCATTATTAAATTTGAGTCATCACCTTAACTTTTCATTATGACTAAGGTTTTTGGGATTAGTTGCAAGAGGGGTGGCACATTTTACATCATGTGAAGGGGATGGCTTATTTATTATTATAAATTTCTAGATTTTTGTTGGCATTGTGAAGGTTTTCTATATTTTAGTGAGGGTGTGGTGTGGAGTTAATTGTTTTCTTCTGCTTTGGGTGGAAATGGAAGCCAATTTCACTCTCCATTCCACCAAGCAATAGTTGTATTTTGTTGGAGTTATCTCTAATAAAAGGATGGGCAGCATTTTCCTTTGTGATGAGGAGGCCTATAATGCCCGCTAGAAGACCATAGAGAAACTAAGGAATCTAACATACTAATGGAGATAAAAATAAATAAAATATTTAACATCTATGATCAACTAATACAACATATAACTCCATATAATTACATTCATTAACCAATTAACCATTATGAACATGCATCATTACAATTTCATTAATTTACGCAAGTGAAGATAAACATAAACAACATTAATCTAACCCTAGGGTACTTCAATGTCATTACTTAATTAACTATCATAATGACATCCTACTCACCTGATAATCATATTCCATTCTAACTTAATGCATTATATCCATTTCATAACCATGAGATATGTAACTACTATGATATTTATCCAATATGATATACATACTTATCTAACATTTAACTAGCATGTTACATTTAACCATTTCAATGCAAGACTAGCCCCCTTAGATCTACATTCATTTTATGCACCAAATCTAAATGTATTTTAACCCAACATTTCCTATCTACATGCTCTTTATCCTTTCCATTATAATGCAATACCAAATCATAGGTATATTCCATCTTTACTAATCCATTTAAACATACTTCAATTGCATTTAATTCCCTAACATGACCATTTATTTTAACGTTCATTCCAAATGCATAATGCAAGAATCTTAATGCAATCTTTATACTTAACAGTCCCTTACCTACAATGCATAATTTCCTTTCTACCAATTCATCTACATAAATCACTCATCTAATCATATTATCCAATATTCTCATTAATACTAGTCCATTCATTAGGGTTCCTTCTCATTTCAATCACATCCTAATCATTTCATATAATTCAATATAAATTAATACAATTAAGCCATAATATAAACCCATTCCATTTCATTTTCCAATAAAGTTAAGGATATTTCTTCCATTCTATAAGTACAACGTGATACATCATATAGCCTTATTACAATCCATGACATAATCCTAAATTCCAATTACTACCTTCTTATAATTACAGTTACATAAAATACATCATGAGCATAGCTCTTCCTATTACAAGATCCCAACTAGTACATATTAGAATATCACATTACATGAATTTCATCATATTCATTACATAAATCTAGTACAAGGTACATCCATAATCATCATGAAGAAGAATCCACATCCACACAAGAAGAATCCAAGCAAACATCCCAATGGCTAAAAAGCAGCAACCACCCGACCATGTGGAACCAAAGGATCCACCCCCCATGCTAAGAGATGACACAAGGTCCCCACATACACTCTACACCTAAGATGGCACCTATAACTAGAGAGACTAATCACACAAGGACTCTCATGCAAGAACCGATCACAATACAACAAGAATAAACTCCTAAAGGCATACAGATCAACAAGACATGAATGCAACCAATAAGGCATAATCATAAATCATCAAGAGAACACATATAGGAGTGGAGTGTCATCACATGCCATCGTCAAAGCATAAAAACATAAGGCACTATCCTGATGCACATGTGGAGCCATATCAACCTATGAGAGATAAAGTGAGATTGACTTGCCATAGAAATGACCTTTTCATGCTTATCCTAAACCATCCTCCCCAGGATCAAGTCATGAGGCTCACATCAATTTTATCTTAATTAATAAATCTAATTACCCAACCCATTAATTATTAGGTTATCACTTATTTATAAATCATGGTAAAACTCCCAATGTGCCTTGGAAGTTATGCATCCTTACAAGGAACCTCATACAAGCCTATCTCTAATGACCCTGACCATAAGAAGGAAGCCCACTCCTCCTACCATGGCCCAACAATAAATCACAAGAGGCTCTAAACCATAGTAAAATATGAAATATAGCATTCATATGAAGCCAATAACATCTACACATACTATTGCAGCATACACAAGGCTACAACATAATCAAACATAACAAATGAGCCTCTTGGCCAACAATAAACAAAGGCATATCAAGCCATCAAATATGTTGTCAAAAATGAAAGTAAAACCATAGCAAGGCCAACTCACTTGCTGGTCTAAAACAACAACATCAAAATCTACTCATCAATCCATGGCACATCAACATGGAGAGATTCCAAGCATTCACAATGACATAGGGAAGTAAATATACATAAAATCACAAAATTACATTGAAACTAATCAAAGATATGGAAAATATCAACATACCTCAATAAAGCCTTTGGTACAAAAATCCAATCTGAAAAAATTAATCAAAATAAGAAAAACTATGAAGAACACATAAATCAGATAGGTTCACGCATTCACACAATAGGTTAGCGCATTTACCCAATAGGTTAGCACTTTTACATAATAGGTTAGTACTTTTACACAACAGGTTAGCGATTTTACTCAACAAGTTAGCACATTCACTCAACATGTTAGCGCTTTTATTCAACAGGTTAGCGCTTTTACACAATAGGTTAGTGCTTCAACAAGTTATCGCTTTTATTTTAACAATGTAAATAAATAAATAAAACAAAAAACTTAGAAAACTTTTGACAAAAATACTAAATCACAAACTTAACAAATTTCATGAAACAAGGACCAACAAGGTCACCCAGAGCAGACGAATAAATAGGTACAAACAAAATAGAAAATAAGCAAGTATAAACTAAGATACACCAAAGTTTTGCTCATGGAAAAACTCACTCTGAGTTCCAAAAAACACATACTGAACCTCCAAACAATCCATCAACAATCTCACAAAATAATCACACTTGAGAAAGGAGACCTTTGAACACCCAAACCAACCAAATCGAATCACAGGGAGAAAATATAGTCTCAGAAAAAAGCTCACAGATGTTGGGATTGTGTTTCCATTGATGTCAACAGGTATAGAAGGAGAACTAGTATGGGAGTATTGTTGACATGAATTCATTGATGTCAACTAGTATTGCAGGTCACTAGTAAAGAAGAAGAATGTCATTCAGAGAAATGACCACTGGAGTCATAGTTGAGTCACCGGTACACAAGTTAGTGTCTGACTTTTGTGGAAGATAAGGACAGGAGATTGATATGATATAACAACTAGTACATGATGAAATCTATGAGTGGGAAAGATGTTGAGCTATTGATTGTGATGAAGACGTGAAATGTTACCTAAATCACATCAACATAGTAGGAGAAGAATTTACAAGTCACCGGTATGTTTTGTGGATGCAGAACAACAAGATTCTCATCGGATGAAGATGTAGTCACCATGTGAAGAGATGACTGATAGTGAATGTACTCACACCAAATCACATGTGCCTATTTGAAGGTATGTTGCACATATAGGAAAGCCACATGAGTACATTGTAAGATGCAGATGACAAGGATCCACTACCACCAGTAAGTGCAACTTATCTCCTATTATGCATAGTGTGTATCATAGATTTGTGAGATAAGGAAGAAGAGGTAAAGGCAGGTGTTTGAAGGTTGACATCGGTTCTAACCGGTGAAACAAAAGGATGCCTCAGGTGCATGTAATAAGAGATATGCATCAAATCATAAAGGGTTGGTGTATTGTGCCACCGAGATAGAAAAGGAAAAGTAAAGAAGTGATGGGTTTGTCACCGTAACAAACTAGCTGAGATGATGTCCGGACTGATGGTGAAGAAGGCAAATTGGAGAAGCTACAGATAGAGAATGCAACTAACATGCAAATGCCTTAGATAGTATCAGTCGAAGGTTGATGACATGGTGTCATGGGATGGCTACCAGTGAGCATGAAAACTGGTAAGGAAGTAAAGAGGCTAAGTAATGTGCTCCTACCTAATGTGAATGAGGATGCTATGGATAGACATGACTGGAAACTGGTTAAGGTGTTCCATTGGTAGATCAGAAAAGTGTAGACATGAAGGGTAACTCATAAAGTGTGAGATATCGATAGGGTTAGCAAACTGACATAAAAGAAGGACTGGTTGAGTGTCTGGTCGGTGATCCTGTCTGAACCGACACAGAGGTCCAAGCTAAGGTGGATGTCAACAAAGGTGCCATGTGGATTCAAGGTGGTGGACATGCATGCACTGGTAGATGGAGTGTACATCGATGAGGTTGTTGCAAAGTGGGTCGATATTAATTGTAGAACCCATAAATCATGGTATGTGTTGCAGACAAGCTGGAGAGGTGTGCAGATCAAGGAAGGTTGAACATAGGTGATCGATGGGATGCATCGATCAATGCAGAGTGTCCAAGTACAAAATTAGAAAACATGTATTGGAAGGCAATTTAATGGAAATGATGTGCAGATAGTTGTCTTGGAGCTCAGATCAAATGAGATTTGATTGGATTCGATGTGCCTCATCACAGTGGAAGAAACCCTAAGGCGCCAAGTTTGAATATTGCTCTTGATAGGAAAGTTTGAATACAAATATGTGGGCCAAAGATAGATTTAATCATGCCTCATAGAGAGATACTGCAATTGATGCACAAGGCCAAATGGAAAAGTAGATGAAATGTGATATCTGTAGAGGATCATAGAGATTGAGCAGCAGGGAGACAACCGGTAATAGTTTTTGGCAAAGGCTTAACAAGTGAGGTTAAAGCAACCGATAGGTTGCTGAATGGGAGAGGGTTGTTGTATTTGAGAGAAGATCAGTCAAGTAATCAACGAGTACCAGAAGAGACACTGAGTGTGAGAAGAGTCTAGGGTTGAAGAGTTCAACCAACAATAGTGAAGTAACCGGTGGTGACAAAACCAGCAGGAAAGAGTTGCAGAAGACTATAGAGTAGGCAAGCAAAGAATTGGCGGAAAATTGTATTAGTAGAGAGCAACAGAGTAGTTGAGAGAAGAGGCAACAAGAAGAGAGAACTGGTAGAGAGAGAACCAGTAGTGAACTTGACAAGGGAAACAACAAAGAGATTTGAAGAAGTGTTACAAAATCCTTTTGTAACAAGATTATTAATTTGTAAATGATTATGTTTTTTATTCACTAAGTTGTAACTCGGTTCAGGGGTTGTAGCTTCTTGAATTGGTGCCCTAAATCAGGGGTTGGTGCTCCTTGGTTTGGTGCCCTAAAATCAAGGGTTGGTGCTCCTTGGGTTGGTTCCCTAAACACTGTAATCAGAGATTAATTGGGAGGCTGGATTGGAGCAGTAGTCTCCAACAACACTTCTCACTGAGGTTTTTTTTCATCTTGGGTTTTCCTCATATATGATGGTGTTATGTGATGTCCCTTTTCATGTGAGTGCACTTGTGACTAGTCTCCTCACTAATTGGTAAGCCTAAATTGAGTTAGATTTGATAACTAGTATACACACATAGGATAGTTAAAGGGAAAAGATTGAGAAACATTTATTCACCCCCCTCTCAGTGGTGCATTGTGTCTAAAAATTGGTATCAGAGCCTAGGTTCCTAATTAGATGAGCTCTCTACAGCTTGGGTAGATTCTGGCTTAAGGACACAATGGTTTGTTTAGTGTCAATCCCAGCTCTGTTGTTTAATGGGTCTAACTACTCCATTTGGAGTTATAGAATAGAAGTTTACTTATCCTCTCTAGGGTATGATGTCCAGATGTTTGTTGTTGATGGCTACCCTAGTAAAGTTTGTCCTCCCACTGATTCAGATGCAAAAAGAAGAAACCAATGCAATGAATCAGCTATGAAGGCTATACTTTGTGGGCTAACAGATGATGTCTCCTCTCAATTAGACAGATGTAGATTTGCAAAAATCTTATGGGATAGATTGAAGAAGCTCTATTAAAATGAGCCTACTACTGCAGAACCGAATTGTGATGAGAGAATGATAAATGCATCTCATGTATTTGCAAATGATGAAGGAAGATCTGCTAGCAGTCACAATATTGATGAAGAAGGAACCCACCTCTTTATGGGTCAAGAATTAGAAGATAAGAGGAACACATCTAAAAATGATCATGTAGATCACTCCTACCAGCAAGATGTGTTTGGCAGTGATAGTGAAGGTAAAGAACAAGAGGAAGAAAAAGTTGATCTTGAAGGAGATCTTGTAAGTGCATTCGAAGAACTTAGCAGAGTGAGGAATGAGTACAAGTCATTCAAAAATGTTGTAATAGTGGAGCAGAACCGGTTGATAAAATTCCTTGAAGATTTTGATAAATGCATCTTAGAATTGAAGACTCAAGAAGAAGACACCAAGGAGTGTCAATGTAAAGATCTAGCATCTAAGCTAGAGGTAAAAGATAAATAATATCAGCAGTTGCTTGGAGAAATGGAGGTTTTCTGAAATGACCTTGAGAAGTGTCAGGATGAGCTCAAGGTAAGAATCCAGTTTGATGGAAGCAGTGATGCCTTGGAAAAGATGTTGAAGAAGCAAAATAATTCCAAGGATATCCGAGGATTAGGAAGTGGTGTCGGTGAATTCTCCACTAGCAATAATGTCCCCCACAATTACATTTTGTTTGTCTCCTCAAATGGAGAGAACTGTTGGCATTCTACAGTATAGTGAGAAATGATGGTGTTCTCACTGATGGCAACCTACAGGAAGCCACCCAGCCTTCATTTGGTAAATCACCGACAGGCATCAGCATCAGCAGACACTTCACTGGCAATGACAATAATGTATATCGACACCCCAACTGACATGATTTTTTTTATTGTATTTAATTGTAAATATCTTTTTGTAAAGCCAACATGGCATATTATAATAAGACTCATATATGTATGAGTTCTTGTAAATCATTTTCATATAGAAGAGATAGGATGGACATGGATAATGTAGAAGTGATGAGCGAAATTAAGGCAAATTTTGTACAAGGGTTTATGGTTATAGTATGAGCTTAAACTGGTACTGAACCTGGCATAGTAGATGCTAAATTGTAGAAGTACATTATATTGGATTCTTATAATCCATTTTGTAAGTCAGTGAGACTTCCTTTTGTAATTGAGCAATGAGCTCTAGGCAGTTGGCCTTCCTGCATGTGCAGGCCCCTCTTGTAAGTAATATCCATTCATTGGCCAATGAGTGAATATTGTGGGTCACAAATCCCACTGAGGTTTTTCCCACACCGGGTTTCCTTGTTAAACATCTTGTGTTATGGTGTGCTTTTTATGTTGTCTTTACTGTTCATATTTACTGTATTAATTCTTGTTTATCGGTATACTATTTTGGAATGCAAAATACTTAATAAGGTTAAATATTCTGTCAACTGGCTAGATATCAATTCATCCCCCCTCTCAGTACTTTTGGGATTATCATTAATCCTAACAATTGGTATTAGAGCTTGGTCCTCTATTTTCAAAAGTCTAATAGCTTGAGGAAGATTCTCACACCAGTACAGATGGAGAACTTAAGAAAGGAATTAGAAGGAGCTCTTGTAGACTGTGATGCAAAGAAGTTGAAGAATATCAAACTTGAAGATGATCTAAGGACTGCACATGAGTTCATTCAAGGACTTCAAGAGAATCTCACTATTGCTAGAAATAAGAGAAAAGAACTTTATGAGAAGATGCAGAGTGATGATGATGAAAAGGAAACTCTTAATGAGCTTGTAAGCAAGATGAGGAAAGATAACATGACTTTGAGGAATGAAATGCAAGACATGGCTATGAGATTTTGTAAAGACATTGAAGATAGAAAGAAGAATGAAGATGACTTAACTAGAAGACTCAATGATGCTGGAAATGAAAATCTAAGCCTCAGTCATGAAAATGATATGTTGAAGACAAATTTGATTCACATGGAACATGATAAAACTGAACTTATGAGACAAAAGGGAATTTTGGAAAATGAGTTGGCTACTGCAAATCAACACAAAGAGAAATTCAAGAAAAGTTCATAAGAACTTGATGGTATGCTAAAAAGTCACAAACCTAATGGAGACACTATGGACTTGGATTTGAAGTTGGTGAAAGTTTCGGTAATACAAACAATCATGATCACAATAAACCAGTAAGACAACCTAATGCTTACAAATTTAATAGAAAATGCTTTAATTGTAACAAGTATGGCCATAGAGAAAATCACTGTAGATCTAGAAACAATCAGAACATTAATGCACCCACCAGTCGATGTTCCAAATGCAACAAAACTGGTCACAATTCATAAAACTGTAGAATGAATGTAAGATGTTATGTTTGTAGAAAATTTGGGCACTTATCTAATCAATGCAGAACACAAACCGGCATAGGATATGGAAAGGCTATTCAGAAGAACAATGTGACTTGTTATGCTTGTAAAAAAATTGGGCATATTGCAAAATTTTGTAGAAGCAAGACTTCACCGACAAACAATAAAGGACCCAGTTTGAAGGGCAAAGAGAAGGTTGATGAGGTAAAGAAAGAATTTTCAAGACAATGGATTAGAAAGATAGATCTGAATGTTGATGAGACTATTCCTTCACCGATAGAACAAAGTATTACTCCACCGGTAGGAGACTCTTCATCCAACTAAAAAAGTAACCCTTGGGGGTATTGCAACAAGTTGAAAATCATGCAAGTTTACCCTCAGTTGATGGTGAGAAGATGGACTTCTTCTCTATCGGCACATGTGTTAAGTTTCACTTAACCGATGAGCATTTATTGCGGTTGTTGGAGGAAAAGAAATTATAAATTAGTGATTTTCCCTCTTTTTCAATTCACCGAGCATTCAAACTTTCAGAGAGCGCAAAAATCTGAGCGAAGGAATCCAAAGAAAAGAAGTGAAGCAAGTTCTTTCAAGCACTCAAACCATTATCAGGCAGATTAAGGTATTTATCAATGTCTTCCTCCTTTGTACCAAAATTTATTGCAAACCCTACTATTGTAGAAGTTGTGAAATGCCCTAGGCCCATTTTTAAGATCATTCCTAAGATAGCAAAATGGGATGATTCCCTAGGTTCTTTTTCAAAAATTCCAAAAGGTGTTGCATATGCTGAAGACCCTAGAATCTATATTCATTGCAATATTGAGGAATTAGGTTTAGAGGAAATATTGAAAATGTTTAAAACTATTATCTGTGATGAAAGTGGAAATGTGAAACCCAAACACAAGGTAATTGAAACTTTAGGTTTTGTGGAAATCTTGGGCATCCCTGATTTTCCTGAGGTAGTAAGGATTGTCCTTAGCAGAGTTCATGGAGAATTCTTTTGGCTAGATTTTGTTTGTAAAATCACCAGAGAAGCAATTAGGGCAGTGACTAGTTTACCCTCCACCTGTAGTAGGCCAGATAAGACTAAGAAAGTTCCCAATAATACTGTCATGAAATTAACAGGAGCAACCTATGATAGTAGATCCCTGAGAGTGAATGATGTTAAGGATGAGAATGTCAGATTTATAAGCATGATCCTAGGTTACAAAACCACTCATGCAAACCGACTCAACTCTGTTTCTAGTCTTTGTATTAAAAGTGCATATGATATGGTCAACAATGATACAAAAATAGATATATGTGAGTGGTTAAAGGATGAATTGATAGATAATCTAAAAAAGATCAAAGGTGATAAGAAAGGTACTTTTCATTTTGGCAATCTTTTGGTATGTCTGATATTGTATCTCACAAAAGAGGTTCCCGATATTGGTAAGAAAGAATTTGGTTATGATATACCGGTAGGCAAACAACTATTAGAAATCTTCACTGGTATGTGCACTGATAAGGATAACAATATAACAGAGTACTTCAAAACATTTAAAGAAAAAATGAAAACAAGAGAGAGATTACCACAAAGTATTATAGACAAGTATGAAAAGGAAATATGTTTTGTAGATAAAAAGGATGAGATCTGGATGGAGGCAGTTCTTCCTAGAACTATATGGGTAACAGAGCTGGGATATGAGGAAGATGTAGATATCATTGAAACTTATGCCAAAGCCCTATTAGAAGCCCCTAGAGAACTAGAAGAAAAGGTTTTTGGAAATGCACAAACATTAGAAAGTGATGTACAAACATTGAAACAGAGAAAGAGAAGAGAAAAGTACATAGGGAGTGAATCTAAAAAAGTTAAGGAAATAAAAGAAAATGTCATGAACATAACTAGAATAAAGGAAAGTGACTTAGAAGGATTACAACTAGAGGCACATCTCTCATCGGTTGGTACATCCTCTGATAGTGAAATTCCTACTGAGTTTAAAGGAGTTGATAGGAATATTAAACCATCACTGGTACCCTCTCCTCCTCCCAAGAAAACAAGAACACCAAGGTAGAAGCAACAGGTGGTGAGACAACCGATAAAGAAGTTGACACCAAAGAATAAAAAGCAACAACAAGTTATACCACATCTGGACAACTTACTAAGTGAGATAACTGATGAAGGCAACTTAGCTAATGTTAGCAAACTATACAATACATTCACTAGTAAAGAGAAAGAAAGTATTGAGAATAGCATAATACTATATCTTGATATTTACAATAAAGTATTAATTGAAGTTGTAGATGATTTGCCTAGTGAATTATATAGGCGGTTAGATGCAAAGAGAATTGTAGTCATGGAGCTTGACAAGAAACTAAAGATTGAAAAACTACTAGTTGTACATCCGGTCAACTCTGTAGAAGAAATTAATGAATTAATTAGTGAAGCTAATAGATCAGTTTTTGCAAGTGGACACCGACATGTGAGCCTAATGGCTAGAAGGGTAAATGAAATTGCAGAAGAAACAATAGACAAGTGGGATATTTTCTTTGTTGAGAAGGAAAAATGGGAAGAGTTGAAAAGACCAAAAACTTTCAAAGTTTATCAAAAGGACAGAGACAAGGGGAAAGGTAAAGTAGGTGGATTACCCAACATTAAAGTAAGTGACAACCTACCACCACCTTTGGTTACTCCACCGGTACAGACTGATAGCACACCGGATACTGAGAATGTGGATACACCACATGAGGATACCAACCCTGAGTCAGAAATTTTGTACACTATGAATATTGACACTCAGGAAGTAAACATTGTAGTTGATAAGGAGAACACAGAGGAAAAGAAAAATGATATTGCTACTGAGCAACCGACAGATAATATTGAGGTTGGAACACTGACAGATAATATTAGGGTTGATACATAAGTAGAGCAAGCTAAGCATTCAGTGGAAACATTGGACAGTGGAATGGTTACTGATAATATTGATGCAAGCTCTAATAAACTTGTAGAGATAGTAACTGAGACACCAACAGTGGATAACATAGAAAACAAAACTGAGAAATCGACAATCACAAAGAAACCAGAACCATTGCTAGTGGAAATGTAGACACAGACAAACCCACCAAAGGTCAATTCAAGAAAATTGGTTACTCCCACTGGAAGCACAAAAATTGTAAAGGTAGCTAGCCAGACATCTGGTACTTCACTAACAAAATTTAGACCTACTAATGTGACTGAAGTACTTTTGGATTCAATAAAGAAAATAATAGATTGTAATGCTTTGGCCTATAAGGCAATTGATGACACAATTCATATTCTTAAGTTGATTGCACCCAGATGAAATTTAGAGCATGTAAAGGATTCTTTAGGTCAGTTAGACATATTGTCTAAATATATTACTGGTAATATACTGACAGTTGATCAAATAAATGAAGAAACATTCAAGGAGAAAATGGAAAAGGAGAAAGGAAAATTCTTTGAGGAAACAATAAACAAGTGCACAAAACATATCAATACACTTTTACGAGCACTGAATAAAACAATTTTTGAGTATAAAGAACTATACAGAGATACTTGCAAGACAAATATGTTGATAGTTGACATTGATAAGGAAATTAGCAAAGTTCAAAAGTAGATAAATAATATAGCTGATAATATCATTGGTTCATCTGAACCTATATCAGTTATTGAACAAGAAATTGCTGGATTTAAGGAAAAACTAGAGAAGTTAGAGAAAGAGAAAGAAATGATAAAGGGAAAAGCCAGAGAGCTTAAGTGCAAACTCAGTCCTAAGTTAGATAACCTTATCTCTCTAAGGAAAGAAATCTCTGAGGCATTAATTCAAGGACAAAAGACACCGAAGGAACATATGCATCATCTCACCACAATTCAAAGAACTGAGGAAGCTATGAAGGATAGTAACAGGTTTATACAGAGCCTAAACTTGGTATTAGCAGACGTATTCCAAATTGTAACCAACCAGTTACAAAGTTCAAGCTGAAATATGCACTCATTTGACAATTTTTGTCATTGATGTCAAAGGGGGAGTAGTGGACAGAGAAAAATGGTCATCAGAGGAGATCATCTACTCAGGGGGAGCACAGATTTTTGGTAAAATTTTGGACTTCACTTTTTGGGACAGGTTTTTGGATTTTTCTCATGAGTGTTGCCATCAATGCCAAAGGGGGAGATTGTTGGCATTCTACACTCTAGTGAGAAATGATGTTGTTGTCATTGATAACAACCTACCGACAACCTACAGGAAGCCACCCAACATTCATTTGGTAAATCACTGACAGGCATCGACACCAACAGACACTTCACTAACAGCGACAAGAATGTATACCGGCACCCCAGCTGACAAGATTTTGTTTATTGTATTTAATTGTAAATATCTTTTTGTAAATCCGACATGGAATATTATAATAAGACTCATTTATGTATGAGGTCTTGTAAATCATTTTCATATAGAAGAGATAGGATGGACATGAATAATGTAGAAGTGATGAGCAAATATTAAGGCAGATCCTGTATAAGGGTTTATAGTTATAGTATGAGCTTAAACTGAACTGAACCTGGCATAGCAGATGCTAAATTGTAGCAGTATATTATAATGGATTCTTATAATCCATTTTGTAAGTTAGTGAGACTTCCTTTTGTAATTGAGCAGTGAGCTCTAGGCAGTTGGGCTTCTTGCATGTGCAGGCCCCTCCTGTAAGTAATATCCATTCATTGGCCAGTGAGTGAATATTGTGGGTCACAAATCCCACCAAGGTTTTTCCCACACCGGGTTTCCTCGTTAAACATATTGTGTTATGGTCTACTTTCTATGTTGTCTTTATTGTTCATATTTATAGCATTAATTCTTGTTTACCGATACACTATTTTAGAATGCAAAATACTTAATAAGGTTAAATATTTTGTCAACTGGTTAGATATTGATTCACCCCCCCCTCTCAGTATCTTTGGGACTATCATTAATCCTAACAAGAACAAGGGACAAACCTTCACTATCTAGAATACTCCCTGAAAGAAGGTTGATCTAACTACAACCAGTGAAGACTTGTAGACAATAATGAAGACCGGTGCTGCAAGAAGGAGGAACAATGCAGATCCCAAAGGAAAAGGTAAAATAGGAGAAGACAACTTCACCAAAAGCAAGAACATGAGAAGACAAAAAAGAAGACATCCTACCAGTAGAAGACAAGGAAGTGCTACTGCCCACAAGACAAAAAAAATGTGGGAGAAGAAGAGATCAGATGAAAGAAATGTAAAGAATGGACAGCCTAGGATCCATCCTAAAAGGAGGAGAAATGGAGATGCTTGACCGGTAAGATCTCCTCATGTATGGCAGAATAATTTTGTAAGTCATATTCCATCCTTCTCCAATTATTTCTTTGCATGTAATGGTCATGGACATAGGGCATAAGAATGTAGAAAGAGATCTAGAAGGAATAATCTAGGATCTCATAGATATCATGCAAATGAGCAAAATGTATCTAAGAGTCGATACATACATATCCCCTCTCTTGGTTATGCAAATGATGTTTGTTATAACTACAATGGAATTGGCGATAGAGAGTTTGAATGTAGGAAGAGGAACTTGCAGTCACATGGAGGCCGGTATAGAAACTATGCTCAACATAGAAATGAATATAGATCATATGGAAGTCAGATATCTGCATGGAACCGAAGAAGAAATGTCCATGCAGGATCAAGAGGTGCACCGGTTTTGGTTGTCAGACACAACAACATGACCAGAAGAATATGGTCAAACCGGTATGTTAAGAGATTCCCCAATCATGAAGTTGATGTTGTGTGCTACTATAGCACTACTTCTAGTTGTGATGTAGAGTCCGGAAATGAAAGGACCTATCGGCAGAAGAAGGTAAGACCTACTCCCAAGTCTGAAAATGGGAAGAAGAATGTGACCAAGCAGGTATGGAGGGAGAAGCAAGAAGATGTAACCATGGACCAACATTGTGCATTCAATGCACAAGTGACATCTCCTTAGGTTTAAAGGAGATGCAATACCTTAGGGGGAGTTACACATTGACCACATTATTCACCCCCTTAGTAGAAGAGGACAAGCTGAAGAACAAGATGTTGTCGGTATGAAGGATGGAAATGCGAAGATAAGTGTGTGTAGAGGTTGCCTTGGTTACACACCTACATATCAGAGTTGGATCACTACTACATGTGTCAATGGATGGAGATTATCAATTGAAATCAGATGCATAGTGACACAAAATGTTAGGAGATATAGGAAGGTGCTCCGGTAGTGATGATGGACTGATACAGGAAATCAGTATGTGCAGGATGTTACCAGAATGAATACTAACAGGTACTTGCAAGTTATGTAAGACAATGAGGCTGGAGATCAATGCATTAGCCTCAGTAACATGGAATGGACATTATGTCTCAGGTGGTGTTGATGAAGACCTAAATGACATATGTTGGCCTGGTTGTTGATCATGCAGGCATATATATTTTTGGACTAACTGGTTTATTTCATGGCATGATGATGACATTGTATGGCATTCTGAAGATCTAGGATCATGTCATAGGTTATGATGGATATAATAGAGCTGAAATATCATTAGATGATGACATACACACAGCTCAACCAGTATATAGTGAAGCGTAGAGCTCTAGTGTTGGACCTGATAGGCAATGGTGGACATGAGTTGTATGACTCAAAGGGGAGTTCAAGTGTTTATGAAGTTGAGGTGACATGCTTGAACTTATGAGGTACTAACTGCCTAAACTGTAGATGATGGAAAATGTTGTAGGAATATCCAGGAGGATTTCATGATTAAGGGTATCTACGTTTCATTTGGTTGGTCGTATTCATAGTACAATCACACTTGATTCTAAAGAAATTTGGGATCAAACGGGAGCTCATGTAGTCTGATCGATAGGTAAGCAGTATTTACTAACACAACCTTCTACAAATTGAGTACTTTAACAATTTGTATCAGATTTGCATGCTCAATTGGTGTTAGCTGAAGGTTGAGTCCTCCATCTCAAGAGCTATAACTTGAGAAATTATACCAATTGGTATCAAAAGAGGAGATGCATCTGGTAAAGGAAAAGGGGAGAAAAATTTATGCCAATTCCTGGTAGATAGAAGGAGGAGTGATATCTTGATAGTACCCTTTGCCATTGTTATCAAAGGGGGAGAAAGACTATGTAGTATGTCGGGTACAACATGTGTTGACATCAATGCCTAAGGGGGAGATTGTTGGCATTGTGTTGTCATAGATGTCAACCGGTATACAAGGACAAATGGTATGGAAGTATTATTGACATGAAGTCATTGATGTCAACCAGTGTTGTAGGTCACTAGTAAACAAGAAGAATGTCATTTAGAGGAATGACCACTGGAGTCACAGTTGAGTCACCAGTACACAAGTTAGTGTCTGACTTGTATGGAAGATATGCACAAGAGACCGATATGATATAACAACTAGTACATGATAATATCTATGAGTGGGAAAGATGTTGAGATATTGATTGTGATGAAGAGGTAGAATGTTACTTAAATCACATCAACATAGGAGGAGAAAAATGTACAGGTCACTGATATGTTGTGTGGATGCAAAACAACAGGACTCCCACCAAATGAAGATGTATTCACCATGTGAAGAGATGACTGATAGTGAATGTACTCACACCAAATAACATGTGTCTATTTGAAGTTATGTTGCACAAACAGGGAAGCCACATGAGTACATTGCAGGATGCAGATGACAAGGATCCACTACCACTAGTAAGTGGAGCTTATCTCCTATTATACATAGTGTGCATCATAGTTCTGTGAGATAAGGAAGAAGAGGTAAAGGTAGGTGTTTGAAGACTGACACCAATTCTAACTAGTGAAACAAAAGGATGCCTTAGGTGCATGTAATCAGAGATGTGCATCGGATCAGAAAGCGTTGGCATATTGTGCCACCGGGATAGAAAAGGAAGAGTAAAGAAGTAATGGGTTTGTCACCATGACAAACTGGCTGAGATGATGTCCAATCTAATGGTAAAGAAGGCAAAGTGGAGTAGCTACAAATAGAGAATGCAACCGGCATACAAATGCCTTAGATGGTATCAATCAAAGGTTGATGATATGGTGTCATCGGGATGGCTACCGGTGAGCATGAGAACCGGTAAGGAAGAAAAGAGGATAAGTGATGTGCTCCTACCTGATGTGAATGAGCATGCTATGGATAGAAATGTCTAGCAACCAGTTAAGGTGTTCCATTGACAGATTAGAAAAGTGCAGACATGAAGGGTAACTGGTAAAGTGTGAGATATCGGTAGGGTTAGTAAACTGGCAGAAAAGAAGGACTGGTTGAGTGTTTGGTCAGTGATGTTGTCTGAACCGACACAGAGGTCCAAGCTAAGGTGGATGTCAATAAAGGTGCCACATGGAGTCAAGGTGGCAGACATGCATGCAGTGGTAGATGGAGTGTGCACCGAAGAGGTTGTTGCAGAGTGGGTCGATACTAATTGTAGACCCCATAAATCATGGGATGTGTTGCAGAGGAGTTGCAGAAGTGTGCGCCTCAAAGAAAGTCAACTAGAGGTGATCGATGGGATGCATCGATCAATGCAGAGTGTCTAGGTGCAGAATGAGCAAACGTGTATTGGAAGACACGTTAATGGAAATGATATGTAGATAGTTGTCTTGGAGCTCATATGGAATGAGATCTAATTGGATTCAATGTGCCTCGTGATTAGTGGAAGAAAACCTAAGGTGCCAAGTTTGAATGTTGCTCTTGGTGGCAAAGTTTGAATACAAATATGCGGGCCAAAGATAGATTTAATCATGCCTTAAGGAAAGATACTGCAAGTTATGAACAAGGCCGAATAGAGAAGTAGATGAAGTGTAATATATGCAGAGGATCATAGAGATCGAGCAGTGGGGAGACAACTGGTTATAGGTTTTGGTGAAGGCTTAACCGGTGAGGTTAAAGAAACTGACATGATACTGATTGGGAGAGAATTAGTGCATTTGAGAGAAGATCAGTGAAATACTCAATGAGTACCAGAAGAGAGATTGAGTGTGGAAAGAGTCTAGGGTTGCAGAGTTCAACTAGCAATAGTGAGGTAACTGGTAGGGAAGAATTGCAGAAGATTGCAGAGTAGGTAAGCAAGAGTTACAAAAGAGTGGAGAGTAGGCAAGCAAAAAACAGGCAAAATATTGTACTAGTGGAGAGCAGCAGAGAAGTTGAGAGAAGCAGCAGAGAGAGAACTAGCAGTGAACTTGACAAGAGATCCAATAGAGAGATTTGAAGAAGTGTTACAAAATCCTTTTGTAACAAGGTTATTAATTTGTAAATGATTATATTTTGTATTCACTGAACTGTAGCTCAGTGTAGGGGTTGTAGTTCCTTGGGTTGGTTCCCTAAATCAGGGGTTGGTTCTCCTTGGATTGGTGCCCTAAAATTAGGGGTTGGTGCTCCCTGGTTTGGTACCCTAAACACTGTAATCAAAGATTAATTGTGAGGCTAGATTGGAGCAGTAGTCTCCAGTAGCACTTATCATCGAGGTTTTTCCCATCTTAGGTTTTTCTCATATATGCTAGTGTTATGTGATGTCCCTTTTTGTGTGAGTGCACTTGTGATTAGTTTCCCCACTAACCAGTAAGCCTGCATTGAGTTAGATCTGATAACTGGTATACACACATAGCATAATTAAAGGGAAAAGATTGAGAACCACTAATTCAACCCCCTCTCAGTGTTGCATTGTGTCTAATAACAGAGTCCTGAACGACATTCACAGAAAAACTAGTAATAATATTTCCAGCAAACTATATAAAATCCCATATAATATAAACTTTCTTCCTCAAATATTATTTCTGAAACAAAATTGAAATTATAGAATATGAAAATATTTCTTCAACCCATCTCCTAGAAACAATGTGCAGACACAAAGCAAACATAGAGAATCCATTAAAATTAAAATGCAAAGGCTCAAGCTCCAACCTACAACCAGAACTGATGGAATATAGCTAGAGAATATCTTCCGACAAAGCCAAGCCAAAATCCAACCAACCTCCAGCTAAAATCCAAGTACAAAAATCAATAGCCAAAGGAAAATACTTGTAGGGAAAATTTTCAGAGAATAGAGCATCTGAAAATCATCACATGAATGAAAATAAAAAGCAAACAATAACCAAAACCCTAGCCTCAATCTTGACCAATCAAAACATTCCATTTTGGAATATATTTTACCAACCCCACCATATAATATAATTTATTCTTCCATTTCAAATTTAGCCAATGAGAGTAGAGGGAAAGTATAGTAAATATAAAATGTGTTTATACAACCAAGTGGGAATTTATATTATTATTTTATTTTAAAGTGTTTATAAACCCCACTTAAGAAATAAAAGTCAAATTATTAAATAAACATAAGCTATAAATATAATTAACCAAATGGGGATTAAATAAAATAAAAGCTCATAAAATAAGTTAAAGAACCAAATAAACATTAAATATCAAATAAATACTAAACCATAGTAAATTAAATAAATAATTAAATACCAATAAAGGATTAAATCATAAATGTTAAATAAATATTAAACAACAATATAGATTAAGCAATAAATACTAAATAAATATTAAAAAACACAAAATAAATAAACTTAAAATATCAAATATTTAAATACTCAAGGCCAATAAATTAAATACATTAAAATAAACATTACTAATATAAAACTACACATCAAGAGTCGCATAATGAATCTAAACATAATCAAATAGATCAACCATCACTAAACATACTCACAATACTAAAAGGACCAACTTACTAACTGACATGGTGAATTAAGCCAAGATGCAGATAACTCATAGTGAACAACTTAGACCTAAAGTATTTGAAAGGAACTTGTGTCATCTCCGAACCACATAAGCCATTAGGATAAAGGGATGCAAAGACCTGTGAAGCCAGGTGGAGTCGATGACTAGTACCAGCAAGATCCTTTAACCACAATACAACATATACATATACATATATAGAATAAGCAAGCAATAGAGAATCGCGATGACACATACCGCTCACAATGAGTGATGTGGAATCATCTCTATCACGAAGACAATCAAACAATAGTCAAGTCAAACACATCTCATAAACATCTCATCAAATGTGATCTTGAAATAGGGTTAGCGTAATCATAATCATCATCAAAACCATGATAAATATAATCTATCAATAATCCATCACATAGTAAGCATATGGAATCCATCAAGCACATATATCCATCACATCACATGATCAATAATGATAGTGCTAGGGAGAAGCCCATAGGAGGACCAATTAAAGCTAAGTATAAACTTCTTGTTAAGAGACTCCTTCAAATGAGAGTGGAAAGGTTTTGGTTTTCTTGATACGGCCCACTTTCAATGTTCACAAGATTCACTCAACCCAAAACTTCCTCCTTGAGCTCTTCCCATCATTTGTTCATACACTTGCTCAACTCAACTCCTTGCTCACATTCCTCAACCTATCAACTTCAACATATGGATACCCCTGCTCACCACACACTATTTATGTTGTTTCTTGGTAGAATTTAGATTCTTCAAAAGGTTTAAAAAGGGAGTTAAAACCCTTCATCTATTCATTTCTTGCAAATGAAAACCAAGAAATTTTTAAACTATGAAACTTACTCTATTCTGGTCATGAAATTATAGTCATGAACAATAATTAATAACTCTCAAAATACTAATCATCAAAACAATCTCTTTGGTCAGATTATAGACATGTTAGCTATAGAACTTTCCTCCAAGTTATAGAAAGATCTAACGGTTGAATCAAAAGTTGTGATGATTTTTGAAAAATAGGGCTAAAAAGGGCTACTAGCCGACTAGGCCTAATTTAGGGTATTTTTGCTCATACTGACCAATGATGGCCATTTCCACATTAGGATTTGTATTGTATGCTATTAGAAATGTCAAGGCTCAATTATTTTTGTAGTTTTAGTTGCTGAGGAGGTTGTTTGGGGACTGTCCACCATTTTAGGTATTTTAGTAGGGTATACTAGGGTTTAGACCCACACAACATAGGAAACCAATACTACTTAGCCAACCAAGATTCCAAACTGTCAAGAACCTCCTACCACACCATATTGATCCCTCTTGTATTTCTATCCTATAGGCATTAAAGCGAACATATGGCATTCAAACTGAAACTGTCATTAAATTCACAAAAATAGTGAACTCACTGTTATGCACTTAAACTAAGAATGCTTTATAGAAAGCAGCCTGCTCTAACAAACCAAAATGACTCTCAACACTCTTGGGAACATTCTTAGACCTTTGTCTCACAGATTTGTCCACTCCAATTAGTTTTGGGTGCAAATTTTGAGTTTTTGTCCATGATACTAGCCAAGTAACCCATACTTGCCTAGTATTCACTCAAATCCTTCTTCCAATCATAGCTCTGGCACAAAATGAGACATATATACACTATGTACATGAATACCAACTTGACCAAGTCCATTTTTGGGAGCCCAGACCTTGATTAGTCAAGTTGTTGCATTTTTAAGCCACAAACCCTTGACAGGGTAGCGAATTGGCAAAAACTAAAAGATTTTATTTGATAAATTGAAACTCGGTAAACACCCTAACACAAAGAATGAAAAAAACTTCATACAACCATGACAAAAAATCCCATGAAAGAACAGTATGGAAATATTGCTCTGTACGGATTGTCACAATAATTTTTGCTCAAAAAGCATGAAACACAGCCATATTTTATTAATTTCCTCTTGCTAATACAAAGCCAACCTATTTACAATGTTTGAAGTGTCCTTATATAGGTACACTCAAACCATTTCAACCCTTATGGCATCCATAACTACCTTGTGGAGTGATTTTACAACTTTTCTCACTTTTTGTCGAAATATTGCTTGACAACATTGGTAATTTTTGACTCTTAGTGCATTTTTTACCTATAAGACAAATATCTTCCACCTAATCATTTGAGATGGTTTAAAATAAATAAATACACCTACTCCAATTCCTTTCTAGGCTTGTTACAAGGTTTTGAGCATATTTTCACTATAATGCCATTTTTGGCTTACAAGGCACTATGGGCCAGAAGTTGAAAGAAAACTTGAGAAAAACTATCTAACCAACTCTAAGATAAATTTAAACTATAATGAAACCTAAAACACACAATTGCAATATTACTATAGTCCTTTATTCAATTCTTGATCCCATCAGGATCAAACAAACCAAAATTTTGAAGGTGCTCCTGCACCATACTCCCCAAAATTGAAAAAGTTCCAAGTCCTCTTGGAAATGATACCTACAAATCATATAAGCTTCATCTTTACCTTTTGCATGTACTTGTCCTTGGCTTCATCATGCATGGCCAAATGAAAAGCTCCTTCCTTCATCTTCACTCTAGGCCTTGCTTCAAAAATCAACATCCACCATAGCTATGGCCACTCATAAGGTGTAGATGATACCATCAACTACCATTCCAGAAAACTCTCAGTCTAAGAACAACTCCATGAATAGATATGAGAAATCTCAATGAACTTCATCTCAAAGTGAGGAGAAGTGCTCATTTGTGGGGACCAATATAGGTGCTTGGTGTCATGCTTCAGGAACCTAGGATAGAGCATTTTTCCCATGAAGGTCAGGACACCTTCATAAAGACTACTACCAATCTGATAGTGTTCATGCATGTAGAGATCTGTAGTAACATAATGATCAATAACAACTATCTCTATATCCTACTTGTTAATAGGCTTCTCAAGTGCACGTGACCCTTGTACCATGCCTTCTTCTTGTCTAATATGTTCAACAACTCCATCATCAGGGTAAAGACTGTGTGCTCCAGCCACATTGCTCTCTAACCCTTTCTCATCCTCAAGAACCTTTGCCATATGAGGTTCCTCTTCAACTCTTTGCTACTCACTCTTCACTCCAGCATGCATCTACTGCCCAAAGTCACTGAATGGATTGTCTACCTCTTCAACTTCACCTTCTATGGTACTTGGGGTCACTTCTTCCACTAAACTTCCATTGTGTACTGCTGCACCATTTTCTTCTTCAACATCTTCCTGTCTCTTTTTCTCTAATTCTTCTTTAAGCTCCCTCAATCTTGCTTCATTTGCTTCTAAAGCCCTTCTTAAAGTTCTCAACTCATCTCGTTTCTTTTGTTCTTCTTCTCTCTTTGTTCTTTCAACTTCTTGTTTCCTCAACTCTTCTTCGTCTCTTTTCTTATTTCTACCAAACATTAGTTCTTTCCACTTCTTGTAAGCACCTACTATCTCTTTCTCAGATTTTGTTAAGTCCATCTTCACCCCTATATCCCAGACCTTTCGCTTGCTCTGATACCAATTTGATAGGGAGAAGCCCACAGGAGGACCAATTAAAGCTAAGTATAAACTTCTTTTTAAGAGACTCCTTCAAATGAGAGTGGAAAGGTTTTGGTTTTCTTGATAAGGCCCACTTTCAATGTTCAGAATCTTCACTCAACCCAAAACTTCCTCCTTGAGCTCTTCCCATCATTTGTTCATACACTTGCTCAACTCAACTCCTTGCTCACATTCCTCAACCTATCAACTACATATGGATACCCCTGCTCACCACACATTGTTTATGATATTTCTTGGTAGCATTTAGATTCTTCAAAAGGTTTATACAAGGAGTTAAAACCCTTCATCTATTCATTTCTTGCAAATGAAAACCAAGAATTTTCCAAACTATGAAACTTACTCTATTCTAGTCATTAAATTATAGTCATGAAGAGTCATTAATAACTCTTACAATATTAATCACCCGAACAATCACTGCGGTCAAATTATAGATATTCTAGTTATATAACTTTCCTCCAAGTTATAGAAAGATCCAACGGTTGAATCTAAAGTTGTGATGATTTTTTCAAAACAGGGCTAAAAAGGGCTACTAGCCGAGTAGGCCTAATTTAGGGTCTTTTTGCTCATACTTACCAATGATGGCCATTTGCACATTAGGAGTTGTATTGGATGCTATTAAAAATGTCAAAGCTCAAGTATTTTTGAAGTTTTAGTTGCTGAGGAGGTTGTTTGGGGACTATCCACCATTTTAGGCATTTTAGTAGGGTTTACTAGGGTTTAGACCCACACAACATAGGAAACCAATACTAATTCACCAACCAAGCTTCCAAACTATCAAGAACCTCTTGCCATACCATATTAAGCCCTCCCCTATTGCTGTCCTACAAGCATTAAACCGAACATATGGCATTCAAATGAAACTGTCATTAAATTCACAAAAACAATGAACTCACTATTATGCACTTAAACTGAGAATGCTTTATAGAAAGAAACCCGCTCTAACAAAATAAAATGACTCTCAACACCTTTGGGAACATTTTCAGACCTTTGTCTCATAGATTTGTCCACTCCAATTAGTTTTGGGTGCAAATTTTGAGTTTTTGTCCATGATACTAGCTAAGTAACCCATACTTGCCTAGTATTCACTCAAATGCTTCTTCCAATCATAGCTCTGGCACAAAATGAGATATATATACACTATTTACATGAATAGAAACTTGACCAAGTCCATTTTTCAGAGCCTAGACCTGGATTAGTCAAGTTGTTGCATTTTTAATCCACAAACCTTTGACAGGGCAGCAAACTGGCAAAAACTAAAAGATTTTACTTGATAAACTGAAACTTAGTAAAAACCCTAACAAAAATAATGAAAAAACTTCATACAATCATGACATAGAATCCCATGAAAGAACAGTATGGAAATATTGCTCTATACGGACTGTTACAACAATTTTTGCTCAAAAAGCATGAAAAACAGTCATATTTTATTAATTTCCTCTTGCTAATACAAAGCCAACCTATTTACTATGTTTGAAGTGTCCTTATATAGGCACACTCAAACCATTTCAACGCTTATGGCATCCATAACTACCTTGTGGAGTGATTTTACAACTTTTCTCACTTTTTGTCAAAATATTGCTTGACAACATTGGCAATTTTTGACTCTTAGTGCATTTTTGACTTATAAGACAAATATCTTCCACCCAATCATTTGAGATGGTTTAAAATCAATAAATACACCTACTCCAATTCCTTTCTAGGCTTGTTACAAGGTTTTGAGCATATTTGCACTATAATGCCATTTTTGGTTTACAAGGCACTATGGGCCAAAACTGGAAAGAAAACTTGAGAAAAACTATCTAACCAACTCTAAGATAAATTTAAACTATAATGAAACCTAAAAAACACAATTGGACTCTTACAATAGTCCTTTATTCAATTCTTGATCCCATTAGGATCAAACAAACCAAAATTTTGAAGGTGCTCCTGCACTAGATAGTATCAACATCCATATAGATCATCAAAATAGAATATGTCCAATAGTGTCTAACATCAATAATAAGTAACTGAAACAAATGAGTAATTATCATCGAAATCATCAAAATATAGTCTAGATAAGCTGATCAAGTATGAAATAAAAGTCAACTCTAGTCAAAATTGGTCAAGGGTGGACACTACATCCTTCCCCCCTTTCCCTAGGCTTACTCTTGGAAGCCCAAGAATAAATAAGGGTACAAATATCTCATCTATGCTACATCTGCCCATACACCTCTGAGGGACATGTCTATGCTGAAGAATGTGCATGGGCTCCATAAAAAGTTGCCCATCCACAACTTGTAAAGCATTCCAATCCAAAACATGTGAAATATCAAGATGATATAACCTCAAAACTTAAACATGAAAGACATCATGGATGCAGGACAAGCTAGTTGGCAAGGCAAGGCGATAAGCCACAAGACAAATCCTTTCCAAAATCTTGAAAGGTCCCATAAATCATGGCACTAAGTTAGAGCCAATTCCATAACGGATCAGACTCTTTCGTGGGTGAACTCTCAAAAACACCTTGTCGCCAACTGAAAACTGCCTGTCCATACAATGTGCATCTGCATATTTGTTCTATCTATCCTATGCGACCATGAAATGCTCTCTAGTGTGAGCCACCTACTCCTCCATATCTTGTAACATCTCTGATCCAATATGAACTCTATCCTCCATATAGTCCCAAGTCAGGGGTGTACGATATGATCTACCATATAATGTCTGATAAGGAGACATACCAATATAGTTGTGGTAACCATTATTGTATGCAAACTCAACCAAATAGAGGTAATCCTCCCAACGAGATTGTTGATCCATCACATACATCCTCAACATGTCCTCCAAAATCTAGTTCACCCTCTATGTCTGTCCATATATCTCGGGGTGATAAGTTGAACTAAAGTTCAACTGCATCCCTAAATCATGCTAAAGTGTTGTTGAGAATGCTGATGTGAACACTAGATCACAATTTGATATGATCCACTGATGAATACCATGCAACCTCACAACTCCCTCCAAGAAAACCCGAGCTACTGTCATTGTATACGATGATCTGATCGGAGAAAAGTATGCTACTTTGTTCAAATTATCCATGGTGACCATAATAGCATCATGACGACGTGAAGACACGGGAAAACCAACTATAAAATCCATAGAAATAATATCTCATTTCCATCCTGGAACCAAATGTGACTGTAATAATCCTACAGGATGTTGATGCTCTGCCTTCACTCCCTGACACTCTGGGCAACATGACAGAAAATCTATAATATCACTCCTCATACCAGACCAATGATATATCTGTCTCAAAATTGTGTGCAACTTCTTGACACCTGGATGTGTCAACTAAGGTGCACGATGTGCCTCTGACATGATCAAATCTCAAAGACCGTCTGATGGTGGAACATAAATGCATCCCAAATGTCTAAGATGTCTATCTGACTTAACTAAATAACCTGCATACGTAGCTACCCTCAAGAGCTCTACCTATGGCAACCTCTGCAATAATCTCCTGATACCACACATCTAAAGGAATGGCACTAAGAATATGACTCCTCAAATCCACACTAAGAGACACTACTGAAATCTCATGTCTCCTGTGACTAAATACATTTGCTACCACATTCTCCTTACCCTCGATGTATCTCACCTCAAATTCGTATTCACATAAAAAATCCATCCAATGCCTCTACCTAGCATTCAAATTTGGCTGTGTGAAGATATACTACAAACTGTGGTGATCATTGTGCAACTCAAATCGATGCCCAAGAAGAAAATGCCTACATCTAACTAAAGCATAAACCACTGTCGCTAACTCTAGATCATGGGTGGGATAATTCTGCTTATGATCTTTAGGTTTTCATGACTCATATGAAATTACACGACCATCCTACATCAACATTGCTCCTAGACCCTCCAAATAAGCATCTATATACACCACAAAATTCCCCAAAGGGTCTAGCACTGCTAGAACAAGTGCACTAGTCAAACACTTCTTAAGGATCCAGAATGTTGTCTCACATTGTTCTGTCCAAACAAAATTCTTCCCTTTCCTTTGAAGAGAAGTGATAGGATGGGCTATCCTAGAAAAATCCAAAACATATCTAGGATAATATCGTACTAAACCCATGAAACTACGCACCTCTCCCACATTAGTGGGTGTTGGCCAATCAAAAATCACTTGAATCTTCGAGGGATCAACTATGATACCTTCTCCTAAAATAACATGACCAAGATATCTCACCTCTATTTGGAAGAACTCATACTTTGCCAAATTGGGGCATAGCTGATTCTCCCTAAGACACTGCAAAACCTATCTCACATGATCCTCATGCTCCTCAACTAATCTCAAATAAATCAAAATATCATCTAGAAACACAAATACAAATCTATCCAAATACAACCTGAATACACCATTCATCAAGCTCCTGAAAACCGATGGTGCATTCATGAGACCAAAAGGTACCACTATGAACTCATAGTGGCCATTTCTAGTATGGAAAGCTATGAAAAGAATGTCTACCTCATGAATCCTCAATTGGTGATACCCAGACTTAAGGTCAATCTTGGAGAAGACCTTTGCATCTTTAATCTGATGAAACAAGTCATCTATCTGAGACAAAGGATATCAATTCTTCACTGTCACCTTATTAAGTTGCATGTAATCAATGCATAATCGAAAAGATATGTCCTTCTTCTTCACAAATAACACAGGTGCACCCCAAGGGGACACACTAGGATGAATAAACCCCTTTGCCAACAACTCCTCCAACTGAACCCTCAACTCACTCAACTCTTGCGTGGTCATCTAACATGGAGCTTTAGAGATAGGCTCAGCTCCTGGCACCAAATCAATCTTGAAATCTATATCTCGCCGAGGGGGCATACCCAAAATATCACTAGGAAAAACATCTGCAAACTCCTGAAGAATGGGATGTTATTGTAATAAATCCTTTGAACTAACTCCCTCATCTACATCCTTCACTCTAACTGCAAATAGCTGGGAACCCTTATGGACACACCTCTTCATCTACATAGCAGAAATCATGCGAGGAGAGATAGGTCTCTGAATACCTACAATCTCCACACGCTTCCCACTATCATCCACACACTGCACCCTCTTATCTCTACAATCTATCTATGCTTGGTGAGATCCAAGCCAATCCACACCATGAACCACATCGTAAGATCCTAGAGACATAACACGAAGATCCATAGAAGTATGGAAATATCCCAAAGCTAAAGGACAACTAAGCACAAGAGATCCACTACCACCTTGGACCTCGTAGCTAACTCAACCTACCACCTATCATCTTTGTTTGTCGTAGCAAGCCTATATCGCTCTACTAGAAAAGGAGAAATAGAATCTGATGCTCCTGAATCAAATAATACTGAACAAGAGACACCACCTAACACACATGATATCTCCACAATGGTGGCCTGATTCTTAGCTTGACAGTTATCAACTGCCACTAATACACGATGTGACCTACCTGCATATCCAATTGTAGGCTCAAAAGTAGTTGGGTTTTTCCGCCCTGACATCTGAGAAATATGCTAAGGATAATGAATCACAATGTGTCTTGGTTGTCTACATATAAAGAAATCTCTACTACGAAACACTCTACTACCTGATGTTGTACTTGATTGTTGAACACTATCTCTACTAGAAGTTGGCTGAAAAATTTGCACTGGCTAAGAAGGAGTAGGTCTCTTATCACACTAATGACTATGACTCCTGTCACCCTGAAATCTGGCACCCCATACAAAGTTATGCCCCTAAGAATACTTCTTCCTAAATCGTTGACCATTGCAGAAAGAAGAAGGATGGCTCTTAAAAAAACCTGAAGACAGTTGTTGAGAACCTCTCACAATAGATCCTGTAATGGGTGCACTAATTATCTTCCCTCTTGTTGCACCTCCTAATGCTAAGGCAAGATTCTCCTCTTCTATCCTCGCCTTCTCCATCGCTACCTCCAAGGTCTTAGGTTCGTGCATCTGAACCTCTCCACTAATATGATCACTAAGACCTCTCACAAAGTGTTGAATCAACATCGGCTCATCATCTACAATCCCAACAAACTAGATAAGCCCAAAGAACCTATGGTCACATTGCTCCATAGTCATCCTTTGCTATCTCAAATCCTAGAACTCATCATCCTTGCTCTGCCTCCAATGCTCTAAAAGAAATCTAGCATGAAACTGCTCCAAGAATAGCTCCCAAGAAATTGTTGCTATGTCCAAATGCAGATTTTGTTCATCCATGTGCCACCATGTCATCACAAAATCATGTGGTGCATAATCGTGCATCTCGCCTTGGTGTTACTTCTACACGGGTGCATAGAAAAACACCTACCTAAGTCCAATAACCATGTCTCTACTTCCATGCCACTTCCTAAGCCATCAAAGGTAGGAGGATGAGTCATCATTGGATCTCTCATGTGACTAGCTACAAGCGCTTCTTGATCCCCCTCAACTATCCTCCTAGGAGAATGCAAATGCTCTCTCTCCTAATGCTTCGAATTACAAGATCCCTCCTACTAGTTCTCCTCCTGTCTCAGTCCTAGGTGACCAAGAAGCTCTTGAATCACGTTAACCAACTGTAGAATCACATCATCTCTATGTTGATCCTATTGCTTCTCCTCATGGTGTGACTCCTCAGAAACCTCATGATGAGGATTCCTACGAGTACCCATGCGATCGACATGACGACGATCTCTACTCCTAGCAGGCATCTTGTCTAAGAAAGACACAAAAGAAAACTATAAGCTAACCACCTAGGGCAACTATAACAAGAAAATAAATAGCAGGGATAAAACCATTGGGCTATCCCATGATAAATGCTAACATGCACAATGGGATCAAATGAAACCAAAGTACCTAGTTTTTTAACATGGGCTCTAATACCAAATGTAATACCCACCAAAATACCCTAGAGAAACTAAGGAATCTAACATACTAATGGAGATAAAAAAAAATATTTAACATCTATGATCAACTAATGCAACATATAACTCTATCTAGTTACATTCATTAACCAATTAACCATTATGAACATGCATCATTACACATTTCATTAATTTACTCAAGCGGAAATAAACATAAACAACATTAATCTTTCCCTAGGGTACTTCAATGTCATTACTTAATTAACTTTCATAATTACATCCTACTCACATGATAATCACATAATTATCTACCACTTAACTAGAATATTACATTTAACCATTTCAATGCAAGACTAACCCCCTTAGATCTACATTCATTTTATGAACCAAATCCAAATGTATTTTAACCCAACATTTCCTATCTACATGTTTTTATCCTTTCCATGATAATGCAATCCCAAAGCATAGGTACATTCCATCTTTACTAATCCATTTAAACATACGTCAGTTCCATTTAATTCCCTAACATGACAATTTATTTTAGCATTAATTCCAAATGCATAATGCAAGAATCTTAATGCAACCTTTATATTTAATAGTCCCTTACCTACAATGCATAATTTCCTTTCTACCAATGCATCTACATATATCACTCATCTAATTATATTATCCAGCATTCTCATTAATACTAATCCATTCATTAAGGTTCCTTCTCATTTCAATCACATCCTAATCATTTCATAGAATTCAATTTCAATTGATACAATTAAGCCATAATATAAATCCATTCCCTTTTATTTTCCGGTACACTTAAGGACATTTCTTCCATTCTATAAGTACAACGTGATACATCATATAGTCTTATTACAATCCATGACATAATCTTGAATTCCAACTACTACCTTCTTATAATTATAGTTACATAAAACACATCATGAGCATAGCTCTTCCGATTACAAGATCCCAACTACTACACACTAGAATATCACATTACATGAATTGCATCAAATTCATTACATAAATCTGCTACAAGGTACATCCATAATCATCATGAAGAAGAATCTGCATCCTTGCAAGAAAAAACCAAGAGAACATCCCAATGGATAAAAAGCACCAGCCACCCACCCATGTGGAACAAAAGGATCCACTCCCCATGCTAGGAGATGACACAAGCTCCCAACACACACTCTAAACCTAAGTTGGCACCTATAACTAGAGAGAATAATCACACAAGGGCTCTCATGCAAGAACCAATCACAATACAACAATAATAAACTCCTAGATGTGTACAACTCAACACGACATAAATGCATCCAATAAGGCATAATAATATATCATCAAGAGAACACATGTAGGAGTGGAGTGTCATCACATGCCATCCTAAAAATATAACAACATAAGGGACTATCCTGATGGACATGTGGAGCCATCTCAACCTATGAGAGATCAAGGGAGATTGAGTTTCCATAGCAATGGCCTTCTCATGGTTATCCTAATACATCCTCCCTAGGATCAATTCATGAGGCTCACATCAATTTTATCTTAACTAATGACTCTAACTACCCAACCCATTAATTATTAGGTTATCACTTATTTACAAATCATGGTAAAACTCCTAATGTGCCTTGGTGGTCTAGACTTCATGCATCCTTACAAGCAACCTCATGCAAGCCTATCTCTCGTGACCCCGATCATCACAAGGAAGCTCACTCCCCCTAACACGGCCCAACAATAAATCGCAAGAGGCTCTAAACCATAATAAAATATAAAAATATAGCATTCATATGTAGCCAAGAACATCTACGTGCATACTATTGCAACATACAAAAGGCTACAACATAATCAAACATAACAAATGAACCTTTTAGCCAACAATAAACAAAGGAATATCAAGCCATCAAATCTACTATCAAAAGTGAAAGTAAAATCACAACAAGGCCAACTCACTTGCTGGTCTAAAATAGCAAATCAAAATCTACTCATCGATCCATGGCACATCAACATGGAGAGAGTCCAAGAATCCACAATGACATAGGAAAGTAAATATACATAAACTCATCAAATTACTTTGAAAGTGATCAAAGATAAATCTGGAAAAAATCAACAGACCTCAATAAAGCCTTTGGTACAAAAATCCAGTTGGAAAATTTAATCAAAATAAGCAAAACTATGAAGAACACATAAATCAGTCATGTTCGCACATTCACACAATAGGTTAGTGCATTTATCCAACAGGTTAGCTCTTTTATACACTAGGTTATTGCTTTTACACAACACGTTAGCACTTTTACTCAACAGGTTAGCGCTTTTACTCAACATGTTAGCACATTCACTCAATAGGTTAGTGCTTTTTTTCAACAGGTTAGCGCTTTTACACAATAGGTTACCGCTTTTACTCAACATGTTAGCGATTTTATTAAAACAATGCAAATACATAAATTAAACAGAAAACTTAGAAAATTTTCGACCAAAATATAAAATTGTAAACAACCAAATTTCACGAAACAAGGACCAACAAGGTTGCCGAGAGTAGAGGAATAAATAGGTAAAAATAGAATAGAAAATAACCAAGTATAAACCAATATACACCAAAGTTTTCCTCACGACAAAACTTGCTGAGAGTTCCAGAATACACATATAGAAGCTCCAAACAATCTTGGAACACTCTCACAAAATAATCACACTCGGGAAAGGAGATCTTTGAACACCCAAACTAACCAAATCGAATCATAGGGTGAAAGTACAATCTCAGAAAAAACTCATAGAGTCGTGATCGACATTCATAGAAAAACCAGTAATAATATTTCCAACAAACTATATAAAATCCCATATAATATAAAGTTTCCTCCTCAAATATTAAATCTGAAACTATATTGAAACTATAGAATATGAAAATTATTTTTCGAACCATCTCCCGCAAACAATGTGAAGACACGAAGAAAACACAAAGAATTCATTAAAATTAAAATGCAAAGGCTCAAGCTCCAACCTACAACCAGAAGTTATGGAATGTAGCTAAAGAAAAGCCTCCCACAAAGCCAAGACAAAATCCAACCAAGCTCCAGCCAAAATACAAGTGCAAAAATTGATAGCCAAAGGAAAATAATTGCAAGGAAAATTTTCAGAGAATAGCCAACCCGAAAATCATCACGGGAATGAAAATAAAAAACAAAAAGTAACCAAAACCCTAGCCTTAATCTTGACCAATCAAAATATTCCATTTTGGAATATATTTTACCAACCCCACCATATAATATAATTTATTCTCCCATTTCGAATTTGGCCAATGAGAGTAGAGGGTAGGTATAGTAAATATAAAATGTGTTTATACAACCAAGTGGGAAATTATATTATTATTTTATTTTAAAGTGTTTATATACCCCACTTAAGAAATAAAAGTCAAACTATTAAATAAACATAAGTTATAAATATAATTAACCAAATGGGGATTAAATAAACCAAAAGCTCATAAAATAACTTAAAGAACCAAATAAACATTAAATATCAAATAAATACTAAACCATAGGAAATTAATTAAATAATTAAATACCAAGAAAGGATTAAATCACAAATGTTAAATAAATATTAAACAACAATAAAGATTAAGCAATAAATACCAAATAAATATTAAAATTACACAAAATAAATAAACATAAAATATCAAATAATTAAAAACTCCAGGCCAATAAATTAATTACATTAAAATAAACATTACTAAATATAAAACCACACATCCTGAGTCGCATAACGAATCTAAACATAATCAAATAGATCAACCACTACTAAACACACTCACAATACTGAAAAGACTAGCTTACTAACTGACATGGCGAATTATGCCAAGATGCTGACAACTCACAATGAATAACTTAGACCTAGAGTATGTGAAGGGAACTTGTGTTATCTCTGAACCACATAAGCCATTAGGATAAAGACACTCTCAAACCTATGAAGCCAGGTGGAGTCGATGTCTGGTACCTGCAAGATCCTGCAACCATAGTACGACATATACATATACATGTATAGAACAAGCAAGTGATAGAGAATCACAATGACACATACTGCTGGCAATGAGTGATCTGGAATCATCTCTATCACAAAGACAGTCAAACAATAGTCAAACAGATCTCATAAACATCTCACGAAATATGATTATGAAATAGGGTTAGCCTAATCATAATCATCAGCAAAACCATGATAAATCTAATCTATCAATAATCCATCACATAGTAAGCATATGGAATCCATCAAGCACATATATCCATCACATCACATGATCAATAATGATAGTATCAACATCCATATCGACCATCAAAATAGCATGTGTCCAATAGTGTCTAGCATCAATAATAAGTAACTGAAACACATGAGTAATCATCATCCAAATCATCAAATATAGTCTAGATAAGTATATCAAGCATGAAATAAAATTCAACTCTAGTCAAAATAGGTAAAGTCAAGGGTGGACACTACAAGGCTTTTCTTGAAATCATGAAGCGTCTTTTGGGCACAGAATATTTGGTTTCTGAATTATTATACAGAACAAACATGGATTTTGTGTCAATGTTGGTGGCCTAGGGTTTATCATTTGGAACTAAAGTAGAGGTTGAATGGGTGATGGAATCTTGTGTTCCTACCCACTCACTTTGTAGATTGGTTTCTTCGATGGGAAGGGTGATTCTTGGGAAAGGATTGAGGAGACTGTTTGGGGAGGGTGTGATGATGGATAGTGTTAATGTTGAATATCTACCTTTTTCGTTGTGGAGAGATGGTGCAGACTGTGTGAAGAGAACCAACAAGGCTCAAGAAACATGGGAAGATTTGCTAGTGTATGTTCGCTTGATAGAAATTGAAAGAGAAATGGCTCATGATGCAAAGAAGAAACAAGACTACAAAAAGAAGACAAAGGCATGATATGCAGAAGGGCCGAGGTATGTGTTTGGCTAGAATGTGAAATCCAAGTAAAATTTGTTTTTCTTAATGTGTCCTTTTTTGTCTATGTAGGTTGGGACCTGTAACTTTGTTTATTTTAGGCATATTGGGTCTGGGTAATTGGTCAACATGGCATCTCTGTGTAGTTCATGGTGTCTCTATAGTTAATGGCGGTGGTAGTGTTTGGATATATTTCTTAGACTTTGGATTACTGGTTTAATCCTTTTTTATGACACTGGTGACATTATATGTAATTAACCAATAATTAATAATATTAAAAATTGTTAGGAATCCCATAGATACTGAGAGGGGGGGGGTGAATAAGTATCTAACCGGTGTTTATAATTTCTTAACTTAAAACATGCAGAACATAATATAATAGTGTACTGGTATGCAAGAAATAATGCAATAAATAGAATCAAGAACATCCACATGAAAAGCACACCATAACACAAGGTTTTAACGAGGAAACCCAGTGTGGGAAAAACCTCGGTGGGATTTGTGACCCACAATATTCACTTACTGACCAATAAGAGAATATTACTTACAATAGGGGCCTGCACATGCAGGAAGGCCAACTGCCTAGAGCTCACTGCTTAATGGGAAGTCTCACTGACTTACAATGAGGATTATACAAATCCAATATCTTGTACTGCTTTACAATAGCATCTTCAATGCCAGATTCAGTACCGGTTCCTACTCTGTTATTTACATATACCCCTTAACCTATATTTCGCATAATAGGTCTGCCTAATATTTTTCCCTAATGCTTACACGCACACTTCGAATGTCTATAATGATCTCTTTTATATATAAGAGTCATTTTACAACTTGTCAAGTTGGCTTACAAAGTTTTACAATAATAAGCAAAATATAACAAAATCATGTCGGCCTTTGTGCCGGTATACTTCCTTTCTTCTATGCCGGTGTAGAGTGTGATCTGCTGATGCCGGTGTAATGCCTTTGCCAGTGCCATAGGATTGCAAGGTTGCCATCAATGACAAAACCTTCAATCACCTACAATGTCTCATTGGAGTGTGTATATGCCAACAAAAACTTATTATCGATAAAAAAAAAACTTCACTTCCAACTCTCAACTATGACTCACATCAATCAATTTGTTTATCTCCAACATGCAACCCAATCTAATATTATTTATTATGGGGGATTGAAAAGATTTTTCTCAAGAATAAGGATAAGAATGAATATAATAATACTAATAATTTGATAATATAAATAATAATAATCTATTAAAACATAATAATACAATATAATAATATAATAATTTTTTAAGTGGAATAACAAACAAAAAAATATGATATCTTTTGGTGTACTTACCTTATTCCTCTAAAAATAGGTTGCTAGTTATTATTATTTTTATATTATAATTATGTATTATGAATAATTATCTTCTATATATAATTAATATAATAATAATATTAATAACTATAATGTCTATTATTTATTGTTGTTATTATATATATCAAATAAAATATTTATATATAATATATTTCATTATAATGTGTTTTATCTTTAAATTTATGTTATTTTAAAATGCACCTCTTCTATTTATTATCAAAATCAAATTATAACACATATAATTTTTATTTATATGTATATAAATTGATAGTTAACATGATTTTGCACTTAATTATACTATTTACCAAATCAATTCACCTCACAAAATAAACAAAAATACTTAAATAACAAATACATAAATAATAAATTTTATGTTCTAATACCATCACAACTATGTACTTTGATATTATTGTAAAATTCAAACAATTAGAACAGTATATACAAACAAGATATTTGTAACTAATGCAAAATAAATTATCATAAACGATTTCTTATATTTAAATATAAATTTACTAAACTCACATGAAATACATAATTTTTTAGTAAAGATAATAGATTTTAACCAGCTACTAAAACCCAGTTTCATCAATACATCAACATAAGAATAGTTGACACAGAGAAATAACCAAAGACAGGAACAAATTCTAGCTGGAACCTTCTATATGGGCAAAATAGTGACTACCAAAAACGCCACATAACAACACATCTACAACCAAGGCACCATAGTTATTTATTCAGAGTTCTTGAAAGATGAAACAAGCGGGCCGAATTCAAAATTCAAACAACTACAATGCTAGTGCACAAGAGAAAGATTTGTAATTGACATGAAATAAATGATCGGAAATGATTTAGCAACTTATTATAATAAATCTCCTTAGGATTCCCAATGATAATTATTTAATTAATTTAAATGGTCTTGTGTGCTGATTTTATTTGTTTAATAGAATAGATTAAGTTTCCAAAGTGCAAAGCTTAATTGTAGGCCCGACGACAAGTTGGGTATATCAAGCGTTACGAAGAAAGTGAAATTCTTGAAACTTGTCACAAGGAGGGAACTTAGGAAAAGAGATGATTGAAGCTCTTCAAAATCCCCTCAAAGTGATATGTGGCAATTGTATCCTATTCTTTAGCATCTAGATTTGGAAATATTCTTAGTAAGACCAAATCTTCCACCCAAATAGGCTTCGAGTAAAATGGAATGTTCCGAATTGGAAAAAGGCTAATTTATCTCATCATGGATGATTTATATTTATGAAATAAATAATATTTATAATTAATATTTGTTATGCAAGAGTTATGCAAGAGTTATGCAAAAGGAAGTTTCTAATTACATTTGTAGATATATTGAATGTGGGCACTCTTAGGAAGCTATTATTTTTGCATTGTAAGCTCTATAAATATAAGGATTTCTAGAGTTGCAAGAGAGGAGATCATTATTGCAAGGGTTATGATGCTGAATTTTTTCTAGGATGGAGCAGGCTATAGATATCCAATGGCAAGGGTTATGCTACCAAATTTGTTGTTGAAAAATGCAATGGCTCTTTGGTTTTGGAGTGTGGGGTTTTTTACCTAAAAGGGTTTTTCCCACGGTAAATCTGTATTCCATTCTTCTATCATTCTCTTCTAATTTTTTATTTTATGTTGCTGAAACTATTGTGTGGTCTAGCAAGATCTTAAATTGCAATCAATTTCCTCTAAGGGTTAATGTGGGAAATAAAATGCGTTTGATTCCTCTTTATGGCATAGTAGTGTGTATTTGTGTTGGATGTTGGATGTGCATACTAATCTCAATTGACTTTTATGGGATGTTTGTTATTCCCTTCATCTCCAATTTCATATAGCAGTAAAATGAAGGTTCTTGGAGACCCAATATGACAATATTACAAAACATATAACTGTGATCAAGATAGAAAACCACACAACAACATTTTTAGATATATAATAGGAAAAAGGTCTTTGAGTTCGAATGGTCCTTCTCTATCATATTGGAGCAATGTCATCCAATGCATCAATGAATTTCACTTTTAATGCTTAAGATCATCTAAGACCCTGGGTACATCCCCCATGGCCAAAGGTGGAGTGATGTTAAAATTTCTAGGTCCTCTTTCTTTCTTCTTCTTGAAGCATTATCCTCACAACCATTTTGCCTTAAGGTTAGAATCCCCTTAAAATCAACCCTTTTTTCTTAAAGTTAGAATCACTTGAAAATCGTTCTAATTAGAAATCTTATGTTCTTGTTTGTCTCTCTCTTTTAAGGTAGATTGGGAATATGATTCTCCTTAATAGAAGGTGACTGAATGTCTCCATATATCTTATTAGATTGTCAATGTCTATAATGGCAGCAATAGTATTCATCTCCTCTTTCATTCTCGCATAAGTGGATGTGGATGTTGTAGGTATGTTGAAGCTTCCAATCTTACTATAACCATCTGTAATCTGATGAAAATTGAATTTTCTTAGAAGTTTTAATCATTCTACATTCTATACTTTTGTTGGAATCAATGATATTAGAATAAAATTTAGAAGCCATTTTGCCTTCATTGTTAGAATCTGACAAAGATAAATAATCCTCACAACTTTTAGCCTTGACGTCTTCAATGGTAAAATGCTCAAAACATTCAACCATGGTGATTTTGATGATATAATTCTTACAAATTGTGCCTTGATTCTGTTGGAATCCAATAACACTGAGAGATGGGGGTGAATCAGTGTTATACTGGATGAATTAATTTTAGCCTTATTAAAACATGCATACACCAATCGGTATACCGGTACATACAGAATTGAAAGAAGTAAAGAAACCAATAAGCCAATCACATAAATGAGAATCATAACACACATAATTATATGTGGAAAATATCAAAGAGGAAAAACCATGGTGGGATTTGTGACCCACAATATCAATCCACTAGCCATATGAAGAGATATTACAAAATATAAGGGGCCTACAGTTGCAGGAAGGCTTACAACCTAGAGCACACTTCTCAATCACAAATTGAGCCTCACTAACTACATATAAATCCAAAATACAATTTGGAGAAGTGTTAAACTACTAAGATAGCATCATCTATGCTAGAATACAGTTCTGGTTTTTAGCTCTTTCTATTCCGGTCTGAAACCATAAACCCTTTACCGGAATAACCCTTACATAAATATCCTCACATACATAATATCTCTGATATATTTTTCATTATATCACATTCACATATCCATCACCATTTCTATATCAAAATGATCTAATCCAACTAACCTATATATCCTATACAACTTATCATGCCTTATGTTGGCTTACAAAGATAATTACAATATCAAATTACATGTCAGCTAGATAACATAAATGCATGTATATCAAAAACAATTGCCGATGTCGGCCTCCAATATCGATAACCATATTCTAAACCATGTCAACCTACATTGTCAGTAACCAAAGAAATCCTTTTGTCCTATCGGTGCTAGTTCCAGTGCAGTGTCTATGAAATGCCTACCAGTACACAACTGAACAAAAACATGAAGCTGAAACAAAATACCATGTTGCCATCAATGATAACATAGTGAAACCAACCAATGGAGTGTCAATTGCCAACAATCTCCCCCTTTGGCATTGATGGCAACACTCATGTGAAAAATGGTCAAGGTTTCATCTACCGATTCCATCCTGCTTGCTCCCCCTAGGCTGAATATTCATTAATGCAAAATACTCCATACACCTATATTTCCATATCTCCAGCTGATGTATACAACTCCTATAATTTTTCACATCTATATCACTCCCCCTTTGACATCAATGCCATCAAAAATTATAAAAAGAATGTCAAAGATCCAAAAAAAGTGTACAATGAATGTCCCAAAAATATCTTACCGGAGCTTAACAAATTTCAAAATTTTTGGATAAGCCTTCTCCAATATCTCAAGATAGGTATCCCAACTAGTTTTGAAAGTGTCGGAAATAGATACAAGTCCATTTAATATATGTGGAAATGACTCTTTCTCACTTACCTCTATCGGTGGGGGCTTTCCAACCATATCCATACATTCTTTCTTATGTACACTGAGTGAATCCAACCGAGGACTCACCAAGCCTCTCATACTTCTGGCTTTTCTTATAATTTTCTCTCTTTCCTTCTCAAGAACAAAAATTTGGGCTTCCAAAATCAAAATTTGACCGTCAATGGATGTAGCCAATGAAGTCAATCCATCAAAAGAATTAGCTATATTTGCAATTTTCTCTTAAAATTCTTTTATCTTCTTATCCACATTAACTATAAGTATATCTGTGTTACAATATACCCTATAAACATTTGTACATTTCTTCAAGGAATTATCTATCAGTTTCAGCTTTTCATCACTCTTCTTCTTCTCAGATTCAATCACTTGATCAAATGCTGCTCTTTTAGCCTGAGTGAACCTTTCTAGTGCTTGTCGGTTTGAAATATGTTGTAAGGATTGAAAATCCTTTGAAATGTGATCATTAATTTTCTTAAGCTTGTTGGATGGGCTTGCTTCATTTTCAATCTTGCACTTCGGGACTAGTCTATGTAAAACAGTGATTGACAGATCAACAATCCCTTTATCTGTAGATCCCTCCATCATTAATTTTTATGCAACCATAATCATGAATTCAGTAGGACTCATCGTGGTTATGTTTTTCTTGTCAACCTACAAGGTGTCAATTGACAACAATGATGGACCAAGTATCGGTTCTCTACCGGTTTCCCCATTCTTCTCCTCTGATGATTTATCCTTTATAGCTTCCTCACTTTCACCGGTGGCTTCACCACTTGGTTCAGTTTCTGTAATTGTCGGTTCCTCTATAGGAACTATAACCTCAACTTGTACATTTGTATCCGGAGGACTGTTATCCTCAATATTAGTATCATGTACATCATTACCTTTTTCGCTCTCTATATTAGCCGATATCTCAATATTTATTTGTACATTTGTATCTATCGGGGGCTTGATTTCCACTATCTTAATGTTTTTCAAAATTGAGGGTGAAGTACCCATAATTCCCTTTCCTTTTCCTTCAACTGAGGTGTTTGCAGTGTTTGTCTTTGATTCCGGTAAACTAAACAAAACTTTGTTCTCTCCAAACAACTTAACCAATGCCTTTTGAGTCTCCTTTATTATCTCATTTACTCTTCCTAGCATTAGACTAGTTATTCTATGTTTGCTATTAAAGACTTTTCTATCTGCCACCTCAAGTGTCCTTTCCATCTCCTCTGGAGCAATAGTAACACAAACAGATAACAACTCTTGAATTTTAATATGCTTTTCTTCTTGCATTGCTGACAGTCTTCTAGCATCTAACATATTATATAATTATGTCGATATTTGGTTTTCAATATATGTTAAGGCTTTCTTATAAATATCCAAATATAATAATACTGCTTCCTCTACCTCTCTTTTTTCATTATCCTCTAAGTGTTCATAATAAAATTGTACATTCTTTAACATGCCATCCTTAGTGATTTCATCTACTAACTTTGCACAAGTTTTTGGTGGAATGATAGTCACATTACTAGATTGAATTGTTAGATTGATGTCACTCTTCTTCTTCCTTCTTGTAGTACCAGATGGAGCTAAAGTGGTTACTTTTGGTGCTTTCTTTTGTGTCGGTATTTTGAATGTAACCTTCCGAACTGGTTTCTTTTTAGCCTATACCTTTGTTTCCTATGTTTTCTTCCTTACAACCCTCTTGAATGCAAAGGGTGTGTCATTCTCAGATTCAGACTCTGTTGTAACAAGCTCAATGTGTACTTCTGGATTCTTCCTCTTCTTGCCTTTCTCTGGGACAACATCAATTAATGCTTTAATATCCTTTGAGACCTTCTCAAAAAAAATTCTATCCTTTCCTTCCTTCTTCTCTCTCTTCTTCCAGTCGATCTCTGTTTCAACCTCTTGTGATTTTTGTTTTGCAGTACCACAGGGCTTCTCTGTCTCATCAATAGGTGCATCAATCAACATTTTTGCATAAGCCTCAAGAATATATGCATCCACTTCGTAGCCCATTTCCTCAATCCAAATCTTCTAGGGCTTAACTGCTTCCATAAGTGTTTCATCCTTCTTCACCATGATGCATATGTCAGTTGAATATTTTTCAACAATATGCTTAGGAACACTTTCCCTAGACTTCATAGATTTATGGAACCCCTTGAAATATCCTCATACTTTATCATTTCTCTAACTGCCTAAATTAGTAATTGACTATTTCAATTGTCTCCCTACTGGGATATCGAATGCCCATTGCCTCTTCCCAAAACCTGGTGTATCATTCATGAAAAATGACATTAAGCAGACAATTAAGTTGCCATACCAGAAGGTTCCTTTCTTTTCTCCCTTAATCTTTCCTAGGTTAATTAACAATTCATCTAACATCCAACCACATAGATCCAGTTTCTTATTTTCTCTCATCATTTTGTATGCTACAGAAATGCAAGAACTGGAAATGGAGTTTAGTTGGTTTGACTGAGTTATCTTATATCCGATGATCATGCTATTGAATATAATGTCTGTGTTGGTAATAGTTCTTATTCTCATAGATCTCCTATCAAATATCGCACTGGTGATTTTATTCACATAATCATTCAAAACCTTCTTGTCTGGACATTGCCCAACCTGTGGAAAACTAGTGATTTCCCTAATGCTTCCTTGGTGGTCTTTTAAGGTCCATCCAACCAGATAAACTCCCCATGTATTCTACTCAAAATATACCTAATTATCTCATCTTCAAATTCTAGGATGTCCAGATTGTCATTAAACCCTAAGTCTTAAATGTGTTTGTAAGCCGGTTTGATCTTTCCACATTCTCCCATCAGCTCGCTTATGTACATGCCCTTTATTTCAGATTTTCCCAAGTCCTCAATGTGACAATGTATATATGCCCTAACATCTTCAACATATACAACTCTCTCTAGAACACGGGAAAATGCTCCAATTGAATCTTCTAGGGTAGCCACATGCGGATACTGCTTGAAAATTGTCCTAGGGCGGTCCTTGACCTCTACTATAGTTGGATTTGCAACAAAGATAGGAATAGATTATGATCTCGCTTCCATGTTTAAAGATAAATACCTGTTGATCGCTTCTGGTGAAAACCCTTAACAAATTCTTCCAGTCACCGATTAGATTGCTTAAGAAGAAATATGATTTCTTTGAAATGCCTTTGTTTGCTCTTAGTCACTCTTAATCACTTTGAAATCGCTCTTAATGCAAGGTGATCAATAATGAAGTGAATTAAACCTTTTAACCTCTAAGAAAACCCTAATCTTCTATTGGCAATAATGACTGTCGATGAAAGATACCGGATCTCAAACATAATATATCCATGCTGGATAAGCATCTCCAATGTCTGGAACATCTTCCAGAACCTCTTCCTGGGGCATATGTAGCATCTTCATGAATTTTTCCTACCCCCAAGGCATCTTCCTCAGTTACCGGATGAGCTACATGTTGGTGCTGAAGCAACCTCCTCTACCGGATGAGTAACCGGTGCATTTCCATCTGATCATTGTTGTTTAGTCTTCCTGACCCATCTCAGATTATGATCATCTTGGATTTCACTAACCTTCTCTTTCCCTTTCTCATTTGATCCTCCATTACCAACCGGTGGATTTCTGCTTCTATAGAATTTAGCAATATGTCCAGCCTCATTACATGCATAAAATGTAACATTGTTCCTTTGAATTGGTTTGTTAAAACCAGTGAAATTGCTTGACCTACACTGATTAGCGATATGTCCAAACTTTCCACATGCATAGCATTTAACATTCATTGTGCAATCTTCTATCTTATGACCATACTTATTGCATTTAGAACATTTATTGGGAGAAGAATTAGGGTTCTGATTTTCTTTATTTCTACACTGTCTAGCCATGTGACCAAATATATTGCAAACAAAACATCTACCATTAAATTTATAAGAATTAAATTGCCTTACCAGTACCTTATGGTTTTGATCTTCATTAGCAGTACCAAAACTCTATCCTTGCTCAAATCCAAGTCCACTAGAATCTCCAATCTGCCTTTGTCTCTTCAACAACTCATCTAGCTGTGCTAAGCTAATCTTGAATTTTTCTTTATACTCACTTGAAATAGTTATATCCTTTTCTCAGAATTATTATTTTTCTCTCAAGATCTTGTTCATTACTCTGGGATTATACTAAATCAGTTCTCAAAATATCATTTTTATGAACCAACCTGCCACATTCTTCAAATTTGTTCTTCAGGGATACAACAATTTTTTCTTCCTTTTTCTTTCAGTCCTCAATCTCCTTAGACATTCTCATAGTTATAGCTTGCATTTTATTTCTCATAACCATGTTCTCCTAACTCAATTTCTGACATTGTTCCTTAAGTGCATATTTCTCTTCATCATCCTAACTTTGCAAAAATTCCTTCCTCCTAGCTTGAACAGATGATAGCCTCTCTTGTAGGACAAGAATGAATTCCTTAGAAGAATTCAATTTATCTTGTAGCTTTAAGCTCTTCAACCTTTCGGCATCATAATATTCAAGTGCCATCTCAAGTTGTTTCTCCAAACCAATGTCCATGGATTTTGGATTCAAGATCTTCCTCAAGTTGTTAAACTTCCTTCGAGGTACAAGGCTTTGATACCAATTGTTGGAATCCAATAACACTGAGAGGGGGGTAAATTGGTGTTATACCAGATGAATTAATTTTAGCCTTATTAAAACATGCATACACCAACTAGTATACTGGTACATACAGATTTGAAAGAAGTAAAGAAACCAATAAGCCATCACATAAATGAGAATTATATGTGGAAAACCTCAAAGAGGAAAAACCATGGTGGGATTTGTGACCCACAATATCAATCCACTAGCCATATGAAGAGATATTACAAAATGAAAGGGGCCTACACTTGGAAGAAGGCTTATAGCCTAGAGCACACTTCTCAATCACAAATTGAGCCTTGCTGACTACATATAAATATAGACTACAATCTGGAGAAGTGTTGAACTACTAAGATAGCATCATCTATGCCAGAATATAGTTCCAGTTTAAGCTCTGTTTGTTCCAGTCTGAAACCCTAAACCTTTTACCGGAATAACCCTTACATAAATATCCTCGCATATATGATCTCTTTGATATATTTTGCATTATATCACATTCACATATCCATCACCATTTCTATATAGAAATAATCTAATCCAACTGACCTATATATCCTATACAACTTATCATGCCTTATTTCTGCTTACAAAGATAATTATAATATCAAATTACATATCGGGTAGATAACATAAATGCATGAATATCAAAAACAATTTTCGATGCCAGATCCAAGAGATGTTAGCCTCCAATATCGATAACCATATTCTAAACCATGTCAGCCTGCATTGATGGTAACCAGAGAAATCCTTTTGTCCTACCGATGATGGTGCCAGTACAGTATCTCTGAAGTGGTTGTCGGTACACAACTGAACCAAAACATTAAGCCAAAACAAAATACCATGTTTCCATCAATTACAACATAGTGAAACCAACCAATTGAGTGTCAATTTCTAACAAATTCCTCCTGATGAACATTGAATTTGATGAGAACTTTCAGCCATTGTTCCTTCTATACTTTTGTTGGTATCAATGACATCTAAAAAAAGATTCAGAAGCCATTATTCTTCCAAAGGTACAATCTTCACAAATTTGAATCTTGTTGCCTTCAATGGTGGTATCAATAGAACTATAGGTCATGAATCTAGAGAAAATTGTATGATGTACAGGCATCATGGGCCCATCCATCATTAATAGGGAACTTTCCATCTCCCCTTTGTTTGGTAACAAACTCCATTCCAAACCCAACAATAGGACCTATCTTCAAGGTCCACCAATACTCACACTTCTTTCACAACCCTTGCTTCATCACAACATCTCTGAAACACTTATCTTCTTGGACACATACACTTTTTGACTATAATTGAACACATTCACCCTTTTACCCTATGACAACAACATACACCTTTGACATGTCAACAACTCTCTCAACACATTAAACCATTAAATGGACTATGACTGTCTCATAACACACCCTAACAACCCTTGCACTTTGTTGGTTCCCAAAAATAGACGGGTTTACACTACCACTGGGAAGAGACCAAGCTGATTCCTTCAAATATGTATGGAGAGCCACCTCCAACTATCAATATATGTTAGGCTTGGACCAACATTAACAAGGACACAAAGTCCTTCTGCACTTTAGGCCTTGCAAATCTAGGGAGGGTGATCCCTTCAGTAAGATCTCCTGCACTCTGCAACGATACTCAGGAACTTACTGAAAACAAAGAAGATTATCTCATGAAAAGACTCAACAAAAGGGAGAACTCTCAAGGAAATCCTTCAGTGATCCTCAACCTTAAGCTAGAGTATGAGAAAGGGCGGGACAATTTTCATAAAATACATAAAACTTAACAAATGATATTCTAGTATTCTCATATTTGTTCTAAGAAATCATAAAGAAGATAAACCAAAAACTGAAAATATAATGACCTTCACTTGCGAACACCAGTGCCTTATTCATTTGGGTTACAGAGTCTTTGAAAATCATTACTGAAATCTAATAAAAATTCATCTAAAAACTGGTCTAGCCTAGAACAATACTGCCTTACAATATTGTTCTGCATACAATCCTACACCTAAACTACTTATCCAATCCTATTACAAGCCTTATTTCTCTGTAATCTCATTCAATCTTTTAATTAACCCCTTGGACTAAATAATTGAATGGAAGAATACATACATAGTAACAATGCAACAAACAAACAAAACCCTTGATCCCATTTGCTTAAAAGAATATAAAATCATACACAGGAGAGTAAAGATTAGGAAAAATATTTGCATTAATATCATAAGCTATCTTTTATTAGATAATAGTCAACAAATTTGAGTATAGAATAACCCACTTGAAAAAATAAAACTCACAACTGTTCTATTACTTTTATGCTCTCCAAAATAACATTACGGTCCTTATTATTTCCTATGACTCTCTAGAACTACCTAGAACCTAACCCTATAGAAAAGATCTATTTTACAGAGATCCTTCTCAGGAAATTCGGAACCCTAACTAATGATCTCGATTTCCCTTTTATCAAAAACAAGGGAGTGACAAGCTTCAGGCCAAAACACACTTGTCATCAAAACCAAGCCTTAGAGGCTATACACAATTATGTTACAAAATATTATTATCCACATGCTAATACCTGTGATGAGGTGGAACCAAAATCTTCAACCGATTATTGGTAGAAACAAAAACACTTGAGTCACACTGATATCACCTTGACACTTTCCAATGGACCCTTAGATGCTCAGTCTGTTCCATAGCATTTCTCTTCCTGAAAAGGAAAATAGATTCCAGCATGAAATAAAATTTTCCCACCGAAATGGTGGAAAATCTCTAGCTTTTATACTCAAATCAGAGAAAATGGAAAGAGGAACTCAGGGGTAAATAGGATTTGTTGAGAGGGAATTGCAACTTCCATGTTGTTGCAGAGATGACTGGCTACCATTCCTCCCTTGAACAAATCCTTCTTTCAGCCCTTCATGAGCTCCCTCTTGGAACACTCTGCCAATGAAATGCAGAGTAAGAGCAGGGAATATGCCCAAGGTGACTTTTCATGGTAATAAAAAGCTTTCACACCCTCTCTGGAAATCCCCTATTCTTTCACAACCCCTCTGGAAATGAGCAATATTATACTAGAGAAAGATCATCTATCTAGTGTCACAAAATATGCAATGACTCCATTCATAATAATTTTTGAACAACATCCTCTTCCTAATAAAGATTTGTTCTCAAAAAAATGAAAAATATTGTATTTGTTTATACCCATTTTATCATCTACCTAGCGAATTTATAATCAAAATTCCTTTCAATGTGGGGGTGCTAACCCATGTGAAGAATCATCATCCTGATATCTTTTTCTCACCTTGTCAGTTATTGATTTCAACAATCATGCCTACAACTCAAGACACCACCATCTTCTAGGCCATCACTCCATTGCCACCTACATGTGTTCACGTTATGTGAATGATTTTATTATGATCTTATTCTTTTCTTAGTGTACAGTCTCCTGCTTCAGTATTCTTGTTTAATAGGAAAATCTCTGAATTCATCAGAGAACTCATGATCCATCACACTTGAACTAGAAGCTTATCCAAATCCTTTCACATCTCTGAGCTATCACTTTAACTATCTAATCAATCCTAAATCAACAAGTCTGAATCCCATTCATTTTTCCTTTCCCACGCAAGCTATGACCAATGCCTTCAGAATCCCTCCTAATTTCTCATTTGAAACTCAACCACAGATCTCATCCAGCTTTGCAAATCTAATGGTCATCATTTGCAAACTTAGCATTTGACTTTCCATTTGTATTTGTGGACCCACAAAATCCCAACTAAATAGTGCCATATCATCCTTCGATTGAACTCTGTCAGCAGTCCCATTGTAGGTCTTTCTTATCACCCTAGGACATGTGACATCATCTTGTGATTCTGTGGTCTATAACCTCCCTGCAACTTCCATCACAGGAACACGGCGTTCGTTAGATCTATTCATACTTTACCGCTTTGCACAATGCTTGTTAATTCCTCCAGAATTAAATTTCGAGCAACTTTTACCTCAAGACAAAACATCTTCGTTCATTTTGAAAACATGCAAATTGATGGGACTATTAGTAGACCAATCTTTACCACCCGAGAACTGGTAACATAATTCTTTGAATGGTTATACTACCAACAACACCAGTTTCCACTGATAACACATGGCACAATCTCACAATATTGTGGTCTTTAAAACCCTCACACTTTTTATCACGGGGAAGCATGAATCGTTGGACCCTTCCTGTCTTTAGCAATCGGTCGAAATATTTTAGGACTTTCGGGCTTAGGGAAATCATGGGTGTGGATATTAAAAAGGAAACCGGTCATAAGGAATTTTTTTGCGACTTAGGAAAAATCATTTTTCATAAACCGGTAGATCATCACTTAATGTTTAGGGAATAGGATGGCCCCACTCATGGAAAGGGTACCCTCGGCCTTAAGTGGGAAAAATTAACAACAAAATATATCATTGTTAGGGTTTTCTTCACAAAATGTAAGAAACTTTGATAAACCCTAAACCCTAGACCTTGGATCGTTCACAATGGATACAAATAAAACCCAAAAAATCAATATTTGAGCTCAAAAATTCAAAATTCCATGCAATCAATTTTTCAGAGCTATCAGTGGCTCTAGTTGGGGATGCTCATTTCATGGGAATGAGACAAGAAACTAGGATCTCTGAGTGAAGCAAACCAACTGCAAGGCAGACCAAAAGGAAATTTCCTAGACAAGGCAACTTCAACATAAAGGAAACTACACTACCAAAGCAAACCTAACTAATGCTCATGGATAACAACTACTTTAAGAAAAGTAGAACCTCAAAAATTGTCCATGAACAGACAATTTGAGAGGGAATTTATTTATAGATCTATAGGGCTTAGAGTCAGAAAAACTTGCTCTACCCCAAATTATTTGTGGCCTGCAAGGTCAAACCACATATGATGGTCCAATACCATCTACCAATGTCAACCAATATTTTCCTTTGTCAAAAATATAGTTATGATCATGCTGCATTTTGAACAATCTAGAGATATCATAACTACATTTTTTTTCTTCCTTAGCATGTTATTAAGAACCTGTATTTGAGTGCAATGTCCATTCACCTAAACCTTTCCATCTAGCTTTGCATGACATATACAGAACCCAAACTCACTATCCGAAATGGAGATGAGTTGATAACAACATTCAATGGATCTCATGTCTACCTCAACAAGCTAAAAAGAGAAGTTAAAAACTTCATACTCTGTTATGCAATTGCCATAATAGAAATTGCTTTCTTCATCTATTTGTACCCCTATATCATGCTTATTATTAAAACATTTTTGCAAACACGGTACAAACTCATTACAAAGATCAAAAGGAAATCTCTCATATGTTGGCTCATCCAATATAGTAACAACTTTACAAACATCCATACCAGAATAGTCAATATCTGAAAACCATTCTAATTCACTTCCATTTTTTATTGTTGCGGCCAGTGTGTCTTGATCAACTTTGTGTATATTCAGATCACTGCATGATGAAAAAATGTCATCATTTACCCTTTCAATAATGTATCTTCATGTAACATAAAACATTCCAATCCTGGCTTCAAAATGCCATGTAGAGCAACAAGACAATAATCTCCTTCATCTATTTTAGAACCTTGGTCAATGTAGCATCCTAAAATTGCGACACTTGCAATTTTGACTGCATTTCGGTCTTCACGATGGCGACGCAACACGCAACCTGAATGGAGACCCCAAAACTTGCTCACGACACTGAAAACTGCATTTTTCAAGCACCATTGGCCTGAACCTCCTTGCACCCCGCTGTCCCGGAGGTGGGACTAGAGCGCCCAGCGCCCTGGTCCCTCAGGACTAGAGCGCCCAGCGCCCTGGTCCCTCAGGACCAGGGCGCCCAACGCCCTGGTCCCTGGGTCCTATTTTGGGCCCGGTTTCCTAAGTGATATCGGGTCTTTTTTATTGCAATTTGGAAATATACTTCCCTGGTCGGCCTAAGGTCGGGAAAATCAGTCTATCAGCCCTAATTGACAAGTATATAAACTACATTTTTCTCTCTCATTTAAGAAAAAGGAGAATGATAAGAAGGACATATGTGAAAAGCGTGGAAACTATACTCAAGCATTCAAGCATTCAAGCAATTGATCATTCCAAGTCTCCATTCAAGGCTAAGTGTTGCATTCAAGTCAAGGATTCAACCATTGAAGAGGAGATCACTTATTACATGCTACATACTACAACATACAACATCTAAACCTTTGCACATAAGGATACAAACATCCTTAGAACAAGGTATTAGTACTTGTTTTACATTACAATCATTTACATTTACAGCACTTGCTCATTTCTTGGTTAATTCCAAAACCAGGGTTTCACCTAAAGGCAAACCCCTAATCCCTAACCCCCCAATCGTCTTCACTTTTCTATGTGTAGGTTGCAGGTACACGGCTGAGATTGAAGATCTGGAATCCTTGTGCAGAGACGAATAGATCCCCCTTCGTTTCGTGGATTTTTCGGAGGACCGTGGCGCCGGGCGCCATCGTCCTGACAACTTTTGCTCAAATTTGCAGGACAGCGCCGTATCGACATTCTACTGCTAATTCCAGGTCCGCAGCTTCATCCAATAACCCGAACTCAGTTTATAAGCGAATCTTTATGACTTTCTATGCATCCTTAGCTTAATTTCCTTAATCAACATTCTTTACAAAAGAGGGTAGCCTTGCTTTCCTAACCCTTGAAGTTCATTTAGCATCCAACCTCACATTGTGTGGGATTGGATCTTATGAGTTTCAACCCCTCTTTTGAATGTAAAGTCTCTCCCCTAAGTGAAAACCCATCGAATCCTAGTGAACCTCCCTTCTCTCTCCTCGGAGTTAGAAGAGGGGAGACCAACTAGGGTTCGACCGCGATTTTCCGCTTTACATTTTGGTGAACCCGACGTGAACATCCTTTCTGATTTTTCATGCCTAGATCTGAAATTTGATTCCTTGATTACATTTCCATGTTTGATCTTTTGCAAAATTTTAGAGGTGATTGCATAAAAACCCTAAATTTTCTTTTTTGAACATTGGACTTGCGAAATGTTTAATTATTAATGCTTGCTTCAGATCTGCTTTTCTATTATAAATTTTCAATTCATATCTGTACTTTAATTTTGAAAATTAAGTGGTTAAATGTCAAAACCCTAATTTTTGAAACCCTCTTGATTCAACCTTTGTCCGACAATTTGACCAATCAAAACATCTCCAAATCAGCTGTAACTTTGGATTCTGCAATAAAATCACAATATCTTTCATCCCTGAAAATTTGGAAAAAAGTTGCGAGGACCGTGTTGCACTCCGAGTGCCATCATCCCCGACATTTTTTCCAAAATTTCGGGAGCGAGATCTTGCTGCATTTTCCTGCTAAAATCCAGAATTTTGGCTGATTTTGTCAATTATAACACTTTCAAAATTACAGTCAAAGTTGGTCTTATGATTGCTTGGTTTAAGGCTCCTAATCATTCAAAAATTATCGAAACTAAAATTTTGTGTCAAAATTGTGTTCTTACTGTCCTAAATCTGAAAAGTGTGTTTTTATTCATTCGAAATTTCAGTGCTTTATTCAAATTCTTGCATTTTGTGGCTTTTGAAATTAAGTGCTTAATTACAACAACCTTGATTTCCGCTTTCAAAATTGAATTTTGCGTGAAATTGAGTCAATTTTTAAATTTCAAAATTTTCATTTCTCTTGACATTCCTTCTAAAATCATAAAATTCAAAATTTCAGTTTCCCTCTCTTTTTCAAAATTCAAAATTTTGCATTTTTCGACAATCTTGATAGGGTTCAATTTTGAGATTGCAACTTTAATTTGGCCTATCTACAGATCGTAAAATCACTCAATTTTTTCAGATTAGCTCTAAAATCATCATACCTTTCATCCCTGCAAATTTTGAAAAAAGTTGCAAGGACCGTGTTGCACTCCGAGCGCCACGGTCCCGAACATTTTTTCCGAAATTTCGGGAGACTGTTGTGATTGCATTTAACAGCTTAAATCTGGAAGATTGGCTGTTTTTACTGAAAATTGCTACCTCTAAATTCAAAATCTTTTCTCTCTCTCTAGTGCATGAGTTTTACAACAATAAGCCCTACTTATACTGTTCCCGTTAGACGAAGCCGTAGAATTAAGTCTTTCCGAGGTTTAACTACCGAGGAGATGGAACCTAATTTGAATAGTCTTTTTAACGAGGACATGGGTAATTCCTCTAATCCTCTGAATGATGAAGAAGCTCTCCATGAAGTTTTCGTTGAACAACTTTCCAAATTGGATAACCAATTTGACGATTTTCACCAATGGATGTCTCATGAGTATCCCGATAGTCAAGCTCTTCCTTTAATTGAGGGTCTAAAACGCATGCTTCAAAGTGATAAGAATGGAATTGATGTTTTGCGTGGTATTGCACATATTGTGGATTCGAATGTGATGCCTATGAAGAGTTGTGCTGAATCTTTAGGTTATACACAACCTCCTACACAAGTCAATCATTCTATTCCTTTGACAACTCCTATTGCTAGTATACCTACCTTTACATCAAACATAATGGCTACCTCTATACAAGACATTCCTCCTGTGATTACTAGTCATGGGGGCAATCCCTCTTCTTCAATTAACCCTATTCCTTCATTCAATCCGACTTCTTCATTCATTCCTTCAATAAGTGTTCCTATTACATCTTCACAAATGAACATGACGCAAGGGGGCAATTCATTTAACCATTCCATTCCTCCTTGTAGTGTTCCTCCTATCCAATCATCTCCTATGGTTGACTATCATAGGGTCCCACCACCTTACTCTTTACCTTCTTTCAATAACATCACACCTCCATCTCAATCTAACACACCTAATATGAACTCTTCGACTAAAGCTGCCATTAATAATCTTGCACAAACTGTCTCTTCTTTACAGCAACAAATTGCCTCTATGAATCAATCTAAGTTTAGTGTGCCCACATTTGATGTTGCGAGCCCACTTTCTCTTGACATTGTTCGAGCTATTCCTCCTAAACATGTTGAAATCCCGCATTTGGAGCTTTATAATGGTAAAGGAGATCCTCTAACACATGTTAAGACTTTTCAAACAATTTGTACTGATTTTGCTTATGACCAAAGGTTACTTGCAAAACTATTCACCAGAACATTAAGAGACAAAGCCCTACAATGGTATTGCTCAATGCCTTCTTATTCTATTACTTCTTTTGAACAACTTGCAAATGCTTTCATTCAACAATTTCAAAACAATATAAGTCCTAAAGTTACTTTGATTGATTTAATGCATTGTAAACAAGGTGTTAAAGAAAAAGTGACTGATTTCATTGGTAGATATAAGCATTTGTATGCTCAAATTTCTTTTCCAGTGCCTGATAATGATATTCAAAGAATCTTTATTTCTAATTTGCAAAAAGATATTCGAGACAAACTTCTATTTTCTGAGTTTACTTCTTTCCAACAGTTGTGTGCCACTCTTCACAATTATCAACTGACTGTGAGTCAAACGGAACAATCACATCCTATGGCTCCGAGTGATAAGGGTGATAGCAGTCAACAACCATTTGGGAAGTTTAAACCGAACAGAGATTCCATCAAATTCAATGAAAACATCATCAACAACAATGTGAATGCAGCATCAGGTGTGCCTCCTATTTCTAAATTTTTCAGGAAAGAAAGAAAGTATACTCCTTTGAATGAATCATTGCATGGTATTATGAATAAATTATTGGAACAAAATGTGCTTACTCTTCCTCCTATAAGACAAATTGATCCTGCAAAGATTACTTCACCTTATTTTGATCATAAAGCTTTTTGTCACTTTCATCGTCAGCCTGGGCATGATACTAAAAAATGTTTTTCTTTAAAGGGTAAAATTCAAGATTTGATTGATAATAATACTATTTATGTTTCTGGAGTGAATGATAAAGGCAACACATCTGTAGCTCCTCCTAACCAAAATCTTCAGATTTTTACTGATCCATTACCTTCTCATACCTCTCATACCTCTAATGCGATTGAGGCTAATGATTCCTCTTTCTCATGTGATGGTCTTGTGTCTATGACTCCGAATGTGATTAACTTTGTAGAGCAGCAAGAAATCCCTAAAGAACCTTCCATCACATTTGATTCTAGTGAAACCATTAGAGCACCTGATGGTCCTTTATACATAGTTGCAAAAGTCAAAAATACACCTTGCCGTGGAGTGCTTATTGATCCTTCGTGCATGGTTAATGTTATTACTGAAGAATTTCTTTTTACTTTGCAATTGAATCAAGTGATCTATGACAAAACAGATGTGATTGTGAAACTATTTGATGCATTTTCTTCTCCTGCAATTGGTTCTATTACATTGCCTATTGAGGTCCATAATAAATCTCTTGATGTGAACTTTGCTATTATTCCATCTTTCGAACAATTTCGTGTGAAGCTTGGCTATCCTTGGCTATCTTCCATGAAAGCTATTGCTTCTCCTATTCATAAGTGTTTAAAATTTCCCCATAATGGTGAAGTTGTTACTGTCAATCATAGTCTCTTTAAACCAGCTGAAAGAACTTCTAGTGTTCCTATAGACTACTTTTGGCCTAAACAATTCCAATCTCTTCCTCCGCGAAGTGATCATCTTTTTAAATCTTATCAAAAGTGGAAAATAGATATGATCCTATCTCTAAGTGAACCTAGAACACCTAAACTTGACATTCCTATCATTCTTGAGAAGGAAATTCTTCCTTTGAAAGACAAAACTAATGTCTTTCCTCAAGAAGATTCCCAACCCGTCCCCATGGATGTGACTATGTCTATTCCTAATAAATCTTCTAAAAGTAGACCTATACCTCCTCATCATGATGGACTTGGTCTTCTTCCTAAACCAAAAATTCTTCCTTTATATGGAGCAGTTCCTCCTCCTGCCTTTTATAGAGAGAAGAGACCTTCTTCTTCTCCTATTATCCAGCCTAAGAGACCACAACCTAAACACCCAAGTGATAAGGATGAGAACATTCCTCCTCCTCTATCTTCTAAACTTCCTACTAAGACTAGACGTAATCATTCTGCACGGGAACGCCGACGAAAGCATCGTCTTAGGGCTCAAGCAGCTGCTTCTCAAACTTCACAATCTCCAAAAACACCTTCAACAAGCATTATTCCATTTTCTCCTCAGCCGGATATTGAGCCTAAATCTCCTAAACATAAGATGCATGATGGTCTTGATCCTGTGCAATTTAAAGATCCTATTTTTATAAATCTTGATGATGATATAGATGAAAATGTTATGCATGATGAAAATGTTACTCCTCTTGCTTCTGATAGTGAATATGAACTTGTTGATGTTGATAACCATTTATCTAATGAATTTTCTAAAGCACTTATCCTAGCTCCTAGACAAGAACAATGTGGCTTGGAATATGAACATAGCCCTTGTTTGGATCTTGTGATAGCTCCATCTGCTGTGTTGGATGTTCCTCCTCTAGCGTGTTCCCTGCCTTCCCGAAACATTGATCAGCAAGATCGGGGGGTAGATGACGTGCTAGACTAGTTACATTAGCATGGCAGATTCTCTCCTCCTCTCTTATGTTACCTCTTCTATATGTTATTCTCATTCTTCTATTTTGTTGTCCTTGGTGTTGTCTACTTGAGGACGATGCAAAGCATTGAGATCTCTTTGGTCTCTCTCATGTTGACTCAAAAGACACATGTGTTGCCTTCTTCTAGGTGACCTTCCTTGATTGGGGAATGAAGAACAATTATGCATACATACATATGATATATATACATGAATTATCATACAGCATACTGACCCCGAGGAAAGCGAAGTCACCTCGTGCTTTGTGTTTTGTGTCTATTATCCTTGGGTTTATCTCACACTTGGGGGCTAAATCTTTGTGATAACGTGCTCCTTTTCCTTTCTCATTTCTTATGTGTATCACTACGTTAAAACAATCACCCCCATTGAGGCGTGTGCGATCGCTTTAACGTAGGGGGGCATACACCCTGTCTATCCTTTCAAAGATACTTGAAAATTTCTTGGCAAACTTAGCTTTGTCTTGAAAATTTTTGGTATTTCTTTTTGCATGACTCATAGTGAGGGAACCTTACTACTGACAGTCATGGTTCTCCCTTGTGATCTTCCCTTTTACTTTGTCAATCGAAGTCGTCAGATCCTTAGTCCACTGGGGGCTTGGTGTGTCTTGCCTCCTTGACGTGGTGAAAGTCTTTCAATGTTGTTTCCTTGTACTTTACCGGAAGTATGAGCATACATACTCCCGCTAAAGTGGGGGCTAAATGTAGCGTCCTAAAATTGTGACACTTGCAATTTTGACTGCATTTCGGTCTTCACGATGGTGACGCAACATGCAACCTGAATGGAGACCCCAAAACTTGCTCACGACACTGAAAACTGCATTTTTCAAGCACCATTGGCCTGAACCTCCTTGCACCCCGCTGTCCCGGAGGTGGGACCAGAGCGCCCAGCGCCCTGGTCCCTCAGGACAAGGGCGCCCAGCGCCCTAGTCCTCCAGGACCATGGCGCCCAGTGCCCTGGTCCCTGGGTCCTATTTTGGGCCCGGTTTCCTAAGTGATATCGGGTCTTTTTTATTGCAATTTGGAAATATACTTCCCTGGTCGGCCTAAGGTCGGGAAAATCAGTCTATCAGCCCTAATTGACAAGTATATAAACTACATTTTTCTCTCTCATTTAAGAAAAAGGAGAATGATAAGAAGGACATATGTGAAAAGCGTGGAAACTATACTCAAGCATTCAAGCATTCAAGCAATTGATCATTCCAAGTCTCCATTCAAGGCTAAGTGTTGCATTCAAGTCAAGGATTCAACCATTGAAGAGGAGATCACTTATTACATGCTACATACTACAACATACAACATCTAAACCTTTGCACATAAGGATACAAACATCCTTAGAACAAGGTATTAGTACTTGTTTTACATTACAGTCATTTACATTTACAGCACTTGCTCATTTCTTGGTTAATTCCAAAACCAGGGTTTGACCTAAAGGCAAACCCCTAATCCCTAAGCCCCCAATCGTCTTCGCTTTTCTGTGTGTAGGTTGCAGGTACACAGCTGAGATTGAAGATCTGGAATCCTTATGTAGAGACGAACAGATCCCCCTTCGTTTCGTGGATTTTTCGGAGGACCGTGGCGTCGGGCGCCATCGTCCTGACAACTTTTGCTCAAATTTGCAGGACAGCGCCGTATCGACATTCTACTGCTAATTCCAGGTCCGCAACTTCATCCTATAACCCGGACTCAGTTTATAAGCGAATCTTTATGACTTTCTATGCATCCTTAGCTTAATTTCCTTAATCAACATTCTTTACAAAAGAGGGTAGCCTTGCTTTCCTAACCCTTGAAGTTCATTTAGCATCCAACCTCACATTGTGTGGGATTGGATCTTATGAGTTTCAACCCCTCTTTTGAATGTAAAGTCTCTCCCCTAAGTGAAAACCCATCAAATCCTAGTGAACCTCCCTTCTCTCTCCTCGGAGTTAGAAGAGGGGAGACCAACTAGGGTTCGACCGCGATTTTCCGCTTTACAGTCAATATCAACAAACTCCACACTCTCATATTCAATGTCGATATTTATAACATCAAAGAGGAAATCATACTCATATTTACTAGTCATAAATGTTTCCAAGTCAAATTCATAGAAATCCCTCAGAAGATCAAGACAATTGCTTTTAGCATAATCTTTTTCATCTTCTTCAAACTCCCAGTCTTCAAATGAAGTTAACTCCTTGCATAAAACCAGCCCATTATAAGGTTGATCCCTAGACTAGTTTAATATGACTTCCTCATTATTTAAACATACGACACAATTGTCTATCTCACTGATCTCATCAACTAAAGCTGATGGTATCTCATTATCTAAGTTTTCATTATCATATACAACTATTTCCTGATAGATTGAATTCATATCATCAAAATCCTGTAGACTTACATCCATTTCAGACATAAAACTTTCCAATTCTTCATACTCACTGTCGGATCTATCTGAAATACAAGACTGCAAACCAATTTCCTGCGAGATGCTCCTCTTGGAGAAATTACTGTTGTTGTCCTTTAGTAAAGTAATTGACACCATATCCATCTCTACATCTAATATGTCAGATACTTTCTCATTAACCCCTTCTTCATCAATATGAGGAATAACCACTATCTGGGACAAGTTCTCTTCACTCATATTTTTGTTCAAATCATGATAATTAATAGGGATATAAGGGCCTTAACATGGTTCTTTATGTTCAGATTCATACTTTACTTCAACCTCAAATATCTTAGGATAACATACCCTTGTAGATAGATAACCCCTAGGGATTCCATACTTCAAATTGTTCTAAATATCCATTGCTATCCTATAAGCCTAATGCAAGGTTTTAGGATCCTTATCTCTTAGCAAGTAACTATCTTCCTCATCAAATGCAGCCAAATAAACAACTAAGAATACTGCATCATTGGTCTATAACTGCTAGGAATGTCAACCAATGTCCTAGCAAACCTGAGATTAAATGTAGGTACTAACTCATCTTCTTCTTTCTGGATACCCATGAATGTTTTCATAACTGAGCTTGGATTAATTCTCTCCCCAAACTATTCCATGAATACTACTTTCAACTCATCCTATGATAAGATAGAGCATACTGGCATGTAAGAAAAACAATCTCTGGCATTATCCTTCAAAGACTGAACAAACAACTTCATGAAAACATCTTCCTGATTTATTTCAAAATCTTCCAGTAACTCAGAAAACTCTTGCAAATGTTATCGTGTTGATTCTGACCTTTTCCCACTGAACCCTGGTAATTGTTCCCTAACCCCTACAGGAATAGGATTTGGGAAACCTTGGATACCATCAAAGATCAATGGCTTATATCTTTCCATAAAGAAAGCTCTATGGTGATTCAATAGAGATTACACATTTGTATTTGACATTTTATAGGGAAGCACAGGCACATGATACATATTTTAATTCATTACCCTATTTCTTCCTTTTTCCACAAATCTTAAACCATTGCATTGCAAAGGATCAAAACATACTCCATCTAATCTCGTATAGAAAATGGAAAGTGAATCATAGGAGTATGTAAAATAATCACTACCATTCCCTTCCTGAGTGCTTCTTTCACTCTTCAGGGGACATTTTTTTTTACACAATTTTCTAAAAATATACTCAACTTATGAAAATGTAAATACCTGGAAATGTTGAAGCTATTGATGCCTTCTTTAACTTGGGACTTGCAAAATCACCTTCGATCCTTCAAATATTTAACACTAATTTCTTAACAGAGTCGCCACCTCCTTGCAGAGGATAAATACTCAAACAACTGGAATTCCTTCGCAGGTTAGATTTGTTTCAACATAGCACTACAAAATTTCCTTATCATCAAATGGTAGTATTAATTCCATCCTCAACTTGTGAGGGTACTTCTTCATAAGAGCTCAAATCTGCTTCATCTTTTCTGCAAATTTTTTGAGCAAACACATACTGGTCCATAGATCTCGGAGTCTTAGAGTCACCACTCACAACTTGTGAGGTATTACACACTATCTTGAAAATGGACAGATCTGAACCAAACCCTTCATAGAAAAAGAACTACAACAAAATTTTCAATGACATTAATGAGAATTGACTCAAACCCACAAGGAATAGTTTAGGAAGCCTTTTCACTCTGTGGGCAAAAATCTCCACTATATATTTGGTAAATCTTTCCTAACTAGAGATTCTTTATAATTCATATTTCCCCAGCAGAGTTGCCATTTTTGTTGGTGACTCGGATGGCATAATCTCAACTATATATTTAGGCAAATCATTTTACTAGAGATTCTTTACAATTCTTATTTCCCCAGCAGAGTCACCATTTTTGTTGGTTCCCAAAAATGGATGGGTTTACACTGCCACTAGGTAGAGACCAAGCTGATTCCTCCAAATATCTATGGAGAACCACCTCCAACTATCAATATCCATCAGGCTTGGACCAACATTAACAAGGACACAAAGTCCTTCTACACTTTAGGCTCTGTAGAACCAGGGAGGGTGATCCCTTCAGTAAGATCTCCTGCTCTCTATAATAATACTCAAGAACTTACTGAAAACAAAGGAGATTATCTCATGAAAAGAATCAATAGAAAGGGAGAATTCTCAAGGATGGAAAATCCTTCAGTGATCCTCAACCTTAAGCTTGAGTATGAGAAAGGGCAGGACAATTTTTAGAAAATACATTAAACTTAACAAATGATATTCTGATATTTGTTCTAACAAATCATAAAGAAGATAAACCAGAAACTGAAAGATATAATGACCTTCGCTTGTGAACACCAGTGCCTTATTCATTTGGGTTATAGAGTCTTTGAAAAGCGTTACTGAAATCTAATAAAAAATTGTCTAATAGCTGGTCTAGCCTAGAACAATATTGTTCTGCTTACAATCCTACACCTAGACTTTCTATCCAATCCTATTACAAGCCTTATTCCTTTGTAATCTCATTCAAGCATTTAATTAACCTCTTGGACTAAAGCATTGAATGGAAGAATACATACATAATAACAATGCAACACAAAAATGAAGATAAAATCGCACACAGGAGAGTAAAGATTAGGAAAAATATTTGTATTAATATCATAAGCTATCTTTTATAAGACAATAGTTAACAAATTCGAGTACAAAATAACCCACTTCAAAAAATAAAACTCGCAACTATTCTATTACTTTTATGCTCTGCAAAATAACATTACAATGCTTATTATTTCCTATGACTCTCTAGAACTACCTGGAACCTAACCCTACAGAAAAGATCTTTTTTACACAGATCTTTCTCAGAATATTCAGGAACCCTAACTAATGGCCTTGACTTCCCTTTTATAGAAAACAAGGGAGCGACAAGCTTCAAGCCAAAACAAACTTGTCATCAAAACCAAGCCTTAGAGGATGTACACAATTTTGTTACAAAATATTCTTATCCACATGCTGATGCCCATGATGAGGTGGAACCAAAATCTTCAACCGATTATTGGTAGAAACAAAAACACTTGAGCCGCGTCGATATCACCATGACACTTCTAGACGGACCCTTAGATGCTCAGTCTGTTCCATATCATTTCTTTTCCTGAAAAGGAAAACAGATCCCGACATGAAACAAAATTTTTCCACCAAAATGGAGGAAAATCTCTAGCCTTTATGCCCCAGATCAAAGAAAATGGAAAGAGGAACTTAGGGGTAAACAAGATTTGTTGAGAAGGTGTTGTTGTAGAGATGACTGGCTTCCATTCCTCCCTCGAACAAATCCTTCTTTTAGCCATTCATGAGCTCCCTCTTGGAACACTCTACCAACGAAATGCAGAGTAAGAGCGAGGAATATGCCCAAGGTGACTTTTCCTAGTAAGAAAAATATTTCACACCCCCTCTACAAATCCCCTAATCTTTCACAACCCCTTGGCAATGAGAAACACTATACCAAAGAAAGATCATCCATCCAATGTCACAAAATATGCAACGACTCCATTCATAATTTTGTTCGAACAACATCCTCTTCCTGATAAAGAATTGTTCTCAAAAAATTTAAAAGCTTGTATTTGCTTCTACCCATTTTATCATCTGCCTAGTGAATTTATAATCATAATTCCTTTCAATGTGGCGGTACTAACCCATGTGAAGAATCATCATCCTGATATCTTTTTCTCACCTTGTTAGGTATGGATTTCAGCAATCATGCCTACAACTCAAGACACTGCCATCTTCTAGGCCATCACTCCATTGCCACTTGCATGTGTTCACCTTACGTGAATGATTTTATTTTGATCTTATTCCTTATTCAGTGTACAATCTCCTGCTTTAGGATTCCTGTTTAACAAAAAAATATCTCAAATCATCAAAGAACTCATGATCCATCACACTTGAACTGAAAGCTTATCCAAATCCTTTCACATCTTCGGGCTATCACATTAACCGTCTAATCAATCCTGAATCACCAAGTTTGAATCCCATTCATTCTGCCTTTCTCGTGCAAGCTATGACCGATGCATTTAGAATGCCTCCTAATTTCTCATTTGAAACACAATTGCAAATCTTATCTAGCTTGGCAAATCTAATGGTCATTATTTTCTGACTTTGCACTTGACTTTCCATCTATATTTGTGGACCCACAAAATCCTGACCAAATAGTGCCATATCATCCTTCGATCAAACTCTGTCAGCGGTCCCACCATAGGTCTTGCTGATCACCCTAGGACACGTGGCATCATCTCATGATGTCACAGTCCATAACCTCCCTGCAACTTCCATCACAAGAACACGGGGGCCATCAGATCTGTTCATACTTTACCGCTTTGTACAATGCTCGTTAATTCCTCCAGAATTAAAGATCGAACAACTTTTACCTCAAGACAAAACATCTCCATTCATTTTGAACATGTGCAAATTGATAGGACTATTAGTAGAACAACCTTTACTGCCCGAGAATTGACAACACAATGCTTCGACTGGTTATGCTACCAACATAACCATTTTCCATTGAGAACACATGGCACAATCTCGCAGCGTTGCGATCTTTAAAACCCTCGCATCTTTGATCATGAGGAAGCGTGAATCAGTGGATCCATCTTGTTTTTAGAAATTGGTCGAAATATTTTAGGACATTCGGACTTAGGGAAATCATGGGCATGAATATTTAAAAGAAAACCGGTCATAAGGAAATTTTTTGCGACTTAGGAAAAATCATTTTTCATAAACTGATTGATCATCACTTAATGTTTAGGGAATAGGATGGCCCCTCTCATGGAAAGGGTACCCTCGGCCTTAAGTGGTAAAAAGTAACACCAAACTATATCATTACTAGGGTTTTATTCACAAAATCTAAGAAACTTTGATAAACCCTAGACCTTGGATCGTTCACAAAGGATACAAATAAAACCCAAAAATCAATATTTGAGCTTAAAAATTGAAAATTTTATGCAATCAATTTTCAGAGCTATCACACTTGAGCATATCTTAAACCAATCCCATACACTTTGGAACCCAACTTCCATGAAATTAAGAAACTCTCAACAATATTCATTTAGTAATCTTTAAAACTTCTTTAGACTTGGACCAACCTTACACAACAAATTTGATACAAAATATGAACTCACTGCCAACTATGACAGTATAGAACTCTGTCACTCATAACTTTCAAACCCAAAAACTTTAGGCCAATCTCTCTAGTGAGAAATAGGGAAAAAACTAGGCTATGAACAACATATCCAAAATTTAGCAAGATCCAACGGTAAAAAGACAAGTTAGGCCCTCTGCACCGAGACTGTGTTTTTAATGACAATCATAACATGACTTAAGACAGTCATATATACACTTCTGAGATAGCCACAAAAATCAATACAAATAGGTATTACAAACCCTCTAAACACTTGAGGACATTTAAAACTCACTCCTAAACTCCTTCAAACCACCATCTTCCCTTCAAACACCCTGAAAATACAAAATACTCAATCAAACTCCTTAAATCTGCCTTGTCTTAGTCTGGGACAACATTCTTAGTTCTTCCCTTGATCCAAAACATGTGCAAACAATAGCATGGTCTCCTACAAATGATAAGACATAAAATACAAACCCTCCCAAATCATTCTACAATATTTGGGAGTTTATTACACGTGAAGACACAAATTTCTACATTTTTCAAACTCATTCTTTACCCTAGACTGGGGTTTGACAGTTTTGATAAGAAACTTAAATAACTTTCTTGATACTTGATGAAATCAACTCAAATAAAAGCCAAAATTTAAAGAATTCAATTCCTTAGAAAATGCATCAAATGACTAGATAAAATACCAAGATATTTATCACATAAAATAGTTGTTATCAAACTATTACACTGTGAAAAATCATGAAAATAGTAGAAAACTCACACTTTAGTGATATCTCATTACATATTTCGACCCCCTCTGCCCATTTTTTATCATTTCAAGTATATATAAACCATTTCCCTTCATGGGAACCAAAAACCAACTCCTAAATACCCATTGATCAACTTTGTGGGTGTTTACAACTTTAATTTATTGTCAAATCGACACTTTTAGTTGTCAATTGACAAGTTTTTAACCTTTTTGCATCTTAACACTTTCTAATCAGATTTATTACATTAATATGGTCACAAAAGACCTTATGAAACTTAAAATGCTCATTAAAAACCTATTATACCCATTGAACCCCATTATATTACTCATTTTGACACTATTTTGCTCACATGAAAACTTTTGACAACTTATTACAAAATGACTCATTACATGAGTTTGATGACTCCAAATGACATAATTCTCTATCTTTACAATATAAAATGGTCATAATTGACCTTACAACATAAATTTATCCTTGATCTTCATTGTGGCCTCATGATGGCCATGCTTGACTTGGGTGCTCTGCACCATACTCCCGGGGGTTCAAAATTTCCAAGTCCCTTAGAAATGCCTACAAAAACAAAACATTAGAAAAACCAAACAAAAACTTCATCTTTACTTTTGGTTTGTACTTGTCCTCTTTCTACCACCATGTTCTTCCTTTACTTTTATCCTCTTGAATTTGCACTTGCTCTTTGAGCTTCACCTTTGGCTTGCCTCCTTTTGGCAAAATCAATACCACCTGCTGTCCAACATATTCCATCAGCAACTTCATGATGACCAACACCTCTAATACTGCTACATACACCTACAAATCAATCAAATCCTCTTCCCAAAGACAACCTTCCACCTTGCTATCAACAACATACTCAACTTTCTCAATCCCCATGCTTGAAGAAATCACAAACTCCTTAGCCTCCTCAAGGCCAACCACCATTACCAAATCATCATTAGTCTCTTCCTCCTCTGAGACCAACTCAACCTTCTCATTCCATTCCTCTTGGCATACCAACTCTCTATCCAACTTCAAGGCTACATCATTAGCCTCACAATCTGTTGTCACAAGAGTACCATGTTGCGTAGTACCCTTCTCTTCATTCAAAGGACATAACATAGTCCCAATCACAATCTTATCACACTCAAGCCCTCCAAGACTTGAAACCTTGTTGTTATCACCAACATCTTTTTCTTCCATCTTTTTCTCAACTCTTAGAACCTCTTTGTCCTTAGGTTCATCATCTTCCTCACAAGCTAACTATTGCTCTTTGCTATCTTGTCCTTCCAAGGGACAACTTACCTCTCCTCTAACATCTTTATCCTCTTCTAGGATCTTTGTGTCAACTTCAGACACATCTACACTATCAACATCACCTTTTATCAAACTATCCTCCACTTTCTCTATCAGAAAATTAATTTTATCTTCTACTATGACCTCTCTAGGCCATCTTTGCCTTGTCATTGGCAATACACTATCACTGTTACTCATTTAATCTTCTTTATTTTTCAATACCCTTGACTCATCTAATCCACATGCTTCATGTCCTATCAATGGACACTTCATTTGCACAACCTCTTCATGCTTGACTAACTCACCTTTCTCCTTCTCAAGGAGTTCTTCCTTGTTCTCCTTCACCTCATACCTTCTCTTTGCATCTTCTTCCTACAACTTAGACTCTACCTTGTCTTATTCAAGCCTAGAAGTGGCTTCTATCTCTGTCTTTTCTTCATCCTTATTTTCCTCATACCTTAGGAACTCTCTTCTTGCAATCAACCTGATCCTTGACATTCCCCACACTACCACTAGTAAAAAAACAGCAATATATGACTAAATAAAGTACCAAAAAATATAGATAAATGACTAAATTTGATCACGTGACCATTGGTAGTTTATTGCCAGTCATAAATCAATTTGGTCACGTGACCACTAGTTGTTTTGATTGATCAATTTGGTCATTGATTTGGTCATCGATTTGGTCATTAATTTGGTCATTGATTTGGTCATCGATTTGGTCATTGATTTAGTCATATATTTAGTCACTAATTTAGTCATATATTTAGTCACTCATTTACTTATATATTTAATCATTAATTTAGTCATTGATTATTGTTATCTAGTCATTTATTTAGTCATGATAGTCACTAATTTAGTCATATACTTAGTCACTAATTTAGTCATATATTTAATCATTAATTTAGTCATTGATTGTTGTTATCTCATCATTTATTTAGTTATATATTTAGTCATTAATTTTGTTATATATTGAGTCATTAATTTAATCATTGATTATTGTTAAATGGTCATTTATTTAGTCATCATAGTCATCATAGTCATTATTTTAGTCATATATTTAGTCCTTATTTTAGTCATATATTTACATCCATTGGTAGTATATTTAATCATTTTATAATGGAAAAATAATATAACATTAAACTCAAACTAGATTATAAAAGCAAATAAAAATATTACATATACGGACAAGCTACCTGTTAGAATTAAAAGATTGATTGAACATCATGAGAAACAAGGTAATCTGCAATAAAAAAATATAATGCAAATATGTAGATATAAATCAATTTAGAAGATGTCAAATCTGTCTAAGGGTATATATGTAAATATAATAAAAAATGTCAAAGTTGTCTAAGAGTTTCCAACTCTTTCAAAATATTCAAAATACTGCATAAAAAAATAAGAAACATGATAAACATATTCAACTATATCATTTTCTGCAAATATTTTAATGGCCACCTTGCAAAGGTTCCCTCTTTCTCTTTCAAATGGACAACTCCATATATTTTGTCTTCATAAGGAAGAGGTATGTTACTTGTGACCGTTAAAATGTTCACATTTGCGTCGCTTGTTCCTTTTAAGTTTACTCCATGTAGAATAGATAGGGAGTGAATCCTCCCAATGCCAACAACAACACTATCAAAAGGATCCAACAACCTAACTTTATCACCTTCATTGAATTTATCAGTGTGTTTCTACAAAAAGAAAAAATAACACGTTATATTAATGCATATGTAATGATTACCCTCATTTGCATAATAAAACAACCATTAATTTAATAGTACATGTGTTAAAATAACTACAAAAAGAAAATTTCAAAAAAATTACAATGATTCTATAGATGAAAAAAAAGACATCTAGCAGACCAAAGTTATGAATTCACTATAATAGTCATACAATTATAAGAAATACTGCAATGTTAGTAAAAGTAGTTTTCTGCACACATTTTCTTATATTATTCTGCATAATAGTCTGATTACAAACATTATTTCATGTCATAGAATTAGTGCCAGGTTCTAAAACCTATTGGGCTAGATGGAGGCATGAATCCACTTCATTTTGGCATTTGAATCACCTGATTCCATTAAGTATTGGCTAAGATATTTGCATTTTAGTGGAAGGTTGTCAAAGCCCTCATTAGGGTAACCCAAGAGACATTAAAATGTAACCAGAAAAGCCTTTCGGTGAAAGAGCAATGTTGAGGAAATAAAAAAGGCACCTAGTGACACTAAAGTTTCATCAAAACAAAAAGAAAAGAAAGCAAGACAAGCACATCAACTTGATCCTCAAAGTATCTATAGAAAGACCGAGTTCCATCAAAATATCCAGTTTGATGAAAATGGGCACGGTCTCATAGAGATGGTCTCATCGATGAAAAGGACATGTCAGTGAAATCCCAAAAGCATCTGTTGAAGCATGAGACTCGTCGATGTGGGGCCCTCTAGCCAGAGTCACAGATCAATAAAATGGAATGAGATCTCATCGAAGTAAAAGGGGTTTTGATGAAAACAATCTATCGAGTAAAGCATTAGAGTGCATGGTGAAACACTACCTTTCATCAAAAATCCAATATCCATTAATTCAATGGAAACTCATCAAAATATGGTTGTCGATAGAAAATGCATATCGATAAAAGGTGAAAACACTTGAGTGAAGAGAGAGTTTCATCGAAACAAAATAAATAGTGTGTTGGTATTATGGATGTGTTGCATTGGTTTTGTCATTGATGTCAACACTTATCCTTATGGAGATCTTTGGTTATGTTGAACCGACACATTATGTTCACCGACAAGTTCAGTGACTTATGCATAGTCACTGGTATACTACTCACCGGTAGGTTATATTATTCACCGACACTGAGGATGATTTGTTATCATCTGGAGATCACTTGGTTATGTCGATGACATGGTTTGGACAGTTGGTTTTGGTATTTTGGTTATTGGTCTAATCGGGTTGACATATTTGTTGTTACCGGCAAATTGGTCTAGGTTATGGACCGACATGCATTATCTATTCCAGATCAACACATGTTATGAAGATGATTTAATCAATTGGATATTGTTGTAATTGCATTGAGCCGACATGATGCATTGCATCTTGACTTATCTATAACTGATTTAATTGTAATATTCTTTATTAGCCAGCCTACACATTTGGTCTTAGGTTTTGGTATATATATTAGATCTCATTTGTGAGATGATGTAAGAGAAAGAAAGAGAACAAAAGGATGGTATATGGCTATGGTAGTGTAACATGGTATGTGCGAATATTGAAGATCATATGAGAAGACCATAGAGAAGGTGATTATCAGAGCTTAATCGGTACCGAATTCAACATTGGAGATGCTACTTTGAGTAGTACATTATCATTGGATTTAATAATCCAATTATAGTCAGTGTGACTCATATTTTGTGTTTGAGCAGTGAGCTCTAGGCGGTTGGCCTTTCTGCATGTGCAGAACCCCATTTGTGAACACATACTATCTGCAGTATTATCATCTAATTGTGGGTAAGGTTTCCCACCATGGTTTTTCTCCTTATAGGGTTTCCACGTACAAATCTATGTGTTATGTGTTGTGGATGTTGTTTCTCTTTCTATTATATGCATTAAGTTTCACTGATATTAATATTAACTGCTAAACTGTCTACCGACATTAAGTTTGGTTTATCGGTATTAAGTATCAAGTTTGATTAAGTTATATTTGGGTTGAAATTAATTGACAACTGAGTCACCCCCCCTCCCTCTCAGTTGCCTCTAGGTCCTAACAATTGGAAAAGACATATGGGATGTTACAAAGAATGGCTATGTTAGTCCTACACCGAATCAACCTAATCCACCAACATTGGGGGTAAGGATCAAGAGAATGATTGCAAAGCAAGAGAAGCACTCTTGAGCGCCTTGCCAGATTAGAAAATCATGGGATTATCAGACTGATCTATTGCTAAATCTATTTCGGATAAATTGGAGACATTTAATGAACGAGATACCACTATCAAAATTGCAAAACTGGAATGCTTCCAGTTCAGGTATCAAAATCTAAAAATGGAAGAAGATGAAATAATTTTTTCTTTTATGCAAAGTGTTAATGAAATTGTTTTGGGAATACAATGTGTAGTCACATAAATCTGTCCACTTAATTAAATGAATACTTAGTATTTATTTGATTATTTAACCATCAATTAATAATTAATTAAATTAATATTTAATTAATTCATCTTAACCCTCTTCTCCTATTAATTAAATAAATTATTCAATTTATTTGATTTAATTCACTTAACCAAATTCATACCATTAATTAAATAAATAAATCATATTTGTTTAATTAAATCTTCTCTCACATTTAAATTAATTAATATTTATTTAAATCCCCCAAAATCCCACCTCTCACATTTAAATAAATTAATATTTATTTAAATCCCCCAAAATCCCACCTCTCACATTTAAATAAATAAATCATTTATTTAAATCACCTTTATCCTCCACCCACTTGTATTTTCCTACAAAAGCAAGTTGCACAATTATTTTAAATAAATAATTTATTTAAATCACCTTTATCCTCCACCCACTTGTATTTTCCTACAAAAGCAAGTTGCACAACTATTTTAAATAAATTATTTATTTAAAATCCTATTTATCCTCACCCATTTGAAACCTTTAATGGTTTCCCTTAAAGTATTCAAACTTGATGGCTTTAAAGTCTTCAAACTTGATGGCTTCCTTCTATAGTCTTCTTAAGACTTTAATGGTTTTCCTTAAAGTCTTCAAGCCTTTAATGGTTCCCCTCAAAGTCTTCAAGAATTTTAATGCTTTATCTTCCTTTTTCTCATTTAAATAAATTAATATTTATTTGAATATTTATCCAAATACAACTTGCACACATTTATTGAAATAAATGAATTTTTATTTTAATAAAATCCTATTTTCCCTCACCCACCAAATCCACTTGCAAAATCTAATCCCCTTCTAGATTCTTCTAACCACTTCCTAATTAACTTAATCCATCCCCTAATTATTGTCACATTCCTAAGCAAAATGGAGTCACTTCTCAAAGCCTAAAAGTCTTTGATAACCATTAAAGGCTTTCAACCTTCAACCACTAAATGTCTCAAAGTCTTGGATAACCTTTGAAAGCTTCCAACCTTCAACCACTAAATGGCTCAAAGTCTTTGATAACCATTGAAGGCTTTCAACCTTCAACCACTTAATCCCCAAAGTCTCCAATAACCATTAATGGTTACCTCAAACCCTCCCACATGGTTAAAACATTTGTTTTGACTCAACCTCTACCCAACCCAAGGGTCTCATCAAGCCTTTAATGCTTTGACCATGATTATCTCTTAATCATTTGCACAAAGGTTTATCCTTGCATTAACTCCTAATCCAGTGGGTAATCCTAATTTAGGCTTGACCCTTACCTTCTAGATAACCATGAGGTCTCCTCAGGCATTTAATGCCTCCAACCTCTTCTCTCAACCCAATCTTATGTTGACACTTGTCACCATTTCATTGGTGCAAATTGTGCACATGGATCCCCAACTTTCAAGCTTGACCCTTGATTAAACCTTTCAATCCTGGCCATCCATTGCTCCATTTTTCCTATAAATAGAGCCCATTCCTTCATAATCCAGATCCTGAAAACTTGTATGCATTTAGGCTATAGACATTTTTAGAGAGCATTTAGCATAGCATAACTAAAATCTTGTCTTTTTGGTAAAATCAATCATTTTAGCATCAATAGCATAGTATTTAGCTTTTCATTTCATATTTGAAGCTTAATATTAAATCTCAATCCTCCATAAGCATCCATGGCTAGTGCTAAAAGCTGAGAGCTACACTCATTTGGGACTTGGAGAGGAGAGGAACAAGGGAGGAGCAACTATGAGCATCTTGATTACCTATTTTATTCTATGTTTATATGCTTTCTATTTCATGCTTAATATCTCTCTTGATATGCCTGTTTAGGATAATATTTTGTTGGTAACACTAATGTTTGTTTCTTGTGTTCTTGTGTGTGTTGCCATCAAACAGATTTTCTAATCCTTTTTGCAGAGCATCATTTGGTGAACCCGACGTGAATCCAACACCAAAAAGATCAACTTTTTTTTTTTTTAACCAATAACATGTTTGAATGTTGAAAATGTCACACAGGTTGCGCTTTTGACACTGTTTTGGTGCGTTTGACATTATTTTGGCGCTATTCACCCTGTTTCAATGCTTTTCCCTTCTTTGTGTTTCCCTTTCTTTTAGTGCGTTTGTGTTAAATAGTGCCTCTGTTCAAACGCAGACTAGCGCTATTGTAACAAAACGTTGTACAAATCACCTTGTAACCAAAAAAAAAAAAAAACCAAAAAAAATAAAATAAATTAGGCTTGTAGAAGCCCACCAAATAGGCGGATTTTACTAACTATTTTTCTCTTTTGTGCAGATTTAAATTAGATTAAAAAGTAGATTTATATTTTTTACTAACTTGTTTTTTGAAGTTGGTTTTAAAAATGAATTCACTTTTTATTTTGGTTTAAAATTAACTTCACATTTCAAATTTGGGCTTTTAAAAAAAGAATCACACATTTGTTTGGGGCTCTTAAAAAGAATTTCATTGTTCCAAGGTAAAAAGAACCACAAACTTACACAAAAACAACTTTTTTTTTTTTTTTTGCAAGTTAGGAAACAAACTTCGTTTTGGTGCTTAAAATCAACAAGGCAAATTTTATTTCTTGCATCAAGATAAAACTCACAATCCACACTTCCATTTTTGGTGCAAATAAAATTCACAATCAACTTGTCTCATTTTTAAAGCAATTTTACTTTAGGCAAACGTGTTTTTCATTAAGTTGACCAGGATTTTCAAATTCTAGTTTACTCAAACAATTGCCTTTGAAAATTAAAAAGAACACCATGATTGTTGGAGCAACATCTCCAAATAGTTAGATCGCATTGCAATGGTAGATTAAAAAGAACAAGTGTTTTTCGTGCTTGGCACACTTGTGCAAAGAGTTGGTCGAGTGGTCCTACTTCTAACACACACTATCCTCTCCCTTGGCTTTCGTGGTCCTAGGTGCAAGAGAAAAGTGTTAGTAACACTTAAAATTTTATCTTTTTAAGAGAGGCCTGCCAAGAGACACATCACTCTTGGGAACGACCTTGAGCGGTAAATCCTTCGAGCCGCTATAGAAATCAGGTGTGAGTGAAAGCTGTAGCCTTGGGTATAGCTGTTCCTACAGTGTAACTGGCCGAAAGGACAAATGGGCCCCACCACCAGTTACAAGGCTCTTAAGTGAGTCACTGCAGAATGAACTTATGTCCAAAAACATCGAACATGACTAAACACTTTTAAGTAGTAGCCCACCCATTCTATTGATTGAGGATATTTGAGATATAATTTAGTGCAAGAGCATAGATGGTTTTGCTCCCAAGATACTCACCATACATATTTCCTTGAGTAGAAACATAGCTTTTTGAAAAGTCACTTGTGGCTTGATAAAAGTGGTGACTCCCCCATCATAGGGATCATCTATTTGTTATGCTCGTGCAAGACTTAGTATATCACATCCTTACCTGCCAAGGCAGGATTCATAAGGTATGTAGTACCAAAGTCGAAGAAATATCAAGATATGGGCTAAATTTATCACAACTGGCCATTTGATCTTAGGGATAAAAAGTGTTTGAAGTGTGTTCGTTTTACAGACCTAGTGCAAATTGAGCCGACTTCAGGCTTTGGAAATACACCTTAAAATAAATCTAAAGGAAGGGTCATATACAAGTCCAAGGATTGGGTTGATCTAGACCCATACTCATTTGTGCCTTTGAGGCTACAATCTTGTGTTTGTGTGCTTGCTTTGTTTTCTTGTCAAAGAAAAATCAGAAAATCACTTCCCAAAAACAAAGTATTCATCCAACATTTCTCAAAACAACCAAACACATCAACAAAGTGAAAACAACAAAAGAGTCAAAATTTTATGACCATTCTTCACATTCTGCGAAAGAAGAAGTGTCATCAGAATATCAACTTGAAAAGGAGACCATTAAGCTCAAAGGCTTTGATCAAAAGGAGGAACTTCTTCTATCTCAATAGACAAATCTTTGTCTCACATAGAGTCTTTCTACATCGCATGTGTCTATACCTTCAAGGTAAAACAAACGAGTTTGATTCAGAATCATTGAATCGTAGAGCTTTTATGCAATATAGAGCTCGGAGTTATCACAAAAATCAAGGAGGAAAGATTAATCCCAACTTCTTCCCAAACATCTGTATCACCTACAACACAGCTCGAGAAGTGCCACCAACGCCTGAAAGGGAAGAGATAGAGTTTGTCCCATTTATAACCCAAAGTTTTTATTGAAGTTGAAAAACAAAAACATCCATCATCTCACTCATACATCATCACTTCATCATCAATCCATCCCAACTCTCAAAACATTAAGAGGTTCTTGTCCCAAGTTCTCTTTTAGATATTGCTTGAAATCAAACACATCACATCACTTTTTAGATTGTTTCTACATCTAGGATAAGCTCATCCTAAGAGACACATCTACGCAGGTTAAAACTAGTTCATGAGTGAATCTTCTCATTGCTAGGTAGTCAAAATCTGTAACACATCTCAGATTTCTCTACACCTTATCACATCCAAACTTATCAAACAAACAAGCAATTCAAAGAAGGAATTTCGGTTACATCTACCTTAAAGTGCTAGAGATCCCCATACAACACAAATCACCAACCATCAATCGTTCATTTCATCACCAACTCATCATCATCTTCAATCAACTTCAAATAGAAACTTGCAAACAAAAATGGCTCAAACCCGATCACAGTCGAGACAACGAGAAATAGAAAGAGAAGAAGAAGAAGAGGAAAATCTCAATGAATTTCAAGAAGCACTTGGAGGAAATGCAGATGATGAAAACCCAAGTACTCCCACTCCTGCAACAATAGAAAGGGCTCAGCATAACCCTCTCTTTAACAGACTTTTTGACGAAATACTCAGGAGCAATGCGGATGCTCACTTCTTAAGACTTGCTCAAGAAGGAGCCAAACTCCCCTCAGACTTTGATCTTGCCCAATTAAGACAAGCATCAGAAAGACAAAGTCGCCATGAGGAGGAAGGGCATAGAGATCCCATCAGATATAACATCCCTCGAGGTAACCCACCACCTCCTCCTCCAAATGAAATGGAGATGTTGCGGCAACAAGTCGAGAATCTCGCCCAACAACTTCATAGTGGTGTCAAGATTAACCAATTCTCACTCAATGACATCTGTCCCTATCCTTTTGATAGGAATCTTTATATGCCACCCTTTCCATGCGGGTTCGAAACACCCAAATTTGAAAAATATAGAGGAAAGGGGGATCCCCATGATCATGTCCGAGAATTTCATTCCTCTTGTCTTGAAGTGGCATATGAAGACACCTACCTAATGCGCCTTTTTCCCCAAAGCTTGGGAGGAACAACCACATCATGGTTTTCCCGACTACCAGGTGGCATTAGAACATTTGAGGAACTCATCCAGAAGTTCCTATCTCATTACTCTTATAACATTGAACGCGACATCACCATGGCTAATCTATGCAATACCAAACAAAAACCAGGTGAACTATTCTCAGTATTCCTGCAACGATGGCGCCAAATGTCTAGCAGACGTTCTCTTCAGTTACCTGAACGAGAACTAGTGGAAATTTTCATTTCCAACTTAAACGAAGAAATGGAATTTCACTTGGATGTCAAAGACACAGACTCTTTTAACGATATGATCACCAAGTGTTTAAAATGTGAAAGGGCACTCATCAAGAAAGGACTCATCAAAATCTTTAATGAACCAAAAGATGGTCCTCGCCCGTGCTTCAATAGTGATAAACCAAACTTCTGGAATAAAAACAAGAATATCGTCAACGATGGGGTTGTGGATGCTCGAACTATCCAAAATGCACAACCTGTGGTTCGGTTTGCAGGACAAAATCCTCCACCTCAGAATAACACAAATGTTCCTTCCAATCAAGGTCGCATCACGTCTCATGATGAACCAAGACCTCGTCAGCAAAAACAAAAATGAACATACACTCTCTTAGGGGAACCCATTGAAACAGTGTTGCGACAACTCCTCTCTCAAAATTTGGTCACTCTACCTAAGCTATCAAACTATGAGCCTCAAGTCAAACCAGCATGGTGGAGAGATATTGAACATTGTGAATTCCATCAAGGAAGAGGACACAAGACAAGTAATTGTCACCGATTGAAAGATCTCATTCAGGATCTTATTGATTGAGGAGAAATTGAAATTGAAGGACATGACCCAAAAACAACCAATAATGATCATCTGATGTTCAAAAATCCACTTCCATTACAAGGTCAAATGGATCCTTCCACTTCCAGACGAGGCACTGATACCACTGATTATACGCAGGCTGCGTATAACTACACTGTAAATCACCTATATGATGCCAGTGAACAAATTGCAACTATCACCTTCAAAAATCCCACCTCAAATTGCAATGTTGTTACACGTCGTGGCAAGGTCACCATAAAGGTAGCTCCACAAGGCACCACCTCCATCCCAAAGCAGTACAATCTTGTGGAACAATTAGACAAAACCCCTGCACTTATATCCATTTTGGAGCTTTTGCGTCTGTCACCCTCTCATAAAACAATCTTGGATCAAGCACTCCAAGAGGCGTCAGTCCCTGCAAACCTGAACATGGACCAACTTCAAGCCATGGTTGGAAATCTAAAGTCATCACCTTGTCTCACTTTTTCCGAAAGTGACAACTCTTCTTTCCAACAACGTCATAATGCTTCGCTACACATTGAAGGCTTTATCAACCGACACAGGATCAAGCGAGTCTTGATCGATAATGGAGCAGGCCTAAACATTTGCACACTACAGTTGGTCACAGCATTGGGATATGCAATAGAATCAGTGGATCCTCGCAAGAAGATCACCATCAAGGCATATGATGATGCAGAGCGTTCATCCAAAGGATCTGTGGTACTACCAATCCGAGTCGGTCCTGTGGTAAAGCACATAATTTGTCAGGTTCTGGACCTTCCTCTGCCATATAATCTATTATTAGGGAGACCTTGGATACATGCCATGCAAGCTGTTCCATCTACCTACCATCAATGTATCAAGTTCCCACATAACGGTGTAGAGATCACAATCCTGGGCGATGCAAATCCCTTTGCATTTTGCCATAATATCAGCCATCAACCAGAGATTACCATTCCTAATAATAGAGAAGCCATTTCCTCCACATCATATATAAATCCCGCCTCTCTTGCCAGTTCAAACACCACTGTACTGAAGCAAGAAAAGCTTAAGATGAAGATCGCAGAGGAAGGTCCTGGGGAATACAACTTGAGTCAACTCTTTTGTGTGGGACAAATGCCCACTTCTCCTAGAACTCATGGTAAACCACAACAGTTACTCCAGTAACCACTAAACATACCAGCATGTGCTTTGACACCTTTCGTTCTTGGAAAGAGTCAAGAGGAAGAAACACAAGATGAGGACCTGGCGGAATGGATCTATAAAGATCCCATCACCACTGACATACCGCGAGTTACACTTCCTACAGATCAGTATGGAAAAGGCCTTCTCATTATGCAAAGAATGGGATATGATGGTCAGAGTGCTTTGGGATACTGCAAACAAGGACGACACGAACCTCTGCTACCAGAATTCAAGCCCAAAGGTAATACAGGCCTTGGCTTTGAAAAAGAGATCCTTCCTAAACTCAGATTCAAAGGAAAACCCAGCAAACCATTTTGCCCACCTACTGCAAAGAGGACACCTTTCATAATCAAAGCACCATCAAGCACTATCCCCACTGCCCCATCGAGGCTCACAACTCCACCATCTACAATACCAATCATCCCACCAATCAAACCAGTAATCCCATTCGCAACAGCCATTACATCCATAGTACCATTAGCAGCAGCAACTGTATCAAAATCCGCAGCAGCATCTATGGTACCAGCAGTTCCTGCAGAAGCCACTGAGTCAACACTGCCAATACTTCCTGTGCCAGATTCTTTTATCCCCATCAAACTTCCTGTAGCACTGATCACTACAAAGGTACATCAACCAATCACACCTGCCGTGTTTAATTCTAAAGACATCCCAGTATGGTATAGCAATCGGATGCTGGAAAGTGATTCAGAGACCGACTCACATGAGTGGGAATTTGATTTTGTACAGCTTAATACTTCAGATGAGGAAGACACATCACCACCTCCACCATGCAAAGACATCCCTATTTACGGAGAAGCACAGATAAAGACCACTTGGGTTCCTAAGTTGGAAACATCTTCCATAGACCCTACGTCTCATCCTACGCTTGATTCTGACAGGGAAAGTACCATCAACGACCTTCACCACACTGTCTTGACCCTCACTGATACCTCTAATGAACTTAATCTAGTCGATGAAGTAATGCCCATTGTCCACCCTGAACTCATCGAATGGAACCAACCAAATCCCCCATGTCTTGATTTCTTCCAAAATGATGAGGCTATCATTGACTTTTTGGAATTAAGGGATAACCTACCAAGCGGGGATCACAAAGCTGGATTCACCATTGAACTTAATAGTGCAGCATACTTCGGGGCGGATGCCAAACCTTTCAGCTGCAAAAATATAACAATAAAACATGGATCTTTCAGTGAAAACCACACTGTGGCACTGTTTGATCCGACAAAAGTAAAAAGAAAGAGTGTATCCAACGGTGAAAACCTCTCTGAGGTGCCTGAGGATGAAGGGTTTGACATTCTCCCTGCTAGTACACAACAGGAACGATCCATGATTCTTATCGAGGAAACCAATGAATACAATGTGGGGACTCCTGAAAATCCTCATATCATACATCTGGCATCTCTTCTCACTCCAGAGGAACAACCTAAATTTATAGAGTTCTTCCAGAAGCGTCAGATCAACTTTGCATGGTCATATGTAGACATGCCTGGGCTTGATCCTGATTTAGTCATGCATCACCTCACCATAGCAGAAGGAGCCAAACCTATCAAGCAGAAGCTTCATAAGATGCATCCCCAGATTGCAGTGCTAGTCAAAACAGAACTCAAGAAACTCCTAGATGTTGGTTTCATTAGGCCAATTGATTATGCAGAATGGATCTCCAACATTGTGCCTGTCGGCAAACCAAAAGAGGGCATCCGCATTTGTACTGACTTTAGAGATCTGAATAAGGCATGTCCTAAGGATGACTTTCCCCTACCAAATATCGACATCATAGTGGATCTAACAGCAGGACATGCGATGCTTTCACTCATGGATGGCTTTTCCGGCTACAATCAGATAAAGATCGCACCCGAAGATCAACATAAGACAGCCTTCACATGTCCATGGGGCACATACTGCTGGAATGTAATGCCTTTTGGTCTAAAGAATGCAGGAGTGACCTATCAAAGAGCAATGACCACCATCTTCCATGACATGATGCATACTATGATGGAAGATTATGTGGATGACTTACTAGCAAAATCACTTACTAGAGAAGGACATCTCCACATCTTAGATCAAATCTTTGATAGACTGGAACAATATCATGTTCGACTCAACCCAAAGAAATGTGTCTTTGGAGTGACCTTCGAGAAGCTTCTAGGATACATTGTCTCAAGCAAAGGCATTGAGGTCGATCCAGCAAAGGTTAAGGCAATAATGGACATGCCACCTCCAAAGAATATCAGTCAGCTAAGGACATTACAAGGGTGGCTTCAATCCATCCGAAGATTCATTGCACAATTGGCTGATAAGTGTCACCCATTCACACACTTGCTACACAAGAACATCCGCTTTCAGTGGGATGCCAGATGCCAACAAGCATTTCAGATGCTTAAAGACTATCTCATGAATCCACCATTGTTGATGCCACCAGATCCAAGTAGACCATTGTTACTTTATATCTCAGCGACAAGTATGGCATTGGGTGTACTACTGGCACAACATAATGCAGAAGGCAAAGAATGTGCTATATACTACATCTCTCGCACACTGGTTGGCTATGAACTCAATTACACACCTATTGAGCGAGCTTGCCTAGCAATAATCTTAGCAGCCACTAAACTGAGGCACTATCTGTTAACACACAAGGTACAACTCATTGCAAAGATTGATCCACTCAAGTATTTACTTAACAAAGCAGCATTGACAGGCCGCTTGGCCAAATGGGTGATGATTCTAAGTGAATTTGACATTGAGTACGTGGACCGTAAAGCTATCAAAGGTCAAGTTATTGCAGATCAGTTGGCCGATGCACCACTCACAGGTGATCATCCTCTTATTTCTAATTTTCCAAATGAAGAGATATTCATGATCACAACAACACAACCATGGAAACTATATTTTGATGGGTCATACACTAGGCACGGCTCGGGGGCAGGCATTCTGTTTATCACACCTCAAGGTGATAGCATCCTGAAGTCTTACAGGCTCACATTTCCATGCACAAACAACATAGCAGAGTATGAGGCCTTGATCATAGGACTCAGGTTAGCCGTACAGTGGAAATTACAAGAACTACAAGTATATGGCGACTCCCAACTAGTCATTCGATGAGCAACAGATGAATATCAAACCAAGGATGATAAACTCATGCCATATAAGCAAATGGTGGACACTCTAAAGACATCATTTACTACTATCACTTTTGAGAAGATACCAAGAGATCAGAATCGAGCTGCTGACGCTATGGCTACCATCGCATCTCTACTAGATCTTCCACAGAATTCAACACGCTACGAGTTCTTGGTAGAACAGCTTTGGATCCCCGCTTATGATATCCCCGAATCCGAAATGATATGTCACCTTGTCGGTTCTAAATCCCCATGGTACGGTGAGTTCTACACCTATCTCCGCGATTATACCCTTCCTCCCAACCAATCAAATAACCAACGAAAAACCTTCATTCGCCAAACTGCTCGATATACCATTATTGCTGAAACCCTATACCGATGTAGTCTTGATGGTACTCTCCTTCGATGTCTGGAACAAGATGAGATAACAAAGGTTTTGGAAGAGGTACATGAAGGAATTTGCGGGACTCACTCAAGTGGTCCATCACTAGCCAAGAAGATCATGCGAGCTAGATACTATTGGCCATTTATGGAAAAGGATTCCTACTACTTTGTCAGAAAATGCAAGAAATGTCAAGTTCACAGCGACCTGATACATGCACCAGCCCAGGAACTGCAACCAATCACAACACCATGGCCTTTTTGTCAATGGGGCCTCGACCTTGTGGGTAAGATTCATCCATCTTCATCCAATGGCCATAAATTCATTATTACCGCCACTGAATATTTCACAAAGTGGATCGAAGCTGTTCCACTTACCCAAGTCACCGGCAAGTAGATTGCCTCATTCATCCTCAACTACATCATTTGCCGGTATGGTGTACCCATGTCCATCGTCACAGATAACGGTCTTCCTTTCAAAAATCAGGATGTCCGTGAACTTTGTGAGAAATTTCATATCCAACACCGCTTTTCCACTCCCTATTACCCACAAGGCAATGGTCAGGCCGAAGCATCCAATAAAAACATATTAAGGATCCTCAAGAAAACAGTCAATGATGCCGGTCGTGATTGGCATGTTCAATTGAATCTAGCGCTATGGGCATATCGAACTAGCATTCGAACCCCTACAGGTGCAACTCCTTATTCATTGGTCTATGGTGCAGAAGCTATCTTACCTATTGAGGTTGAGATACCATCATTATGAGTTTCCTTGCATAATCTCATCGATGATGACGCATACAGAGTCTCACGTCTTCAGGACTTAGAGTTACTTGATGAGAAGTGACAAGCTGCATACAATCACCTCAAAGCCTATCAGCAACGAATGAGTAGAAGCTACAATCACTGAGTTAGACCTCGTACATTTGAGGTAGGCGATCTTGTTCTTCGAGAGAATCCTCGCAACCAACCAAACAGAGAACATCAAGGCAAGTTTGAATCAAATTGGCTCGGCCCATATGTTGTCACTGCTGTATTCGGGTCTGGGGCATATCACTTGGCTACATCAGACGGAGAATTGCTCGCAGATCCAATCAATAGCATGCACCTCAAACGGTTTTATACCTAAGGTGTACAAGGCATTAGGCTCCCCTGCATATCAGAAAATACCAAAAACATTCAGAAAAATGTCCTAAAGAAAATACCAAAAACATTCAGAAAAATGTCCTAAAGAAAATACAAAAACATTCAAAAAAGTAAAGAAAAATCATGCATCCAAACGGTGAACAACCACTCCAGTGGCACCTTGGGTAAGTACGATGGTGAAAACCTGGCAAACAGGTGCCACTCGTAAAGGCAATGGCTCCAGTATCTTTCAGGCTCGTTGCGATCACATTCATACATACACACATCCATCCATCTAACCATGGCTTGTTATTTGATCTGTAATCCAAGAAAGTACTTCATGCGTCTGGCATCCTGCTTTTTCATAAATCATGTCCAACTTGGGGGCAATGCCCTTACAATCTAGATGATGGAAGTGGATTCTACATTACTGGTGATTCATTGGCAAAAACATTCAAAAATGTCTCGCAAAATACAAAAACATTCAAAAATGTCTCGCAAAATCCAAAAACATTCAAAAATGACTCACAAAATCCAAAAACATTCAAAAACTATTACACAAAATCCAAAAACATCGAAAAACCCATCGAAAATCACACAAAAACATGGCAACACCTTGTACATATTCATTCAAGCAGATGCAAAACCAACATTAACACAGTACTCACACAATGACCATTTATCAATCGACCACACAATCCACATCCAACAAATCAAAAACTGTCTTTAAAAACAAGGATGCACCCTTCCTTACCAAAACAAAGACAAAAGTGACATTTTCTTTGACAAGAAAATTATGTTAAGCTATCAAATGCTTGGTTGATTCGTGAGTAATTCATTTGTTTATCTGTATCGGGATCTTTCAGCATTGTTTTGTATCATTTGCACATTATTTCCGATGAAGTTCTGGGGCATGTACTAATGGTGTCTATGTGGGAAGTTCACTAGGCTACGTGATCTTATGCCAAATGCAATCATAGATCACTACAGCTTGCTGACTACAGCGTATACCTCGACCATATGAGCATGAACCATTACCAAGGATCCTTATTCTTTATTCTTTATGTATATATTGTTTGCAGGTGCAATGCTCTTCCTTTGGTTCCTCCTACCTCATCCAAACTGGATAAAGGTTTTTTATCTCTTAGTACGGTATGAACTTGTCTCAGGATATGATCAGCCTAAGATCAAGGAGGACGATCCAAGTCATGCATGAATAGAGATAATCCTTGTCTGTTCCGCAAGCAATACTCAGGTCAACTTGATCCATTATATCAAGTTGCTTGTATTAACTTGCTATATCAAATCCATGTAAGAAATACTCTGGTCATCTTGAATCATTATGTCAAGATGCTTGTATTCTCTTCCAACATTTTAAAAGCTCAATGATAAAAATAGAGCACTATGGATCCTCATTCCATCTCATCTGTATATACTGCATTCCGTTGCATTCCAACCATCCATACATTCATAATAGCTGCATATCATGCATACATAGTCATAATAATGCATACTCTATTTTCCTCTTCTTCCATAGGAATGAGTCATAGGTCCTCCATTTCTTCTAACATCGAACCCCCCCAACCCTCCCCATCTCAACAATCAGCATCACATACCCTACATCGTGTCCCAATCAACCTAATCAAGCCACGTTCATCACCATCCATCTCTAATAGGAGGGATTGTGTTTCCCATCCTCATTCATCCACACAATCAAGCAAGTTACTCTATCTACATAGATACATCGACTCACACACACCTAGACTATCAACAGATACTCTGATCACGTATCTTCGGGTCTCAATAGGTAATCGATCATGGTAATCCTAGACTACATCAGGCATTTATCATAATGACCTAGTCTCAACGGGGTTGCCATGATTCCCCACAACCATCCATCACACGCACACACTATCAATTGATCAACCAATCAAACACAATCACATCGGACAATTACATCAATTGTCTACGTCTCAACGAGTATTTTGCTTCATATACCTTGACTTCATCAGGCAATTACATCAATTGTCTAAGTCACATCAGGTCACTTTGATTCACTTACTCAGACTTTATCATGTCCAAGCAACCAACTGACATCAACTGTCACGCTTTGACTTGACCGGGGCAATTAAACCAATTGCACCAGATTGTCCAAACAATTTTGATCAATTGTATAGCATCAATCCAAACCCCACACTACATTTGCTATGTATCTCTTGCATGACCTCAGGGTACTCATTGGCTTGTTGTTTCTTCATATTCACTCCATTTTCTCCCATTCTTTCATCATTAGTTCTAATTTCTTCTATTCTACCTCCCCTCCGCTTTTCATTCTTTTTCGAGAGATCGACCGATTTTTCAAAAAAAAATTGGCCCATCTCTCAAGGGGGCATACCACCCATTAAATTAACATTTTATGGGGCATTTCTTCACACTTATTTTCCTTTCTTTGAAACGACGCAATAAACTGCACCGTCTCAAAGAGGGGCAAATGTAGTCACATAAATCTGTCCACTTAATTAAATGAATACTTAGTATTTATTTGATTATTTAACCATCAATTAATAACTAATTAAATTAATATTTAATTAATTCATCTTAACCCTCTTCTCCTATTAATTAAATAAATTATTCAATTTATTTGATTTAATTCACTTAATCAAATTCATACCATTAATTTAATAAATAGTTCATATTTGTTTAATTAAATCTTCTCTCACATTTAAATAAATTAATATTTATTTAAATCCCCCAAAATCCCACCTCTCACATTTAAATAAATTAATATTTATTTAAATCCACCAAAATCCCACCTCTCACATTTAAATAAATAAATCATTTATTTAAATCACCTTTATCCTCCACCCACTTGTATTTTCCTACAAAAGCAAGTTGCACAATTATTTTAAATAAATAATTTATTTAAATCACCTTTATCCTCCACCCACTTGTATTTTCCTACAAAAGCAAGTTGCACAACTATTTTAAATAAATTATTTATTTAAAATCCTATTTATCCTCACCCATTTGAAACCTTTAATGGTTTCCCTTAAAGTATTCAAACTTGATGGCTTTAAAGTCTTCAAACTTGATGGCTTCCTTCTATAGTCTTCTTAAGACTTTAATGGTTTTCCTTAAAGTCTTCAAGCCTTTAATGGTTCCCCTCAAAGTCTTCAAGCATTTTAATGCTTTATCTTCCTTTTTCTCATTTAAATAAATTAATATTTATTTGAATATTTATCCAAATACAACTTGCACACATTTATTGAAATAAATGAATTTTTATTTTAATAAAATCCTATTTTCCCTCACCCACCAAATCCACTTGCAAAATCTAATCCCCTTCTAGATTTTTCTAACCCCTTCCTAATTAACTTAATCCATCCCCTAATTATTGTCACATTCCTAAGCAAAATGGAGTCACTTCTCAAAGCCTAAAAGTCTTTGATAACCATTAAAAGCTTTCAACCTTCAACCACTAAATGTCTCAAAGTCTTGGATAACCTTTGAAAGCTTCCAACCTTCAACCACTAAATGGCTCAAAGTCTTTGATAACCATTGAAGGCTTTCAACCTTCAACCACTTAATCCCCAAAGTCTCCAATAACCATTAATGGTTACCTCAAACTCTCCCACATGGTTAAAACATTTGTTTTGACTCAACCTCTACCCAACCCAAGGGTCTCATCAAGCCTTTAATGCTTTGACCATGATTATCTCTTAATCATTTGCACAAAGGTTTATCCTTGCATTAACTCCTAATCCAGTGGGTAATCCTAATTTAGGCTTGACCCTTACCTTCTAGATAATCATGAGGTCTCCTCAGGCATTTAATGCCTCCAACCTCTTCTCTCAACCCAATCTTATGTTGACACTTGTCACCATTTCATTGGTGCAAATTGTGCACATGGATCCCCAACTTTCAAGCTTGACCCTTGATTAAACCTTTCAATCCTGGCCATCCATTGCTCCATTTTTCCTATAAATAGAGCCCATTCCTTCATAATCCAGATCCTGAAAACTTGTATGCATTTAGGCTATAGACATTTTTAGAGAGCATTTAGCATAGCATAACTAAAATCTTGTCTTTTTGGTAAAATCAATCATTTTAGCATCAATCGCATAGTATTTAGCTTTTCATTTCATATTTGAAGCTTAATATTAAATCTCAATCCTCCATAAGCATCCATGGCTAGTGCTAAAAGCTGAGAGCTACACTCATTTGGGACTTGGAGAGGAGAGGAACAAGGGAGGAGCAACTATGAGCATCTTGATTACCTATTTTATTCTATGTTTATATGCTTAATATCTCTCTTGATATGCCTATTTAGGATAATCTTTTGTTGCTAACACTAATGTTTGTTTCTTGTGTTCTTGTGTGTGTTGCCATCAAACAGATTTTCTAATCCTTTTTGCAGAGCATCACAATGTTGTGGAGGTTCCTTGAGTGAAGATGAAATTATTTCTAAATTTTTAAGAGCATTTCCACTGGCGTACAAAATGAAAATAACTGCTATTAATGAGTTGAGAACAATGCCCAATACATCAGTATCTAGAGATACCTTGGTTGGAAAACTTTCAGCATTTGAGCTTGAGAAATTTGGTCTTGTTGCTACAATTAAGACAAATCTAGCCTTCAAAGAATCATCATCATCTGATAAATGTGATTGGAAAGCACCTTATGCAAGAGAACTTGAAGATATCAGGAAGGAAAATGAAGAACTGGAAGAACTTGAAGCACTATTTGCAAGGAAAATGCCTAAAGGTCCTATTGGTAGTAAGTATTAAGATAAATAACCATTTAAATGTTTTAACTGTAATAAAGTTTGTCATATGGCATCTAGATGTCCTGATAGACATGCAAGATTAAGAGAAGAAGCTAAAAGAACATATAAGCCTAACCGTGAATATCAGAGATACATATTTAAGAAGAATAGAGACAAATCATGTTACTATGCTAATGAAGGAGTTACTGATTATTCTAATGAAGAACTGATAGACAATGGATGGGCTTTTGTTGCAATAAAAGAAGATCAACTAACACCTACTGTTTCATTGGTAGAGTAGGCCCTGGTAGCTAAAATTGAAGAAAAGGATGAATGGATTATAGATTCCAGATGTTCACATCATATGACTGGTGCTAAAAGTAAATTCTTATCTTTTCAAGGATACAATGGAGGTCTAGTAATATTTGGGGATGAAAAAGCTTGTTTGATCAGACGAAAAGGAACTATATCTTTTGATGGTAAGCACAATACTGACAACATTTATTATGTTGAAGGTTTGAAGCATAATATTTTGAGTGTTGGTCAATTAGTTGAAAAGGGATTTCAGTTACAATTCAAGAATGGTAAATGCAAAATCATGAATAGAACCGGTTTGGAGATTGCAACCGGTCATCAGACTAGAGGTAAAATCTTTCATTTGAATAACAATGAAAAGACATGCTTGGTTGCACATATTGATGAAAGTTGGTTATGGCATAAAAGACTCTGTCATGTGAATTTTGATTGCATTACAAAGATTAGTTCATCTAAGGCAATAAGGGATTTACCTAAGATTGTAAAACCTCATAATCCGGTATGTAAGGAATGTCAAATGGGAAATAAAGTTAGAACAATGTTTAAGAGTATTTCTAAGAAATCCAATAATGTTCTTGATTTAATTTATACTGACTTGTGTGGTCCAGAAAGAACAAGAAGTCTACAGGGAGATAGATACTTTATGCTAATCATTGATGATTACTCTAGAATGTGTTGGGTTACTTTTCTTAGGGAGAAATCAGAAGCTTTTGGGAAATTCAAATTATTGAAGGCACTGGTAGAGAATGAAACCAATAAGATAATCAAATGTTTAAGATCAGATCAAGGAGGTGAATTTACATCTAAGGAGTTCAATACATTTTGTGAAGTGAATGGAATTAGAAGACAACTATCAGCACCCCGCACACCTCAACAAAATGGAGTTGTGGAAAGGAAGAACAAAACTATTATGGATGCAACTAGAAGCATGATATCAGAAGCAAATCTACCTCATGTGTAGTGGAGAGAAGCAGTGAATATAGCGGTTTACACTTTCAACAAAGTTCACATCAAAGGTGAAACCGGTAAGACACCTTATGAATTATGGTTTGGTAATACTCCTACTCTTTAAATACTTCAGAATATTTGGAAGCAAATGTTACATTAGGAGAGAAGAGTATAGTGGGAAATTTGATCCTAGAAGTGATGAAGGAATATTTATTGGTTATTCATCTAAGAGCAAAGTATATAGATGTTTTAATAAAAGATTGCATAAAATCATTGAGAGTGCAAATGTGAAGATAGATGAACAATTTAGAGGAAATTCAAAGTCTATGGATTTTGAACCGGCAATTGAGATGATCATAAATGAACCTATACAGAGTGCACCGGTAAAGAATGTGGATCTAGTGACATCGACATCATTAGAGAATTCCACAGTAACTGAAGAATAGCAGCAAGTGAACACACCCAGGTATGTAAGACTAAATCACTCTAAAAGTCAGATAATTGGGAATAAGTATCAAGGAGTTATGACAAGAGGAAGACTGGCAAATGAAGAGGTATGTTTAATTTCTCAAATTGAACCAACGTCTATTATTGAGGCATGTGAAGATAAACATTGGATTAAAGCTATGGAAGATGAATTAGAACAAATTGAAAAAAACAATACATGGACATTGGTTCCCTGGCCTAAAGATAAAAATGTAATTGGAACTAAATGGGTATTCAAAAATAAAATTAATGAAGATGGTAAGGTAATCCGAAACAAAGCAAGATTAGTGTGTAAGGGACATTCACGGAAAGAAGGAATTGATTACAATGAAACCTTTGCACCGGTAGCTAGAATTAAGGCAATCAAATTATTTCTTGCATTTGCAGCACATAAGAACTATAAAGTATATCAAATGGATATAAAATGTGCATTTCTAAATGGTGATCTTGAAGAGGAAGTTTACATTGAACAACCTAATGGATTTTCATTGACAAATGATAAAGATATGGTTTGTAGATTAAGGAAAGCTTTATATGGATTGAAGCAAGCTCTTAGAGCTTGGTATGCTAGATTGGAAAAATATCTTTTGAAGCTTGGTTAAACTAAAGGTAATGCTGACAACAACTTATATTTCAAAGTGACTAATGAAGATATCTTGGTTATTGAAGTTTTTGTTGATGAAATCATTTTTGGAGGAGAAGATGGATTGTGTAAAGATTTTTCTAATAAGATGCAGGAAGAATTTGAAATGTCTATGATTGGGAAGAATTTTTGGTTATGTTGATGACATGGTTTGGACACTTGGTTTTGGTATTTTGGTTATTGGTCTAATCGGGTTGATATATATGCTATTACCGGCAAATTGGTCTAGGTTATGGACCGATATGCATTATCTATTCCAAATCAGCATGACACATTATGAAGATGATTTAATCAATTGGATATTGTTGTAATTCCATTTAGTCGACATGATGCATCGCATCTTGAATTATCTGTAATTGATTTAATTGTAATATTCTCTATTAGCCGACCTACACATTCGGTCTTAGGTTTTAGTATATATGTAAGATCTAATTTGTGAGATGATGTAAAAGAAAGAAAGATAACAAAAGGATGGTATATGGTTATGGTAGTGTAACATGGTATGTGCGAATATTGAAGATCATATGAGCAGACCATAGAGAAGGTGATTATCAGATCTTAACTGGTATTGAATCCAACATTGGAGATGCTACTTTGAGCAGTACATTATCATTGGATTTAATCATCCAATTGTAGTCAGTGTGACTCCTATTTTGTGATTGAGAAGTGAGCTCTTGGTGGTTGGCCTTTTTGCATGTGCAGAACCCTATTTGTATACACATACTATCTGCAGTAGTATCATCTGATTGTGGGTAAGGTTTCCCACCATGGTTTTTCCCCTTATAGGGTTTCCACGTACAAATATATGTGTTGTGTTGTGGATGTTGTTTCTCTTTCTATTATATGCATTGAGTTTCACTGGTATTAATATTAACTGCTAAACTATCTACCGGCATTAAGTTTGGTTTAACAGTATTAAGTATCAAGTTTGATTAAGTTATATTTGGGTTGAAATTAATTGACAACTAATTCACCTCCCCCCCCTCTCAGTTGCCTCTGGGTCCTAACATAGTGTTGGTCTATACTAAAGATAGGCATAGATGAAACTAGGGTGTAGAAGAACATGAAAAGAAAGTCATCGAACGGGTATGTGTTGGCATATGCACACTCCAATGAGACATTGTAGGTGATTGAAGGTTTTGTCATTGATGGCAACCTTGCAATCCTATGGCACCGGAAAGGCATTACACTGACAAGTTAGTGCACTGGCATCAGCAGATCACACTCTACACCGGCACTCATGACACCGACACCGACACAAAGAAAGGAAGTATACCGACACAGAGGCCGATAGGATTTTGTTATATTACATTTTGTTTATTATTGTAAAAACTTTGTAAGCCAACTTGGCAAATTGTAAAATGACTCTTATATATAAAAGAGATCATTGTAAACATTTTGTAGAGCAAGAGAGAGTGAAAAAGAAAAAATATAAGGTAGACTTATTATGCAAAATATAGGTTGAAGGGTTTATGTAAGAAGTAGAGTAGCAACTGGTACTGGATCTGGCATTATAGATGCTATTGTAAAGCAGTACAAGATATTGGATTTGTATAATCCACATTGTAAGTCAGTGAGACTTCTCATTGAGCAGTGAGCTCTAGCCAGTTGGCCTTCTTGCATGTGTAGGCCCCTATTGTAAGTAATATTCTCTTATTGGCCAGTGAGTGAATATTGTGGGTCACAAATCCCACTGAGGTTTTTCCCACACCGGGTTTCCTCATTAAATATTTGTGTTATGGTGTGCTTTTCATGTGGATGTTCTTAATTCTGTTTATTACATTATTTCTTGCATATCGGTACACTGTTATAATATGTTCTGCATGTTCTAAGTTAAGAAATTCTAATTACCGATTAGATACTGACTCACCCCCCCTCTCAGTATCTGTGGGATTCCTAACAATTGGTATCAGAGCCTAGTCCTCTCTTTTCAGAAGTCTAACAACTTGAGGAAGATCTTGACACCGATAAAGATGGAAAATCTGATGAAGCAACTTGAAGGAGCTCTTTCAGACTATGATGCAGAAAAGTTGAAAAATATCAAACTAGAAGATGATTTAAGGGCAGCTCAGGATATCATTCAGGCACTTCAAGAGAATCTTACTGTTGCAAGAAATAAGAGAAGAGAACTTTGTGAAAAGTTGCAAAATGAGAATGATGAAAAGGAATCACTTAATGATTAGATAAGCAAGCTAAAACAAGAGAACATGACAACAAAGAATGAGATGCTGGATATGACTATGAGATTTTGCAAAGAGATTGAGGATGGGAAGAAGAATGAAGAAGAATTGACTAGAAGATTAAGTGATGCAGCAAATGAGAACATAAGACTTAGCTATGAAAATGACATGTTGAAGACAGATCTGATGCACACTTAGAATGATTCCAATGAACTGATGAGACAGAAAGAAGTCTTAGAAAGAGAACTAGAAACTGCAAATCAACATAAAGAAAAATTCAAGAAAAGCTCAGAGGAATTTGGCACCTTGCTGAAGAATCAAAAACCTAAAGGTGACACTTCTGGAATTGGCTTTGAAGTTGGTGAAAGCTCCGGTACTACAAATACTCATAGAAAACTGATAAGACAACCTAATGCTTATAAATTCAATGGAAAATGCTTTAACTATAATAAGTATGGTCATAGAGAAAATGAATGTAGATCTAGAAATTATCAGAATATCAACACACCCACCGGTCAATGTTCAAAATGCAACAAAGTTGGTCACAACTCTGAAAAACTGCAGAATGAATGTGAGATGTTATGTTTGTGGAAGATTTGGACACCTATCTAATCAATGCAGAACACAAACCGACATAGGTTATGGGAAAGCTATTAAGAAGAATAATGTGACTTGTTATGCATGTAACAAGATTGGGCATATTGCAAAATTCTGTAGAAGTAAAGGATCACTGGTAGACAACAAAAGTTCTAGCTTGAAAGGCAAAGAAAAATTTGAAGAGGTTAAGCAAGAATTCTCAAAACAATGGATTAGAAAAGCTGATCTAAATATTGGGAATACTCCTCCACCGATAGAACCAATCAATGCTTCACCATAGGACAAAGTGATGCTTCATCGGTAGGACAGAGTAGTGCTCCACTGGCAAGAAGTTCTTCATCTAATTGAAGAAAGTTTCCTTGAGGGTTTGGCAATCTAATGACACATGTGCTATTATTCCCTCGGTTAGAGATAAGAAGTTGGAAATTACTTGTTACTGGCAGACAATGTTAAGTGAATACTTAACCGACATGCATTTAATGTGGTAGATGGGGAAAAGATACTATAAATTTGAGGTTTTGGCTCCATTCCATTTCACCGAGATTTCAAACCTATGAAGAGCGCAAAGATTCTGAGCTAAGGCATTCCGAGCAAGAGGCAAGAACACTCCAAGCAATCATCCATCCTAAAGGCAATAAAAGGTATTTTATCATGGCATCCACCTTTGCAATTGAATATATAGAAAACCCTACTGTTGTTGAAGTGATAAAAATACCTAGGCCCGTATTTCAATTAGTTCCCGAGGTAGCAAAGAAAAATGATACCTTAGGTGCTTTTTCTCAAATTCTTAAGGGAGTTGTTTATGCTGAAGACCCCAGAATTTACATTCACTGTAACATTGAGGAACTCGGAGATGAAGAGATTAAAACCATGTTTAAAACTGTGATATGTGATGAATCCGACAATGTAAAAGATGAACACAAGATCATTGAAACCCTAGGATTTATAGAGATCCTTAGCATTCCTAAATTCCCCAAGGATGTGATTAGGATAGTCTTAAGCAGGGTACATGGTGAATTTTTCTAGCTAGATGCAACCCACAAAATCACTAAGGAAGCTGTGAAAGCTGTCACAAGGTTACCGACCACCAGTAAAAGACCAAACAAAACTAAGAAGGTATCCAATGACCTATTTACAAACCTAACTGGTGCCACATCCGATAAAAGGTCCTTAAGAGTAAATGATGTAACAGACATTAATGTGAGATTTATCAGCATGATATTAGGGTATAAAGCTACTCATGCAAATAGACATAATTCAGTTTCAAGTTTATGCATTAAGATTGCTTATGATATGGTCACAGATAATGCAAAGATTGATGTATGTGAGTAGTTAAAGGATGAATTAATTGACAACCTTGGAAAGATTAAGAAGGACAAGAAAGGAACTTTCAGATTTGGAAATCTGCTAGTATGTCTAATTCTACATATAACTAAGCAGGTTCTCGGTATAGGCTACAAAGAACTTGGATATGATATACTGGTAGGAAAACAGTTAACAGAACTATTCAATAACATGGGAGAAGACAAGGAAAACAATATCCATGCTTTCTTTCAAGCACTAAAGGCCAAAATGAAGAAAAGAATCAGGCTATCACAAAAGATTGTTGAACAATATAAAGATGAAATATGCTTTGTAATCAAGAAAGATGAGATCTGGATGGAAGCAGTCATCCCTAGGACAGTTTGGGTAATAGGGATGGGTTATGAAACATATGATCATATAATTGAAACATATGCTAAAGCACTTCTGGAAGCCCCTAAAGAACCTAAGGAAGAAGTATTTGGTAATGCAAAAACTATTGAAAGCCAAATATAATCTAAGAAAAGAGTGAAAAAGGTTGAGGCAGTTGTAATAAAAGGTTCCAGACAAGCAAAGGCCATCAAAGAAGATGTGTTAAAGAAAACTGGTATAATAGAGGATGAGTTAGTAGCTCCACAATCGAAAACTCACCTATCACCGATAGGTACTTCTTCGGAGAGTGACATGCCTGCAACTTTCAAGAGAGTTGTAAGGAAAAGAGATCCCTCACTGGCAACCACACCCTCACCGAGAAGGACAAGACAAAAACAACAAGCAGTGAGATCTCCGGTAAAAAAGGCTACACCAAAGAAGAAGAAACTAACACCCAAAAGGAAGAAGAGGACAAACAAGGACTTGGCCCCTCTTGATATACTGTTAAATGAAATTACAGAGGAAGGAAAATTGAAGAATATAGAGAAAATATATGACACTTTAATAGATGATGAAAAAGAACAAGTTGAAAACAGTGTTATATTGCATATGGATATGTATAAGAAATTTTTGATGGAAGTGGTAAATGAAATTCCAGATGAACTATTTAAGAGACTGGAAGCAAGAAGACAAGCAATAATAGAACTAGACAAGAAAATAAAGATTGAAAAGCTACTTGTTGTATATCCGGTGAATTCACCCAAAGAAATTGATGACCTAATTGCTCAAGCCAATCGGTCAATATTTTCTAGTGCACACCGACACATTGCTTTAATGGTTGGAAGAGTTAATGAGGTGACTGAGGAGACAGAAAATGGATGGGATATATTCCTAGTTGAAAAAGAAAAACAGGAAGAATACAGGAACCCCAAAGCTATAAAAGTTTATCAGAAAGAAAGAGACAAGGGTAAAGGTAAAGTTGGTGGACCACCTAGTATCAAGGTTAAAGACAACTTACCCCCACCTCCTTTGATTACTCCACCGATAAAAACAACAGCTACAAAATATCAACTAGTAGTTGAAAGTATGGATGTAGAGGATGGTAATCCTAATCCTAAAGTCTTATATATTGTGGATGTTGATACTCAAAAGATCAACATTGTGGTAGACAAAGATACAGCTGATAAGACTGAAATGGCTAGTGAGCCTCTGGTAGCTGAGAAAACTGACAACACACAGGAGAAACTGGTTGATGGCAAAGAGAAGAAGGTAGAAACTCAGACTCTGATTGAGACAATGCAAAAAATAGAGAAACAAATAGAGCAAAAGGCTCCTGAACAGGAATAGGAACAAAAGGAAACAGTGCCACCGGCATCTGGAGAAGTAGAAAAACCATTGCTTAGGGAAATGCAAACACAAACAGATGTACCAGAGGTCAATACAAGCTTGGTTACTTCCATTGGCAGTACTCAAAATGTTGGTTCATCATTAGGCTACAAAACAACTAATGTGACTGAGGTACTATTAGATTCAATCAAAAAGATAACAGACTGCAGTTCACAAGCTTATAAGGCAATAGACGATACCATACCAATTTTGAAGGTAATTTCTCCTAACTGTAATATAGACAATAAAGATTCTTTAGGAAAAATTGATACCTTGTGTAAATATATCACAAAAAAAATTGAGAAAATAAAGGAAGAGACATTGAAGGATAAAGTAGAAATTGAAAAACAGAAATTCTTTGATGAGCAAATAAAGAAGTGTAATAGAGATTTTGACACACTTCTATCGGAACTGTGTAATTTATTGAAAGAGTACAAAACTCTATACAAAGACACTTGTAAGACAAACCTTTTGACTGTAGATATAGACAAGAAGATGAGCAAGGTACATGATGAAATTAATAAACTTGCAGATAATTTTGTCAACTCACCTGATACACTATCAGTTTTTGAATAGAAGATAACAAATTTTAAGGAAGATTTACTTAAATTTGAAAGAGAGAAAGAAATAATAGTGAATAAGGAAAAGAATCTAAGATTAAAACCGAGTCCAAGATTGGACTATCTAGCATCACTACTGAAGGAAGTATCTGAGGCACTCATACAGGGATAGAAAACACTGGTAGAACATTTGCAGCATCTCACCGGTACAATTAAGAGAACAGAGACAACAATAAGAGATAGTAAAAAGTTCATGGAGAGTATAAACTTGATCTTGGTGGATCTATTTCAAATTGTAACTACCCAGTTACAAGGTTGAAACTACAAACTCTACTAACATCTTGACAATCTTTGTCATTGATGCCAAAGGGGGAGTAGTGGGATGAGAAAATTCAACATCACAAGAATCATATGCTCAGGGGGAGCACATACATTTTTTTTGTAACATTTTTTTGGACTTCACATATTTGGATACATTTGTGAAATTTCTCATGAGTGTTGCCATCAATGCCAAAGGGGGAGATTGTTGGCATATGCACACTCCAATGAGACATTGTAGTTGATTGAAGGTTTTGTCATTGATGGCAACCTTGCAATCCTATGGCACCGGAAAGGAATTATACTGGCAAGGCATTACATTGACAAGTTAGTGCACTGGCATCAGCAGATCACACTCTACACCAGCACCGGCACAAAGAAAGGAAGTATACCGGCACAGAGGCCGACAGGATTTTGTTATATTACATTTTGTTTATTATTGTAAAAACTTTGTAAGCCGACTTGGTAAATTGTAAAATGACTCTTATATATAAAAGAAATCATTGTAGACATTTTGTAGAGCAAGATAGAGTGAAAAAGAAAAAATATAAGGCAAACCTATTATGTGAAATATTGGTTGAAGGGTTTATGTAAGAAGCTGAGCAGCAACCGGTACTAGATCTGGTATTATAGATGCTATTGTAAAGCAGTACAAGATATTGGATTTGTATAATCTACATTGTAAGTCAGTGAGACTTCCCATTGAGTAGTGAGCTCTAGGCAGTTGGCCTTCCTGCATGTGCAGGCCCCTATTGTAAGTAATATTCTCTTTTTGGTCAGTGAGTGAATATTGTGGGTCACAAATCCCACCGAGGTTTTTCCCACACTGGGTTTCCTCATTAAATCTTTGTGTTATGGTGTGCTTTTCATGTGGATGTTCTTAATTCTGTTTATTACATTATTTCTTGCATACTGGTACGCTGTTATAATATGTTTTTCATGTTTTAAGTTAAGAAAGTCTAATTACCGGTTAGATACTGATTCACCCCCCCCTCTCAGTATCTATGGGATTCCTAACAATATGTTCCATCAAAATAAGAGTTGCCTTCAGGAAATGTGGCATGCTCATGCATCAAAAGGCAAAAATCAGTAAAAAAGCACAATCAATCTACTAGGAAATATTACATGAATCTAAACGAGTCACATCATCATAAATTCAAAATGCATTTCTTAATGACCGTTGTAGTACTAGAAGTAATCGATGAAAAAAACATGTTAGTGAAATCCCAAAAGAATCTACCAAAGCACAAGACTCATCGAAGTGGATCTAAAGTGGGGCCCTCTGGCCGGAGTCATAGATCGATGAAATGGAATGAGATCTCATTGAAGTAAAAGGGGTTTTGATGAAAACAACGATCAAGTAAAGCATTAGAGTGTATGGTGAAACGAGAACTTTCTTTGAAAATCCAATATCAATGAATTCAATGGATAACTCATCGAAATATTGTTGTCGATATAAAATGCATATCGATAAAAGGTGAAAACACTTGAGCGAAGAGAGAGTTTCATTGAAACAAAATAAATAGTGTTGGGTCTATACTGAAGATAGGCATCGATGAAAATAGGGTGTCGAAGAACATGAAAATAAAGTCATCAAAGGGGTATGTTTCATCAAAATAAGAGTTGCCTTCGGGAAATGTGGCACACTCATGCATCGAAAGGCAAAAATCAGCAAAAAAGCACAATCAATCGGTCAGGAAATATTACACGAATCCAAATGAGTCAATCATCATAAATTCAAAATGCATTTCTTAATGACCATTGCAGTACTCCAAGTAATCAAACTACTTGGATACCAGAATTGTTTAGGCGGATAAATTCGTCAAGGAAAGAAGGAACTACTGCAATAGGGGTCACAAAATTCTTCACAGAAAGAAGTAAAAACTATAAGTGCTTCTTAGAATTTCTTATCTTCTTTTGAATTGAACATAAAGATGGAATCTTCATCATCTAGGAAAGCTAAAACAAAGAAGAACAAAGAGCCTCACCCTCTTGAAACCAAAGAAGAAAAGCCAAAATGATAGAAAAAGGAAGGTTGACCCTTAGACTAGGACCTAATAGACCAATTCCCTCTCTCAAGTCACCAGTCTAGAAAGATTAAGAACGATGATGAGGGATTGGAAGATAGATTTGAAAACATAGGGGGCAATTGGACAGAGCTTCAAGGAAATGAATTGTTCATTTTCAGTTATGCTAGAAGGTTTGTTGTAGTACCAGTTTGCAATATTTCGAAGTCGAATATAGGGAAACTTGTCATTCGCAATGTCTTTGGGAATATATAGCTAATAACAATGTTGGTAGACAGTTATGTCCCACAAACGCAAACCATCTATGACTATAAAGGGAATCGCCTATTTCTGATTAGTAAAGAGTACATTAAGAAGGTTTTTTGTTTGGAGTGGGGGCATGAGGATGAAGTTAATGCCAAAAAGTTGGTGGATGAGTATTTAAACATGGAGAGAACATATAAATGATGGAGACTCCCACCACACATAACATGTTAGGATTCCCAAAGATACTAAGAGGGGGGGTGAATCAGTATCTGACTGGTATATCAATTTTCTTAACTTATAACATGAAAAGCATATTAAAACTATGTACCGGTAAACCAAAAATAATGCAGCAAATAAGAATAACAACCACAACATGAAAACAACACCATAACACAATATTTTAATGAGGAAACCTGGTGTGGGAAACATCGGGGGGATTTGTGACCCACAATATTCACTTACTGGCCAATAAGAGAATATTACTGCTACAATAGGGGCATGCACATGCAAGAAGGCCAAGTGCCTAAAGCTCATTGCTCAAATACAAAAGAAGTCACACTGACTTACAACAATGGATTATACTAATCCAATGTCTTGTACTGCTTCAGATCAACATCTGCTATGCCAGATTCAGTACCGATTTAAGCTCTGCTACATACATAAACCCTTAACCAATAATTTGCATATTAGGTCTGCTACCTTCTATTCATATTCTACATCATATCTTTATTAAATGATCTACAATGATCTCATACATATATGAGTCATATTACAACCTGCCATGTCGGCTTACAAAAGTTTTTACAATTAATTACACAATACATTAATACAAAATTGTTGTCAGCCAGGGTGCCGATAATCTTCCTTTTCGGTGTCGGTGTTCTGTATGCCAGTGTAGAGTCTGTTGGTGTCAGTGCCGGTGTTTGCCTTCTGGTATTACATGATTGTAAGGTTGTCATCAATGACAATACCTTCAATCACCTACAATATCTCATTGGAGTGTGCATTTGCCAACAATCTCCCCCTTTGGCATTGATGGCAACACTCATGAGAAAAATTCAAGAATGTATCCAAAAATTGAAGTCCAAAAATCTTGCCAAAAACTGTACCAAAAATTGTACCAGATGTGTACTCCCCCTGAGCAGATGATCTCTACTTTTGGATTTTTCATATCTCTACTACTCCCCCTTTGACATCAATGGAAAAGGTTGTCATTCGCTGTCAGTGGAGTCCTGCCTAGATTCTTGTAACCGGTGGGTTACAATCTGAAAAATATCTGTCAAAACCAAATTTAAGCTATCACTGAATCTTTTGTTGTCTTTTAATGCCTCTTGTGTTCTCTGTATTGTACTAGTGAGTATTTGCATTTTATCTTCCAGTGTCTTAAGTCTGGGAACTAGAGCCTCAGATATTTCTTTTCTCAAAGAAATGAGGTAATCTAGTTTGGGGCCAAGTCTAAATTTTAAGCTCTTTGCTTTATCCTTTATTCTCTCTTTGTCCTTCTCTAACTTCTCAATTTTCTCTTCTAGCTCTATCATTTTCTTTTCTATCTCCAAAAATGAATCCGATGTACCTATCAGATTGTCACCAGTATTGTTAATCTTTTCTTGTGCTTTGCTGATTTCCTTGTCTAGACCTTCTGTTAGAATGTTTGTTTTACAAGAGTCTCTATATAGTTTCTTGAAATCCAAAATTGTTTTTCCTAGATCCGGTAATAGGGTGTCCATTTTCTCCTTGTTTTTCTTTACAATTTCCTCAAATAATTTCTCTTTTTCCTTAAACATTCTCTCCTTAAATGTATCCTCATTTATTTGATCAATAGTCAAAATGTTGTTGGTGATGAATTTAGACAATGTGTTTAGTTGACCTAAAAATACTTATTATCCACAATGCATTTTGGTGCTATAAATTAAGAATAGGAATGGTGTCATCAATAGCCTTATAGGCTTGTGCATTACATTCTGTGATCTTCTTTATAGAATCCAATAAGACCTCTGTTACATTTGTAGGTCGGAATTCTGCTATGGAAGTACCAAATGTCTGTCCAACTGTTCTTACAATATCCATACTATCGGTTGTAGTAATCACCTTGCTTGATTCGACCTCTAGTAGGTCAGTCTGTGTTTGCATTTCTACAAACAAAGGTTTGGGATTTTCAGTTTTAGCCGGTGGCATTGTTTCTGTCTGAACTTGTGTCTCAACCTACTTCTGTTCCATTTTTTCAATTTGTATCTCATAGGGTTTCTCTGAGCTCTCAACAATTGGTTTCTCAATCTGTGTCTCTATATGCACTTCCAGTTTCTCTGTTTGTACCTTTGCGCTATCCATTGTCGGTTCTCCTGATTGTTTTTAAGTTTTATCTACCAGTTTCTCTAATGGTTTACCAGTGGTGTCCTCTGCTGATTGCTTTGTCTGAGTAGGTTTTTTTGTGTTTATATCTACAGTTTCATTTACCTCAACCTCAACATTTGCGTCCGGTGACTCAGTAGTCACATCTTTCTTTTTGTCCTCAGTGGTTTCTCTGTCAACCACAACATTTACTTCTTGAGTATCTATATTTACTGTGTACAAAATTTCAGATTCAAGATTAGTATCCTCAAGTGGAGTCTCCATACTCTCTGTGGTCAGTTGACTATCTATAGTATCTACCGGTGGAGTATCCGAAGGAGGTGGGGTTAAGTTATCAGTTATTTTCAGACTTGGAGGTCCACCTACCTTACCTTTCCCCTTATCCCTATCCTTTTGGTATACCCTGATGGTTTTAGGTCTTAGTAACTCTTCCTGTTTCTCTTTTTCTACAAAGAATATATCGCATGCATCTGTTGTTTCCTTAGAGACTTCATTCACTCTACCTACCATTAGTGCTACGTGTCGGTGAGTAGTTGAAAATATTGTGCGGTTTGCTTCACTGATTAATTTGTTTATCTCATCAGGTGAGTTAAGTGGATGCACTGCAAGTAATTTTTCAATTTTAATTTTCTTATCCAGCTCAACAATGGCTAACCTTCTAGCTTCTAGTCTCCTATATAAATCATTTGGTATTTCATCAACAATTTCCATCAAAAATTTCTTATAAATATCCAAGTGTAAGATTACACTATTCTCTATGCTTTCCTTGTCATCAACAGATAGTGTGATATTTTTTGTTGGTGTTTTTCAACTTACCATCTTCTATTATTTCACTTAAGAGTTTATCCAGTGGAGCAATATCTTGTTTTACCTTCTTTTTCTTCTTAGGAGTCAACTTCTTTTTCACTGGAGGCCTCACTGCCTGTTGCTTTTACCTTGTTTTCTTGGGTGTAGGTGAGGGTACCGGTGAGGGTTTTCTTTTCCTTTCTACCCTTTTAAATACCATTGGCATATCACTCTCGGAGGAGGTTCCAACCGGTGAAAGATGAGCTTCTAGTTGAAGTCCTTCCAACTCACTTTCCTTTATACCACTTTGTTTCAAAACATCTTCCTTAATTGCTTTTTCCTATCGGGTTCCTTTCCTTACTGTTTCCTCAACCTTCTTAACCCTTTTCCTAGACTGAATTCCACTTTCTATTGTTTCAACATTTCCAAAGACTTTCTTAGTGGGTTCCTTTGGTGCTTCAAGGAGGGCTTTTGCATAAGTTTCAATAATGTTGTCATCTATCTCATAGCCCATTTCAGTTACCTAAATAGTTCTAGGGACAACTGCCTCCATCCAAATTTCATCTTTCTGATATTTGTCCACAATAGCCTATGATAGTCTTATTCTTGTTTTCATTCGAGCCTTTAATGCTTGAAAATGTTCAATTAAGTTTTTCTCCCTATTTTCTCCCATGTCGTTCAATAGATCCAATAGTTGCTTTCCTAACAGTATATCAAAGCCAAAATCTCTTCTACCAATACTAGGTACTTGTTTAGTGATATACAGTATTTGACAAACAAGCAAATTTCCAAATCTAAAGGTTCCTTTCTTATCTCCTTTAATCTTCTTTAGATTGTTTATCAATTCATCTAGAGCCATTCGCACACATTTATTCTAGCACTATCATTAACCATGTCATATGCGCTTTTAATACATAGACTAGAAACTGAGTTAAACTTATTTGCATGTGTAGCCTTGTAGCCTAAAATCATACTAACAAATCTGACATTGATGTCCTTAACATCATTTACCCTTAGAGACCTTTTGTCAAAAGTTACACCGGTTAAATCCATCACTATGTCATTTGAGACTCTTTTGGTTCTATCAAGTCTGCTACCAGTGGAAGGTAACCCTGTTACTGTCTTAATGGCTTCCTTGGTGATTTTATGGATTGAATCCAAACAGAAGAATTCACCATGAACTCTTCTTAGCACAATTCTTATAATATCCTCAAGAAAATCAGGAATGCTAAGAATATCCACAAAGCCTAGGGTTTCTACTATCTTGTATTCTGGCTTGACATTACCATCTTCATCACAAATCATAGTGCTATTGTAAAGCGGAAAATCGCGGTCGAACCCTAGTTGGTCTCCCCTCTTCTAACTCCGAGGAGAGAGAAGGGAGGTTCGCTAGGATTCGATGGGTTTTCACTTAGGGGGAAGACTTTACATTCAAAAGAGGGGTTGAAACTCATAAGATCCAATCCCATACAATGTAAGGTTGGATGCTAAATGAATTTCAAGGGTTTGGAAAGCAAAGCTACCCTCTTTTGTAAAGAATGTTGATTAAGGAAATTAAGCTAAGGATGCATAGAAAGTCATAAAGATTTGATTATAAACTGAGTTTAGGTTATAGGATGAAGCTGCGGACCTGGAATTAGCAGTAGAATGTCGATACGGCGCTGTCCTGCAAATTTGAGAAAAAGTTGTCAGGACGATGGCGCCCGGCGCCACGGTCCTTCGAAAAATCCGCGAAACGAAGGGGGATCTGTTCGTCTCTGCACAATGATTCCAGATCTTCAATCTCAGCCGCGTACCTGCAACCTACACATAGAAAAGCGAAGACGATTGGGGGGTTAGGGATTAGGGGTTTGCCTTTAGGTCAAACCCCGGTTTTGGAATTAACCAAGAAATGAGCAAGTGTTGTAAATGTAAATGACTGTAATGTAAAACAAGTACTAATACCTTGTTCTAAGGATGTTTGTATCCTTATGTGAAAAGGTTTAGATGTTGTATGTTGTAGTATGTAGCATGTAATAAGTGATCTCCTCTTCAATGGTTGAATCCTTGACTTGAATGCAACACTTAGCCTTGAATGGAGACTTGGAATGATAATTGCTTGAATGCTTGAATGCTTGAGTATAGTTTCCATGCTTTTCACATATGTCCTTCTCATCATCCTTCTTACCAAATGAGAGAGAAAAATGTAGTTTATATACTTGTCAATTAGGGCTGATAGACTGATTTTCCTGACCTTAGGCCGACCAGGGAAGTATATTTCCAAATTGCAATCAAAAAGACCCGATATCACTTAGGAAACCGAGCCCAAAATAGGACCCAGGGACCAGGGCGCTAGGCGCCATGGTCCTGGAGGACCAGGGCGCTGGGCGCCCTGGTCCTGAGGGACCAGGGTGCTGGGCGCTCTGGTCCCACCTCTGGGATAGCGGGGTGCAAGGAGGTTCAGGCCAATGGTGCTTGAAAAATGCAGTTTTCAGTGTCGTGAGCAAGTTTTGGGGTCTCCATTCAGGTTGCGTGTTGCGTCGCCATCGTGAAGACCGAAATGCAGTCGAAATTGCAAGTGTTGCAATTTTAGGACGCTACATTTAGCCCCCACTTTAGCGGGAGTATGTATGCTCATACTTCCGGTAAAGTACAAGGAAACAACATTGAAAGACTTTCACCACGTCAAGGAGGCAAGATACACCGAGCCCCCAGTGGACTAAGGATCTTACGACTTCGATTGACAAAGTAAAAGGGAAGATCATGAGGAAGACCATGACTGTCAGTAGTAAGGTTCCCTCACTATGAGTCATGCAAGAAAGATATCAAAAATTTTCAAGGCAAGGTTAAATTTACCAAGAAATTTTCAAGTATCTTGAAAAGATATGAACGGGATGTATGCCCCCCTACGTTAAAGCGATCGCACACGCCTCACCAGGGGTGATTGTTTTAACGTAGTGATACACATAAGAAATGAGAAAGGAAAGGAGCACGTTATCGCAAAGATTTAGCCCCCAAGTGTGAGATAAACCCAAGGATAATAGACACAAAACACAAAGCACGAGGTGACTTCGCTTTCCTCGGGGTCAGTATGCTGTGTGATAAGTCATGTATATATATCATATGTATGTATGCATAATTGTTCTTCATTCCCCAATCAAGGAAGGTCACCTAGAAGAAGGGAACACATGTGTCTTTTGAGTCAACATGAGAGAGACCAAAGAGATCTCAATGCTTTGCATCGTCCTCAAGTAGACAACACTAAGGACGACAAATAGAAGAATGAGAATAACATATAGAAGAAGTAACAAAAGAGAGGAGGAGAGAATCTGCTATGCTAATGTAACTAGTCTAGCATGTCATCTACCCCCCGATCTTGCTGATCAATGTTTCGGGAAGGCGGGGAACACGCTAGAGGAGGAACATCCAACACAGCAAATGGAGCTATCACAAGATCCAAACAAGGGCTATGTTCATGTTCCGAGCCACATTGTTCTTGTCTAGAAGCTAGGATAAGTTCTTTAGAAAATTCATTAGATAAATGGTTATCAACATCAACAAGTTCATATTCGCTATCAGAAGCAAGAGGAGTAACATTTTCATCATGCATAACATTTTCATCTATATCATCATCAAGATTTATAAAAATAGGATCTTTAACTCACACAGGATCAAGACCATCATGCATCTTATGTTTAGGAGATTTCGGCTCAATATCCGGCTGAGGAGAAAATGGAATAATGCTTTTTGAAGGTGTTTTTGGAGATTGTGAAGTTTGAGAAGAAGCTTCTTGAGCCCTAAGACGATGCTTTCGTCGGCGTTCCCGTGCAGAACGATTACGTCTAGTCTTAGTAGGAAGTGTAGAAGATAGAGGAGGAGGAATGTTCTCATCCCTATCACTTGGGTGTTTAGGTTGTGGTCTCTTAGGCTGGATAATAGGAGAAGAAGAAGGTCTCTTCTCTCTATAAAAGGCAGGAGGAGGAACTGCTCCATATAAAGGAAGAATTTTTGGTTTAGGAAGAAGACCAAGTCCATCATGACGAGGAGGTATAGGTCTACTTTTAGAAGATTTATTAGGCATAGACATAGTCACATCCATGGGGACGGGTTGGGAATCTTCTTGGGGAAAGACATTAGTTTTGTCTTTCAAAGGAAGAATTTCCTTCTCAAGAATGATAGGAATGTCAAGTTTAGGTGTTCTAGGTTCACTTAGAGATAGGATCATATCTGTTTTCCACTTTTGATAAGATTTAAAAAGATGATCACTTCGCGGAGGAAGAGATTGGAATTGTTTGGGCCAAAAGTAATCAATAGGAACACTAGAGGTTCTTTCAGCTGGTTTAAAGAGACTATGATTGACAGTAACAACTTCACCATTATGGGGAAATTTCAAACACTTATGAATAGGAGAAGCAATAGCTTTCATGGAAGATAGCCAAGGATAGCCAAGCTTCACACGAAATTGTTCGGAAGATGGAATAATAGCAAAGTTCACATCAAGAGATTTATTATGGACCTCAATAGGCAATGTAATAGAACCAATTGCAGGAGAAGAAAATGCATCAAATAGTTTCACAATCACATCTGTTTTGTCATAGATCACTTGATTCAATTGCAAAGTAAAAAGAAATTCTTCAGTAATAAAATTAACCATGCACGAAGGATCAATAAGCACTCCACGGCAAGGTGTATTTTTGACTTTTGCAACTACGTATAAAGGACCATCAGGTGCTCTAATGGTTTCACTAGAATCAAATGTGATGGAAGGTTCTTTAGGGATTTCTTGCTGCTCTACAAAGTTAATCACATTCGGAGTCATAGACACAAGACCATCAGATGAGAAAGAGGAATCATTAGCCTCAATCGCATTAGAGGTATGAGAGGTATGAGTAGGTAATGGATCAGTAAAAATCTGAAGATTTTGGTTAGGAGGAGCTATAGATGTGTTGCCTTTATCATTCACTCCAGAAACAGAAATAGTATTATTATCAATCAAATCTTGAATTTTACCCTTTAAAGAAAAACATTTTTCAGTATCATGCCCAGGCTGACGATGAAAGTGACAAAAAGCTTTGTGATCAAAATAAGGTGAAGTAATCTTTGCAGGATCAATTTGTCGTATAGGAGGAAGAGTAAGCACATTTTGTCCCAATAACTTATTCATAATATCATGCAATGATTCATTCAAAGGAGTATACTTTCTTTCTTTCCTGAAAAATTTAGAAATAGGAGGCACACCTGATGCTGCATTCACATTGTTGTTGATGATGTTTTCATTGAATTTGATGGAATCTCTGTTCGGTTTAAACTTCCCAAATGGTTGTTGACTGCTATCACCCTTATCACTCGGAACCATAGGATGTGATTGTTCCATTTGACTCACAGTCAGTTGATAATTGTGAAGAGTTGCACACAACTGTTGGAAAGAAGTAAACTCAGAAAACAGAAGTTTGTCTCGAATATCTTTTTGCAAATTAGAAATAAAGATTCTTTGAATATCATTATCAGGCATTGGAAAAGAAATTTGAGCATACAAATGCTTATATCTACCAATGAAATCAGTCACTTTTTCTTTAACACCTTGTTTACAATGCATTAAATCAATCAAAGTAACTTTAGGACTTATATTGTTTTGAAATTGTTGAATGAAAGCATTTGCAAGTTGTTCGAAAGAAGTAATAGAATAAGAAGGCAACGAGCAATACCATTGTAGGGCTTTGTCTCTTAATGTTCTGGTGAATAGTTTTGCAAGCAACCTTTGGTCATAAGCAAAATCAGTACGTATTGTTTGAAAAGTCTTAACATGTGTTAGAGGATCTCCTTTACCATTATAAAGCTCCAAATGCAGGATTTCAACATGTTTAGGAGGGATAGCTCAAACAATATCAAGAGAAAGTGGGCTCGCAACATCAAATGTGGGCACACTAAACTTAGATTGATTCATAGAGGCAATTTGTTGCTGTAAAGAAGAGACAGTTTGTGCAAGATTATTAATGGTAGCTTCAGTCGAAGAGTTCATATTAGGTGTGTTAGATTGAGATGGAGGTGTTATGTTATTGAAAGAAGGTAAAGAGTAAGGTGGTGGGACCCTATGATAGTCAACCATAGGAGATGATTGGATAGGAGGAACACTACAAGGAGGAATGGAATGGTTAAATGAATTGCCCCCTTGCGTCATGTTCATTTGTGAAGATGTAATAGGAACACTCATTGAAGGAATGAATGAAGAAGTCAGATTGAATGAAGGAATAGGGTTAATTGAAGAAGGAGGATTGCCCCCATGACTAGTGATCACAGGAGGAATGTCTTGTATAGAAGTAGCCATGATGTTTGATGTAAAGGTAGGTATGTTAGCAATAGAAGTGGTCAAAGGAATAGAATGATTGACTTGTGTAGGAGGTTGTGTATAACCTAAAGATTCAGCACAACTCTTCATAGGCATCATATTCGAATCCACAATGTGTGCGATACCACGTAAAACATCAATTCCATTCTTATCACTTTGAAGCATGCGTTTTAGACCCTCAATTAAAGGAAGAGCTTGACTATCGGGATACTCATGAGACATCCATTGGTGAAAATCGTCAAATTGGTTATCCAATTTGGAAAGTTGTTCAACAGAAACTTCATGGAGAGCTTCTTCATCATTCGGAGGATTAGAGGAATTACCCATGTCCTCGTTAAAAAGGCTACTCAAATTAGGTTCCATCTCCTTAGTAGTTAAACCTCGGAAGGACTTAATTCTACGGCTTCGTCTAACGGGAATAGTGTAAGTAGGGCTTTTTGTTGTAAAACTCATGCACTAGAGAGAGATAGAAGATTTTGATTTTAGAGGTAGCAATTTTCAGTAAAAACAGCCAATCTTCCAGATTTAAGCTGTTAAATGCAATCACAACAGTCTCCCGAAATTTCAGAAAAAATGTCCGGGACCGTGGCGCTCGGAGTGCAACACGGTCCTTGCAACTTTTTTCGAAATTTGCAGGGATGAAAGGTATGATGATTTTAGAGCTAATCTGAAAAAATTGAGTGATTTTACGATCTGTAGATAGGCCAAATTAAAGTTGCAATCTCAAAATTGAACCCTATCAAGATTGTCGAAAAATGCAAAATTTGAATTTTGAAAAAGAGAGGGAAACTGAAATTTTGAATTTTATGATTTTAGAGGGAATGTCAAAAGCAGTGCAAGTTTTGAAATTTAAAAATTGATTCAATTTCACGCAAAATTCAATTTTGAAAGCGGAAATCAAGGTTGTTGTAATTAAGCACTTAATTTCAAAAGTCACAAATTGCAAGAATTTGAATAAAGCACTGAAATTTTGAATGAATGCAAACACAATTTTCAGATTTAGGACAGTAAGAACACAATTTTGACACAAAATTTCAATTTCAACAATTTTTGAATGATTAGGAGCCTTAAACCAAGCAATCACAAGACCAACTTTGACTGTAATTTTGAAAGTGTTATAACTGACAAAATCAGCCAAAATTCTGGAGTTTAGCAGGAAAATACAGCAAGATCTCGCTCCCAAAATTTTGGAAAAAATGTCGGGGATGATGGCGCTCGGAATGCAACACGGTCCTCGCAACTTTTTTCCAAATTTTCAAGGATGAAAGATATTGTGATTTTATTACAGAATCCAAAGTTACAGCTGATTTGGAGATGTTTTGATTGGTCAAATTGTCGGACAAAGGTTGAATTAAGAGGGTTTCAAAAATTAGGGTTTTGACATTTAACCACTTAATTTTCAAAATTAAAGTACAGATATGAATTGATAATTTATAATAGAAAAGTAGATTTGAAGCAAGCATTGATAATTAAACATTTCGCAAGTTCAATGTTCAAAAAAAAGAAAATTTAGGGTTTTTATGCAATCACCTCTAAAATTTTGCAAAAGATCAAACATGGAAATGTAATCAAGGAATCAATTTTCAGATCTAAGCATTGAAAAATCAGAAAGGATGTTCACGTCGGGTTCACCAAAATGTAAAGCGGAAAATCGCGGTCGAACCCTAGTTGGTCTCCCCTCTTCTAACTCCGAGGAGAGAGAAGGGAGGTTCGCTAGGATTCGATGGGTTTTCACTTAGGGGGAAGACTTTACATTCAAAAGAGGGGTTGAAACTCATAAGATCCAATCCCATACAATGTAAGGTTGGATGCTAAATGAATTTCAAGGGTTTGGAAAGCAAAGCTACCCTCTTTTGTAAAGAATGTTGATTAAGGAAATTAAGCTAAGGATGCATAGAAAGTCATAAAGATTCGCTTATAAACTGAGTTTAGGTTATAGGATGAAGCTGCGGACCTGGAATTAGCAGTAGAATGTCGATACGGCGCTGTCCTGCAAATTTGAGAAAAAGTTGTCGGGACAATCCGAAAAATCCGCGAAACGAAGGGGGATCTGTTCGTCTCTGCACAAGGATTCCAGATCTTCAATCTCAGCCACGTACCTACAACCTACACACAGAAAAGCGAAGATGATTGGGGGGTTAGGGATTAGGGGTTTGCCTTTAGGTCAAACCCCGGTTTTGGAATTAACCAAGAAATGAGCAAGTGCTGTAAATGTAAATGACTGTAATGTAAAACAAGTACTAATACCTTGTTCTAAGGATGTTTGTATCCTTATGTGCAAAGGTTTAGATGTTGTATGTTGTAGTATGTAGCATGTAATAAGTGATCTCCTCTTCAATGGTTGAATCCTTGACTTGAATGCAACACTTAGCCTTGAATGGAGACTTGGAATGATCAATTGCTTGAATGCTTGAATGCTTGAGTATAGTTTCCACGCTTTTCACATATGTCCTTCTCATCATCCTTCTTACCAAATGAGAGAGAAAAATGTAGTTTATATACTTGTCAATTAGGGCTGATAGACTAATTTTCCCGACCTTAGGCCGACCAGGGAAGTATATTTCCAAATTGCAATCAAAAAGACCCGATATCACTTAGGAAACCGGGCCCAAAATAGGACCCAGGGACCAGGGCACTGGGCGCCCTGGTCCTGAGGGACCAGGGCGCTGGGTGCTCTGGTCCCACCTCCGGGACAGTGGGGTGCAAGGAGGTTCAGGCCAATGGTGCTTGAAAAATGCAGTTTTCAGTGTCGTGAGCAAGTTTTGGGGTCTCCATTCAGGTTGCGTGTTGCGTCGCCATCGTGAAGACCGAAATGCAGTCAAAATTGCAAGTGTCGCAATTTTAGGATGCTACAGCTATACATGTTTTTGATCTTATCATCACCTAATTACTCTATATGACAATGTATGTATATCCTAGGGTCTTCAGCATATACTACTCCCTTAGGAATTTGAGAGAATGCACCTATGCTATCATCTTTCTTTGCTATTTTGGGAACCAGTTTGAAAACTGGTCTAGGGCGCTTAACAACCTCAATCACAGTAGAGTTTGCAATAAATTCAGGAGTGGATGAAGAAGCCATAGTTATAAATGCCTCAATTTGCCTTAAGGATGAGTGCTTGATGAATTGCTTCACTTCTTTGCTAAGGATGCCTTTGCTTAGGAATTTTTACATTCTCAAAGATTTGAATGCTCAGTGAATGAAAAAGGAGCCAAAACACTTGCTTTATAATGTTATTTCTCCAACTACCACATTTAATGCTTGTCGGTTAAGTCACAACTTAACTAATCTGCCAGTATAGAAGTAATTCAACTTCTCACCATCAACCAAGGGAATAATAGCATGTTTTTCAATTTGTTGCTAAACCCCCAAGAATTTTCCTTTAGTTAGATGAAGAGTCTTCTGTCCGTAGAGTGTTACTCTATTCTACTAGTGGAGGGGTATTCCCATCAACATTTTGATCTGACTTTCTGATCCATTGTTTTGAGAATTCTTTCTTTACCTCTTCAACCTTTTTTTTACCTTTCAAACTAGGACCTGTGTTATTTGTCAGTGGGGACTTGCTTCTACAAAATTTTGCAATATGTCTAATTTTGTTACAAGCATAACAAGTCACATTGTTTTTCTGAATAGCTTTCCCATATCCTATGCCAGTATGTGTTCTGCATTGATTAGATAAGTGTCCAAATCTTCCACAAACATAACATCTTACATTCATTCTGCAATTTTCTGAGTTATGACCAACTTTGTTGCATTTAGAACATTGACTGGTGGGTGTATTGGTGTTCTGACAATTTCTAGATATACATTGATTTTCTCTATGACCATACTTGTTATAGTTAAAGCATTTCCCATTGAATTTGTAAGCATTAGGTTGTCTTACCGATTTATTATGATCATTATTGTTTGCAGTACCCGAGCTTTCACTAGTTTCAAAGCCAAGGCCATTTGTATCACCATTAGGTTTCTGATTCTTCAGTATGTCAATGAGTTCTTCTAAACTTTTCTTGAATTTCTCTGTGTTGATTTGCAGCAGTCAGTTCATTCTCCAAGAGTCCTTTCTGTCTCATGAGTTCAGTTTTGTCATTTTGTGTGTGCATCAAATCCATCTTCAACATATCATTTTCATGATTGAGTCTTGTGTTTTCATTTCTAGTTTCATTTAGTCTTCTAGTCAATTCATCTTCATTCTTCTTTATGTCTTCAATTTCTTTACAAAATCTCATAGTCATATCTTGCATCTCATTCTTCATTGTACAATTATCTTGTCTTAGTTGGTTCAGCAGATCATTAAGAGTTTCCTTTTCATCTTCCTCTTTCTGCATCTTCTCACAAAGTTCTCTTCTTTTATTCCTTGCTATAGTGTAATTTTCTTGAAGTCCTTGAATAATATCCTAAGCAGCCTTCAGATCATCATCAAGTTTGATATTGTTTATTTTTTCTGCATCATAGTTTGAAAGAGTTGTTTCCAATTGCTTTCTCAAATTTTCCATCTCTACCAATGACAAGATATTCCTCAAGCTGTTAGGCTTCTAAAAATAGAGGACCAAGATTTGATACCAATTGTTAGGATTCCCAAAGATACTAAGAGGGGGGCTGAGTATATCAATTTTCTTAACTTATAACATGAAAAGCATATTAAAACTGTGTACCGGTAAACCAGAAATAATGCGGCAAATAAGAATAACAACCACAACATGAAAAGAACACCATAACACAATATTTTAACAAGAAAACCCAGTGTGGGAAAAACCTCGGTGGGATTTGTGACCCAAAATATTCACTTACTAGCCAATAAGAGAATATTACTGCTACAATAGGGGCTTGCATATGCAGGAAGGCCAAGTGCCTAGAGCTCACTGCTAAAATACAAAAGAAGTCACACTGACTTACAAAAATGGATTATACTAATCCAATGTCTTGTACTGCTTCAGATCAGCATCTGCTATGCCAGATATAGTACCAGTTTAAGCTTTGCTACATACATAAACCCTTAACCAATAATTCGCATATTAGGTCTGCTACCTTCTATTCATATTTCACATCATATCCTTATTAAATGATCTACAAAGATCTCATACATATATGAGTCATATTATAATCCACCATGTCAGCTTACAAAATTTTTTGCAATTAATTACAATATACATTAATACAAAATTGTTGTCAGCCAGGGTGCCGGTAATCTTCCTTTTCGGTGCCGATGTTCTATATGTCAGTGTAGAGTTTGTCCGTGCCGATGTCGGTGTCTTCCTGCTGGTACCACATGATTGTAAGGTTGCCATCAATGACAATACCTTCAATCACCTAAAATATCTCATCGGAGTGTGCATTTGCCAACAGAACAAAGACCGAAGGAGCTTTGACTTTGTTTGTAGATACTGACAAAGCCCCATTTGACGTTAGCTTGTTTTCTCCTTACTTTAAGTTTACCTATTATTGTACTACACAAGTGTTGGACATGGAAGCCTCCCCATTAATGGACATTTTTTATATGGTGATTTGTGCCAACATCCAATCAAAGAACCCAAGGACCTTTGATTATGCTTCTTACTTAGCTCGTGCCATCAACCATGGGTTAGAAAAATTAAAGGGAGATAGGGTTAATGTAAATTTCAGATACTACTCTCACCTTATGAATATGTTGCTATATGTTGGTCAAGATATAGGGTTGTGGACTCAAGGTCTATCCATTAGGGAGTATGATAGAGGAGGAATCTGCAAGCCAATACAATTATGGTTATGAGTATGGGACCAAAGATACATTAACAAACAGTACATGTACTTTGAAGAACATTTTGTGAAACCGTTATACAAATTGCTTGGACATCCATGTGATTTTTCACTTTCCCCTCAAGTTAAGAAATTCCTTTGACCTAAATATTTTGATGAAGAAAGCCACATTACCCATAAGTGGGGGGATTGGTATTGTTTCTTGGATTACATACAGATTAGGGTGTATGGGTTCAAGGGAGAACCTTATTGCATGTGACAGTCCTGGACAAAATTGCTTATTTGGAAATCATTAGGCAATTGGCTACAGTCAGTGCCAAAAATCTTACAGATCATGGGAAGTAGTCAATTGTGCCTGGCTTGTTGTCCTTTTCTAATTTTCTTGTTAAGAGTTCAAAATTTATGGTTTACTGCAAAATAAGTTAGAATATTTCCACCTTTTGAAAGGAGACCCCAAGCCCAACTTTGATCTAGAAGGATATATGCAGAGGGCTAGAATGTCACAAAGATTGAAAGCCATAGAACATGTGCCATTAATGATTGATGACTTCATTAGGAATGTGGAAAGGGAGGAAACAATCAAGAAGAGGTTGACGCTTGATAAGGTAACTAAAGAATATGAATGGAAATTGAGGAGGGGCAAGATCAACACAGAAATCCTAGAAGTAATTGATGACCCTGTGGCCAAAGCGAACAAACTAAAGTCTCATGAATTGAAGATTCTAGATAATGAAGTGCCATTGTATGTCTTTAGAGAAAGGATTAAAGATCCTAGGAAGACTACTCCCATTGCCCACTTATCCCCTAAATCCACTGTTGAATTTGTTAAAATAGAAGTAGATGTGCCACCCATTGGATTTGGACTTGATCACGACATGGATCTAGCAATAGGACAACCCTATGAGATGGAAATTGATGATCTCATAATCCTCGAGCATGAGGAATTTGTTTCAGCTTGGGAGTTTGTTAACACTCCCGAGTTTGAAACCTTCTTATATCAATAAAAAGGTAGGATGATCAAGCAGCAAATGGGAAACATGATAGAGTAAGACACTACAAATGTTGTAGAAGGAAATCAATGCTGAGAAAAGAGAAATGGCCCCTAAAAGAGGAGGACAACTCCTCAAGGACACTAGTGTGATAATTTACCCTAGGTGGGAAATGAAAGCTACTATTATGTTTAACAACTTCAAGAGAAAGAAACACAATGACAAGCAATTGTTACCAGAGGAGGTTGATAGGATCTTTATAGGTTCAGGGTATGATCCAGAGTAGAAGGCCTTGTTGCTATGGGCTCTATATCCAAGAGGCAAGAGACCCCTACTAGTACACATAGATGAAGCATTTGGCCACCTCATGATCTATCAAGTTGGAAAAATAGACCCTAGGATCACTGCCTAGTTAAACCTTGATGTTGTGAAGATAAACAAAGAACAAGTTGAGTTCTTGGTGAGGAAAAACCAAACTGTCAAAGGCCTTTATGAGAAAGCACAAGAAGAGAAACAATATTGGTAGGATAGTGCATTACAGTTGCAATAGGCCCCAAGGATTACTGAGGTTGTAGTTTCTACTTATGAAACTAATAAACATATACTTGAAACAATTGAGGATGCTTCATATTGGAGGTATAAGATTGAGAAGGGGAATAGATTGCTCAAAGTTGCACAGGCTCGCACTATCAAGCTTGTTGATGACATAGTTGATGCTTGTTTTAAGGTTATGCTAAAGTATTTTGTAGACTTTTGGAAGATGCACACTGGTACCATCAAAGCATACATATAGCATATGAGGTTGCACAAACGGATCCAATAGATCATGACCACTTGCGACTCTATGACTCCAGAGGATAAGAATGAAGCAGATACCTTGTTGAAGGCACATAATGAATTCAGGGACAAGTTGAAAAATGCCATCCAATTCTTGTAGAATGAACAATCGATCCAATTGCTAGCCATGCTTTGTGATGGAGAACTCATGTCATTGGGAGACTGGCAACTTCAATTGATAGGTTTGATGAGCACAACCAAAGGACTAGTCGATGAGGATGGGGATCTAGCTCCATATCTGATCTAGATGATAGAGAGATCCTATACCATGGAGAGTGCAATGAAGAAATGGACCTCCAACTTCCAGTGTTACCAGGATGATGATTATATCAATCATATTGGCATGCTTAATTTTTTTATATCTAAGTAACAAACTATAGTTGTTTAGTTCAAAAGGGGTGCACCCCTTCATTTCAAAAGACTCGTGATTCTCATATATATGAGAAGGTTTTGTAATACTAGTCATCATGAGATATTTTAAGATCTCTGCAAGAATTTATCAAGACTTTGTTAATGCAATACAATAGACTTTGCTTTCTTTTCTGCAAGTTGTAGAACATATTGTCGTGGGTATCAATTCTTTGTGATATTATCTATAATAGATAAGGTTGCTTGAATTTCTTGGTGTGGAATGCTGGTGAATGTAATGTCCCTTCTTATGAATTCTTAAGAAGAAGGAATTATTTACTCACAAATGACTTCTTTTTTTAAGTAATTAACTCAAAACCTTCATGAGAACTGATATATACAATAGTAGTTACCACTTATACTAAGAATGATGGTTATAATTTTCTATATCAATATATTTATCCCTCTAATTGGTACAATTGATATCTAAAGCGATATATGATCTGCAACTATTATTGGTTTACGATGAAAGTGACACTCAGAACTCATAATGTATGGTCCCTATCAAACTGATAACATATGATATGTTTTCTATGTCTGAAATAACATATAATATGTAGGGACATTATAGTTAAGGTTAACATAATTTGATTAAATATTCAATTTGATCATCAAAAGTATGTTGGCATAAAAGAAAAATAAGTACTAAAACACAAAAGAAAAGTAAAGGTTTCATAGCACTGACCTCAAGTTGAGCACAGCTACTACTATGAATATCATTCACATACTGCTTGAATTCATCATCATCACTATAAATATCGACAACTCTATTGGCATCAAGGTGATTTTTTTTTTTTTGTTTCTTTGATAAAATTTCTCTACAGGTGGTTTAAAAAATTATCCATATGAGGAGTAATTCATTTAAAAAATAGTCAGCAAAAGGCAAAATTTCATAGATTTGATGTCTATATATGATCAAAATACATTTGGATAGATATTCAAAATACAATATAAATATGATATAGGTGAGAATAAAAATATTGAGGGATAGACTTTTATGTGATTTGAATCCATGGAAACATGGTCATTCCATGCAAAAATTATAGGCTTAATAGAGGCAGACAATTGTGGAACTTTCTCAGTGAGACTGTGTAAGCAACTCATTATATCTCCTAACCCTTCATTTGAGTTGACATAATTTTGTGAGGCTCTTAGTGGGCGTTCAACAGATGGATGTGAAATCTCTATGGATGAACTAGATTTGAACTTCATACTACTTGTTTCTCTATTACTGTTTTCCACCTAAAATACAATATCAATTTTAACATATAGTCAGCCCAAAAAATAATAATTAAATAAAACAATGTAGATTGAACCAAAAATCCATACAATTACTCCTAATTTGTCCATTTTTGCTTGCAACCTACCTTGGCCAAATGACATATATTTAGTGCTCACATTATCTCTTGCTCTCTTGCCTTTGTGACTCATTGTCAAATATTCTTCAAAACGCATGCTTTCTTTCAATTCCTCCCACTGTTTTGGAGATAGAGTGGAGTAGTCAAACCTCTCTTTTCCCTCCATGATTGCTTTTCTACAATTGTATCTAAAATTGTTCATCAAAAGTCTCATCTTGTTTTTATAATATTTTCTTGAGATTTTCCACCAATTGTGTCAAAGGCATTTCCAAAATTTTTAATAACATTTTCCACACTTTGTGGATCTTGGTTTGCAAAATTTGATTTACATATATCCAAATGGGCCCTACATCTTATGCCCAACTCAGTGGCCCACCTTGCATCATTTTTCCCAATGGGTTCACCATCTCTTGACACCTCAACCAAGAAAACCTTCTTCCCTTCTGATTTTATTTCTTTTGCATTCTTCTCTACATATCTATATAAATTTTGACTCAATCTCTTTCTTTTGACAAAAGTGACCACATCTTTTGTTAAACCACTATCAATATTTCTAGTTGATCTAGTACTTCCATCAAAAGTTGCAGATGCAATAGCTTCATGACTCTTAGCTATTGTAACTTCATGCTCCTCTGCCACATTATGTGTGGCATGAGTAGATAGATCAATAGTGGTCTCTGTAGATTTCACTTCAAACACATCCTTTAAACTTGAATAAATCATCTGCAAATTCTTTCTTCCTTTTCTCTCTTGTTTCACAATAATTTCTCTTAGACTTTGTGTTAAGAGATCACTATGTGGTATATTAGGCTACACATCACCACAACTATAGTTTTCACTAGGTACATTTGTTGAGTCACAAAAACATTATCTTCTATGATTTGGCCACATTGTATCTTTACTTTCTTTTTGTTTTTTCTCTAGTTTTTCTCTGCACTATTTTTCTTGGCTGAAAAACAAAAAAACATATCATATCATATCTTATGTACATAAAAATCTTGCCTATAAAATTTCATTAAACAGTATTAAACAAATAATATACTACTTAGTGGATTTACAACTTGTCTGTTTGTCAAACCTAGATGCAATAAAAAATCATTATTTTTGGCCACACACTCTTCATGAGGGCTCTCATAATTTGTGATTGGAACTTCATAAATATAATCACTATCATCTAATTTGTGCCTTAAATTCTTTTTCCTCATTTCCTGATGTCCAAATAAACAATAATGTATAATTATCTCATCAAACCCAATAGTCCATAAAGCATATCTCAGTGAATAATAGTTTGATACATAGAACAGTGAATCATCTAGAGCAGGCATAAGGCAGTAAAAAACCATACCATGATAGTCATAGAGATAAAATATTGTCATTATATAGCAGTCCCAATAGATGCAGAGAAGTCCATGATACAAAGATAGAGTAAAGTACAGTCTAAGATAATGGCTATCTACAAAGACATTTCATCAAATGCTTGTCTTGTAGTCATTACTATTATAAGGTACAACTAACAGTCAGAGTGTAGCATGGTTACAAATATTAAAGATAAAATATTCATATACGAACTTTGTTCAACATTAAATCTTTCAAACAAGTATTAGTTAGAAGGTTCGTGTCCTTACAACATAAAACAATCTTAAAACAACATAAAAGTCTTAAATAAAAAGTCATAAAATGGGGCTCATCAATAATCATTTGCATTGCCAGCGAGATCAGAATCTTGATCACTAGTGTTTGCATCTTCTTGATTTTCTTCCTCCTCGTCATTTGATAAATGTAATACATTCTCTCTCCCAATTTCTTCATCTATAATCAAAATTTATTCTTCAAATAGTCCCTCATTGTCTTCATCCACTTCTTCGAATGTTTCTTGTAAATTAGCATGTTGCCCATCAGGCATTACATCGACAACTTCCATGAAATTTCATTTTGAACGAGACTCTGTTTGAATGACATAAGGCCATCCCTGGCTTCTTACATCATCAATTAGAAATGATTGGTTAATTTGAAGAGGGGAAACATACGGCTCATCTGTCTCTGATAAAAAATGTTGTGTATTTGCGCGCACAAATCCATACTCATCAAATTGTACCATGGATGGTCAGATCCACTTAAATTTTAATAATATAGGATTATTTTCACCAAAATCTACTTGAATAATATCTTGGATGAATCCAACATAAAATTTCTTCTCATTTCCATGAAAAAATTCAGCACTAACAACACAATCACAATTAGTCTTTCCTTTGTCTTTTTCTTCCACTCTTAAGTGACTACCATAGGCCCACACTCCACTAAAACTCATAGCCCATAAATATGGAGATTGTGAAAGTTCAATTTCCTCTATTGTTATATTGTGACCTCCTTCTTTCACATCATTTATTGCATTAGCAATCCATTCTTCAAATTTTAGAAAAGAATCTCCTCCAATCAAATCATGACGATTGCACTTTTGAGGTCGATGTTGCATCCAAGTTTGATTCTCTTCTTCATATTTTCTACATAAAATAATGATGTATAAATAGTAAGATTAATAATATAAATGTGTAAATACAATTAAGTAAAAAAATTATTGTGTAATTTCATTTTTACCTATGCTACTTATCGAACGAAGATGTGTTTTGAAGAATAAAGGCATGTATTGCACTTCTTTCTTGATATGATAGCTTGAAGCAACATCCATTTCCTTCTAATACTTCACCTACAACTCTATCATCTTCATCATCATCCCATACATGTCGATTGACATTTTTAAAATCCTTCATATAGTCTTTGCAAAATCCTATGGCCTCTTGCATTGAATATCCCTCAGACATGTTGCCTTGTGGTTTTTCCCTAGTATGGACAATTTTTTTCAAAACCTTCATATATCGTTCTATAGGATACATCCATCTCGTTCTTATTGCGCCACAATTCTCTAGTTCATATTCTAGATGTATCAAAAGATGCATAAAAATCTTAAAGATTGCTACTGGAAATTCCCATTCCAATAGACAAAGGACTTCAATAGCCTCCTCCCTCAAACTATCAGAGTTTGAAGGATTTAATACATGTAAGCTCATTCTCTTTATTATTAGGCCCAACCTTATAATTGCCAATCTCGGCCCCTTTGCCAAAATTAATATATTTACCACAATAGGTAAGATATTCTCGATTATGACATGATAGTCATGGGACTTGAGGTCTCTTAAGCTATTAATGTCAATTTGGCTTCTGATGCTACTACTTACATATTCAAGTTTGTGACATCAACTGTAAGAATTGTGCATGTTATTCCTTTGTCAAGACGTAAGGAGCACTAGGTTTTCTATATTTTTTATTATCATATTTTTCAACCCAAATATTTCCACGAATCTTTATTTCTTGAAAGTCTTCACATGATGAAATAGTATCTAAGGCACCAAAAAGAGTTTTTATAATAGCATAGGCTATATTTTTCTCGGTATGCATAAAGTCAATAGTATGCCTAATGGCTATATCCTTAAGGTATGGCAACTTATACAATATGCACAACCATTTTACACCACTTTCATTACATGGATCTTTTCTACTACCCGCAATCCCATCATTTTCAATAAATGACATTCTTTTTTGTCCATACTCAATAATGTAATCACCTGTTATTAGCAATGGTGCTTCACGATTCTTTTCTTGACCGTTGAAACGTGTTTTTTGCTGATGATGTGGATGATCCATTTTAAGGTAAGCACGATGTCCATAATAAATACACTTACGCAAACTTCTTGAGTGCCTCACAAAATCCTTAAAGTTCCAAGTAGGACATCCATGGTAACCATGAACAAAGAGACTAGATAATGTGCCACATGCAGGAAGATCATGGATCGCAAACAATAAGGAAGCTCTTAAAGTGAATTTGATTGAATGACCATCCCTTAAAGATTGAATTACTTCAATTCCTTTCCACAATTCCATTAGCTCATCATACAATGGCTCTACATAAGCATCTATTGTTTCTGAAGTCACACTTTTCTTTCTTGGTATAATCAATGATAACATTAAGAAAAACGGTTTAGTTGCTAACCATGGGGGCAAGTTATAATTTATTAGAAACACTGGCCAAGTTGACCATTTCGTATTTTGAGAATTGGTTCACCCCATCTAGAGCCAAACCCAACCTTATATTATGAGGATCTTGAGAAAAATTAGGCCATCTATTATCAAATTCCATCCACCTTCTTGAATCAGGCACATGTCATTTTTTCCATCAGTGCTCTTAATTTGGGCATGCCACTGCATAAGTTCAGCAATGTCTCTGCACCTATACATTCACAGTAATCGTGGGATTATCGGAAAGTGGCAAAGAACTTTTCTAGGAACCACAACTGATTTCAACTCTTGTTTATACCTTGCTTCATGACATTTTGAACATTCACTGTCACTTGCAAGATTTTTGCAAAGTAATACACAACCATTCACACATGTGTGGATGTTTCCATACCCCAAACTGAGCTTACTGATTTTCTTTTTACATTGACTTTGTTTTGTTGGCAATGTGGAGTCAACTGGTAACAATGAACATAATAATGCCAATAACTGATCTACACTCTCATTTGTCCAACCGTGCACCACTTGTAAGTTAAGAATTTGAAGGATTGTTGTCAAATGACTTAACTTACAATTAGCATAAATAGGCTTTAAAGCATACTCCATTGACTTGGCCAAAAATCTCTTAGACCCTCATTCAACATTCTATCAACTTCAAACCCTTCGTCAAACATTTCTGCCTCTTCATCTATGTTTGGTGCCACTTCATCTATATTTGTTGCCACTTCATCTATGTTTGTTGCATATTCATCTCTCACAGTCTGCAATTCTATCATATCTTCATAATAATTGTAATCTCAAGGGCTTATACCACTATGCCCACAACTTATTATATGTTGATAAACCACATTTCTTTTTTTCACCTATCCACCAAGACGATCATTATATGGACATGAATATTTGTCCAAGATCCTCTCATTATCTACTCTTTCATCATGTGCATGATATTGCTCTGTAGTCAACCTTTGACACTAATCCATCTGTAATATTCTGCAATCTAGTATTGTTTTGAGATCTATCTTACATTCTGAGACCATAATAGAAAGAAGAGGATACAATGAGTCATTCTTTTGAGATCTATCTTACATTCATTTGAAGTTTACCTACTAAGAGTGGAATATGTGTGTGTTTCCTGTCAGCTTACTTTCAGCAATGAGGGTTTCAAATTACCTCTGAATTTTTTGTAGAGGGCCTCGCTAACTTCAAATTCGTTATAGCTAACTCTGATTTCCTTGCCCGCCTTTTCAAAAGTATCTAGGTCCTATCCAAAGAAGCTTTATCACCCATACAAGTTCTTCAATACCTGCACATGAAAATAAAAAACATAAAAAATAATCCAAAGATGACACATTCAAGGCACATTCAAGTAACTAATGATATTCAATGATGACACATTAATGATTTATACTTTGATGCAAAGAAATACAAATACTACATAATCATGAAAGTTTTGTTTAATACATAAATTTATACAAGATTGAAATCTCATTTTATATATCTTACTATCAACGTAACCATTGCACTTTATTTGGTGCAAGTGCTAGTTATTTTGTGGATGACTAATGGAAAAAAGATGACAGCTATGCACTTTACAAGGCACTAGTCTTTTCAAGTAAAAGTTAAACTCAGTTAGATTAAATGTTGTGACAAGAAAATAGTGGAGTAGTGTTGGAAGTTGGAATAGTTGATAGATCCATTCCAACAGTGGATTCAAAAATTGTCTCATACGAGTTATACGTGAGATTCTAGGAATTAGTGACTCTTTAGCCCAAGAGGAGGAAGGCACTGATCAGTCATTAGGTTACATTTAATCAATTCAAATATTTATATTTTTCAGTTTTATTTTGAAGATATAAGAAGGAAACAAAAAAAGGAAGTAGGGATAAATAGAAGAAGCTAAAGAATTTTATCTCAAAAAAGAGATATCATTTTGAGATAAACAATCAAAATCAAAATATAGTAGAGAGGCACAATCTTCTATAAAAATATTATCTTGAAGAATCAGTTTGTGAAGAGGTATACTCGCCTAGGTCCTAGAGAACCTGAAGTGCAGGGAGTGAATAATCCTAAAGGAACACTCTGTAAGTTGGCCAAATTAGTTGGAGGGTTTGAAGATAGGATTTGGTATAACCTTATAACTTTTCAATATGTTGATTTGGGAACCAACAGGATCCATGAAAATTTAAAAGAAATTATCAAAATGGATGAATATAATAATATATATCCTCTTAATCCCAAAAAAATTCACTTGAATCACTGAAAAAGTAACTAATTTTCATAATTTCCAAGAAAGAGCCCAAAATAGATAAGATTGAGATCTGAGTGCCTAATAAAAAAATTGCATAAAAATACTTGAGATCTAAATAGGAGACATTAAGAGGTTTTTGACTTTCAACAATGAGGGTTTCAAGTTACCTCTAAATTTGTTGCAGAGGACCTCGTTAACTTCGAATACGTTACAACAAACTTTGAATTCCTTGCTCGCCTTTTCAAAAGTCTCGAGGTCCTATCCAAACAAGCTTTATCTCCCATGCAAGTGCTTCAATACTTGTCCATGAGAATAACAAATGTAACTAGTGATATTCAATGATGACACATTCAAGGCACATTCAAGTAACTAGTGATATTCAATGATGACACATTCAAGGCACTCTTTGATCAAAGAACAATAGTAATACTTGGGATAAGATAGTGTGTTATCTACAACAAACTATGATATGGTCAAATCCAAAGATTATGGATAATAATAAGCCAAAATCAATGATAGAGAACAATAATAAGCCAAGAATCTTAGCTTAATAAATGCAACAACCAATACATAGTAATAGATTCAATCTTTTAGTACCAAAGAACACTACAAGTTAATATCTCAAAAACTGTAGAAGCCAGATAATATAATGAAGAATATGTGTCCTTAATCAAAATGACACTATCATATGTTTCCAATATACTTTGATATGATAGTCAAATAAAGGTTAATTTAAACTATATATTTTAAATAAGAGTTATTTGATTATATAGAAAAGATAAATGGAAATTAGGTCCAATTGACATGAAGATAAATGATAGTCATTGCTAAAATCAGTTTGAAGTGTATTCATTTAGGGACCTTTCATAAAATTTTGTCAACTTTCACATCATAAAAAGATCTTAAAATATTCATTTTTTATAATGATAAGAATTTGGTTGTTCCATACACCTTCCTTTACTATTTCAAAAATCCCATCGACCAAAATATTGTGTAGCAGTGGTATGGAGTGCATTCCATCTATTTTATGCCCAAAGATTTCATCATACCACTTTCTTTTCAAAGGAACTCAAAATTTGATGTGTAGTTACTTCCAAATAAAAATAACCCTACTTCTTTGTGTTGGTATCAGTTCTAAGATTTTATAGAAAGGGTTTCTATATTTTAAATTTCTGTATTAGAATATCCATTACACCCCCAACATTCAATTGTTGTGGTGGTATATAAGAAATATATGAATATCAAACCTTGTTCCTAAAATATTTATTTTTTGAAATCATGGAAACATTACATAATTTAAATGAAGGCAACCAAAAGAATGCAGAGAGATAAAAAAACTCTATAGAGAAACTATTTTACATACCTCAAATACAAAATCATAGGGTGGAACAATAAAAAATGGCAAATCAATGAAATAATGAAAGATCCATACAAAAATCTTATATAATGCAGTCCAGTTGAAGGATTTTCATTCAAAACAAGATAGTGAAGGGGTCATTATGAATATTTGTTTGAAGGTTCATAAGTTAAAGGTAGTCACTACCATATAAAGAGTGAAAATTTTGAAGAGCCTGATAAATTGCTAGCATAGGCAAAATTATATTATGATGGTGGCGAAACTACAAAAAGTTTTGATCATATATTTATTGAGCATGAAAGCAACTAGCTTGAGCCCATGAGTGATAGGCATCCTGTTGTAGAGTATCCACCCTTTTTAAACAAGGGTGTCACATTTTTTTGAGGCTCAATCAATGCAAGGAGCCATCATCTTTGTTTCATAAGCAGGTGAAGAAATATGAATGCACGAAGTTGGTAATGGTGGCTACAGTGATATATTTCAATTGAAGGATTTTCATTCAGCACAAGATAGTGAAGGGGTCGTTACTAACATTAATATACGTGCAAATTTTGTTGGCATCTTTGTATAAAAGATGACATGAGTTGAAAATTTTGAAAATTAAATATGAAGTGGTTTCGATTCACCATTTTGTATATAAGTAGAGAGAAGAGGTTGATGTCTTTGCTTATTTGCCTACAAAACAATGATGAAATGGGTCATGGTTATTATTACAACCATAAGTTGAATTCATGAGATATTCCTTGACTCAAATGAATGACAGTGTACTGATTTCTTCAAAACCTTCTACTTTCTTCCCTAGCTCTCTTTCCTCTCAGCTACATAAGACTATTTTTACTTGTAAAACTATTGATTTAGGTTAGTTGAGTTCTTGTTTTCTTTGTAAGAACAAACATTCCAAAAGGAGCTACCTATGCTTATTAAGGCTCCAGTAGTTTGAGGTCAGAAGACACCAGGGGTTCTAACCACTTTGGGGTGAATATCGATATAGAGTTTAACATGAAGAGTATGGTAGGCTAAGGATCCTTTCAAGGTCAAGAGTTAGAGATGCTACAAGACAATGTGATGTTTGAATCAGACACAATGAAAAAAAGTATCAAAATGATAGTGATATATTAGAAAACGGTATTCTTGCAGTCGGGAGGTTTTGTCTCAATTTTCACAATCAAGTGACAAAGAGCTTTAAAAAATTCTTTCAATGATTATAACAAAACATAGTCTTTCAAATAGTCACAACTTTTGGAAGAGAATGGGATAGATTCTCACAATCAAGAGTCATTGCTAGAAGACATTAATGCTTGCATGAAATATTGGAGCACCATTCGACACAAACCATTGCAACCCTAACACAGATAGGAATGAATGAATGAAGGTTTGTTAGCAAATCCATCAAAAGGGTAGAGATATTCAATCATGAGGCCTATCAAAGCATGCATTGGAGAAGATACTATGATTGAATCAAAAGAACACAATGCATAAAATCCTAAAAAAGTTATAAAGCCACAAAAGACAATTATGAAGACAAAGATACAATCACTTGAAGGGTCTAATAACCTTGCAGAGTGACAATGGTTAGTCTAAGGGCATAATAATGAAGATTAAAACCCTCAAGGTTAGACAAAGATAATCCTATCATGAAAGTATAGTGAAGAAGGACAAGTAAATGACCTAGAACAGTAATATAGAAGCACTATCAAAGCAAAATCCCTGTCAAAAAGTTAGGACAGTCATGGGCAATGGGTGAAGACCTCAAAATATGAGAGAAATTTTGATGATAATAGTAGAGCAATTTGGACACTTAAAGCAGATTTGACTTGAAAAAAGATACTTTATAGATATGCCTATATATTAGCAGCAATTTGCATCCCAAAACTTTCATTTTTGGAACATTTGGGAGTCTCTCTTAGCATGAAATAATTTCTATCTGACTTCTGAGCTCTTGGAATCTAATCAATCATTTGATCATCATGCAAAATCAGTTGACTATATATGAATGAATCTCTATATTTATCAATAGGCACACTACCCTTGCTGCGACTATTGCTTCAAAAGTAAACAAGGCAAAACCAAGAGAAAATAGTACATTTAATGTTAACGACAAGATGAATATATACCCGCAGACCTTATAGAAGATGGAGACAAGGTAGATACGAGATGAAAGCATGTATTCTATGAATAGGCTACCGTCTGGAGATGAAAAACTTGGCGCCATTCATTTGCCACTTGATATGCTAAATGTTTTTCACACAAAAATCCACTTGGCGCCATTCATTTGCCCTTAATTAGTAGCTCAATATGCTAAAATTCAAGTTTTTCTATGTTTATGTTTTATTTAAGCCAATCAAAATAATTTTAATTTTTAATTTAAGATAATTTAAATAATAATTTAAATGTTTAAGAAAATAATTATTTTGTCTTTAAAAATTGTCTCAAACCTCCTTATATTGTAGTAGTGGTGAAATGTTATTACTTTTATTCTTATTATATTTTTAATGGAAATAAAAATAAAATATAATATAATACATATGCTAATACAATTAATTATTTTTTATAAATAAAATTAATATTTAAAATGATTAATAATTTACAAACAAAAATATTACAATCGATCAATTTTTTTAAAAATATCTATTATAAACCAAAAGTTATGTATAAATGCGCATAGAATATAAAGTACCTAGTTTGAAAGCAATGTTTTATTTTCAATTAAAAGATAAATAGGGGAAAGTTCCTAGTAGTTGAGCGCATTCCAATTCTTGTGATAGAAATTGTTGATTTAATGCCCTATACTTGCTGATTTAATGTCTAACTTTTGTATAATGTGCTATCAAATGAGGGATATCTCATGACTAATAGTATAGATGAGTAGTAGTCATTTATTTAGTCATTTTTATTTATGTGACTAATCATTTAGTTGTGTTTCTTACCTAATGAGAAAATTAGTCATTTATTTAGTCATTTATAGTTGCATTCTCCTACCCAATGACCAAATTAGTCATTTATTTAGTCATTTTTATTTGTGTGATCTCACCCAATGACCAAATTAGTCATTTATTTAGTCATTCATAGCTTTTTGTAAAAAAATGCTAAAATTTTGGTCACGTAGTCATTTATGGGCCATATTTGTACTAGTGTGCCTTGTCATCCTGCAATGATTTCATCACAAATTGTTTCCCATCCTTGTTAATAACATATGTATTTGCTCTACCATCATATAGGGCTTTAACATAAACTTGCCATACTCTACCCAAGATCATATGAAAATCACTCAAAGGCATAATATCACATAATATAGTATCATAATATGAACCAATGCTGAAAGAAACATATGCTTGCTCTTTAACATCAACCCATTGATAATTGCTTACCCCATATGCTCTGTAAGGTGACTCAAGAGGTGTCCTTGGAAGGTTCAACTTCTCAACCATCTCTACTAAGACTAGATTTTCAAGAGAACCACTGCTAACAACAACCTTGCATACTTTACCCCTACATTTGCATTGTGTCTAGAATATAGAGTGCCCCTAAGCATACCTTGCCCACATTTCTTCATCTTCTTCCATGATGGTTTCCTCTTTTATCTCTTACTCTTCAATTTGCAATCTGCAAGGACCTACTGCCTTTCTCTGATACCACTATGATTCAAAGGCATCATGGGCCCATCCATCATCAATAGGTAAATTTCCATCTCCCCTTTGTTTAGTAACAAAACTCTATTCCAAACCCAACAATAGGACCTATCTTCAAGATCCACCAAAACTCACACTTCTTTCACAACCCTTGCTTCATCACAACATCTTTGAAGCACTTATCTTCTTGGACACATACCCTTCTTGACTATAATTGAACACATTCACCCTTTTCCCCTATGACATCAACATACACCTTTCACATGTCAACAACTCTCTCAACACATTAAACCATTAAATGGATAGTGATTGTCTCATAACACACCCTAACAACCCTTGCACTTGACCATATCTTAAACTAATCCCATACACTTTGGAACCCAACTTCCACAACATTAAGAAACTCTAAAAAAAAATACATTTAGTACTCCTTAAAACTTCTTTAGACTTGGACCAACCTTACACAACAAATTTGATACAAAATATAAACTCACTGCCAACTATGACAGTACAGAACTCTATAACTCATAACATTCAAACCTGACAACTTTAGGCCAATTTTTCCGATGATAACCCCTCAAACTATGCTATCAACAACATATTAAACATTTAGCAAGATTGGATAGTGAAAATAAAGGTGAGTCCCTCTTCACTGAGACTATTTTTTTAATGAAAATCATAACATGACTTAGGACAGTCATACATTCACTTCTGAGACAACCACAAAATGCAATACAAACAGGTGTTCCAAACACTCTAAAAACTTGAGAAAATTTAAAACTCACTCCTACACTCCTTCAAACAACCATATTCCTTTCAAACACCCTGCAAATACAAAATACTCAATCAACTCCTTAAATCTGCCTTGTCTCAGTCTGGGACAACATTCTCAGTTCTTCCCTTGATCCAAAACAAGTGCAAACAATAGCATGGTCTCCTGCAAATGATAACACATAAAATACAGTCCCTCCCAAATAATTCTACAAGATTTGGGGGTTTATTACACATGAAGACACAAATTTCTACATTTTGCAAACTCACTGATTACCCTATACTGGGGTTTGACAGTTTTGATAAAAACTTCAATAACTTTATTGATACTCAATGAAATCAAATCAAATAAATGCCAAAATTTAAATAATTAAATCCCTTAGCAAATCCATCAAATTATTAGACAAAATACTAAGATATTTATCACATAAAATACTTGTTATCAGACTGTTACATTGTGAAAAATAATGAAAATAGCAAAAAACTCACTTTAGTGATATCTCGTTACATATTTCAACCCCCTCTTCCCATTTTTTATCATTTCAAGTATATTTAAAACATTTCCCTTCATGGGAACCAAAAACCAACTCCTAACTACCCATTCATCCACTTTGTGGGTGTTTACAACTTTAATTTATTGTCAAATTGACACTTTTAGTTGTCAATTGACAAGTTTTTAACCTTTTTGCATCTGGACACTTTCTAATCAACTTTATTACATTAGTATGGTCACACAAGACCTTATGAAACTTAAAATTCTCATTAAAAACCTATTCTACCCATTGTACCCCATTGCATTACTCTTTTTGACATTATTTTGCTCACATGACGACAACTTTTGACAATTTATTACAAAATGACTCCAAATGACATTATTAGCCATGTTTAGAATATAAAATGGTCATAATTGACCTTAGAACATAAATGTCTCCTTGATCTTCATTGTCGCCTCAAGATGGCCATGCTTGACTTGGGTGCTCTGGACCATTGTAGGCCTTGAAAACTTGGGGCTTTGTGTTCTAATAATGAAATGATCGGGCTTTGTGTTCTACTAATGAACTGATCTTAAAGTAAATTTATATGAATTGTTAGGATGCACTTAAAGTTGGGTCACAAATAAGGCTCTGCTCTAAATATGTGACAATGCGCCAAAAGACTTTTTCACACAAAAATCAAGCTCGTGTGGTAAATGTTGGTAGAAATGGTTTCTAGTAGGTTTCCAAATGCAAGGAAGATTGCATTGAGGGAAAACTGTCCTCCTACAACTCACCCTCACAAAGCCCTAGGAGCTAATCGGATCCTAGTTGATTCATATAATTTTCATAGATCTACCAAGCATGACAACAAATTTTTCAATCCTGGAAGAAACAACAGATATCTAAATCATTCAAATTCCAATGAGCATCGCCCTCAATGGGTTTTTGAAAATGGGAGATGGATCAAAAAATATGCCAACTGGAAGGCAACTAGTTATCTAACAAAAATTTAATCAATAGATTTTCTATGGGAAGAGAGGGAACAACCACCCTTCCGAAGTGATTTGGTAAGAATGACGGATGGGAATTGGTCAAGTCCGGCCTCGTGATGGCTTTGGGAATAAAAATTCCAGGGCTCCTAACCATACGGGCACATGGAATAATCCTAAATTTCAAGTAGATCACAAAACAAGAATTGGGGAGCATAATAGATTTCACGCCCTAAGGCAAACTCAAGATTAGAGGATTGTCGCACCTTCAACTTTCAATAATCATTGGGCAGGCTTAAACCCTAAAGGAAGAAATGGTAGTCTAAGGAGCCGGAGCCCAACTGTCCTCCAATCCTAGAACAGATATAATCAGACCCCGGTTAAAAAGGACAAGCTCAACACCGGTGATTACAAGGCATTCATAGTAAATCACAGAATAATAGAAGAGAGATGAAATCAATGCCGAGATGGTGGATTATTTTCTAAATGGAGCAGTTTGGGGAAATCGACTTCCAAAATCGTATATTGGTGGAATTCAGTATTCCCCAATTAGGTAAGTATCTCAGGCCTCCCCAATAATTTTATGTTCCTGATGTGTAAAATTGAGTCTGTGAAGGCGGAATTTCTATATGGCAATCCTATTTTCTATGAAGGTTATAGTTTTTTTAATTTTTAGACTGGCATAAAAACTTTAATCCTATGAATTCTGAATTCAAATACACCCAAAAATGGGTCAAAATTTTGTATGTTCATATTGAAATATTACAGTTTGAAACCCTAGTAGAGATAGGGAATAACCTTGGTTCCTTCATAGGGGTAGAGGAGAACTTTCTAAATTCCTCTGAGGTTAAAATCCTCATGAACTTCAGTACAGGTTCAAAATTCTTAGAGCCTCTAGGACTCATATCAGCACCAGAGGCTTACTTTTTAAGGGCAGAACTCTATGAGGGGCCTATTTCAGACAATATCATCACCACAACAAACAAAGGAACATTGAATAGGAAATTTTATTCTTCAAATATCCCACCAAAAGAAGGTCTCAAAATCACCCTCAATCAGGAGAAGGGGAATTTTATTATTAAAAATATAATCCCTGAGGACACAGAGGGAAACATTAAGATTAACACCCTCTTTGAGGAGGCACCATTTCATCAGCCTAAAGGGGCTACATTTAAGATCCCAGAGGAGAATATAGTAGCTGAATTTTAGCACCAGTCAAATAGGGGCACTACTATGGAGGTTGAGTGTTCCTAGGAGAAGAGTGAGCAATCAGTAAGAGAGGATGGAGAAATCAGTGATACAAAAGAAGATCAGATTCCAACAGAACTAGAAGTTGTTCATAACATGTTGGGATTCAATAAAACTCGTGTGGTAGAATCAGAATTAGAAGAGGAGGATAGTATAGAAGTGAAGGCTAAGAAGCAAAGATTGATAAAGAAGATTTTGGAAATGGATGCTAAGGAAAGAGAGAAGATGGGGTTAGAAGCTCAGGATGGTTCTCTCAGGCCAAGGGATCCTACTAAGAAGGGGATGAAACTAGGAATGCATCTAAATTGCTCCAATAAAGAGACCTTGGACTGTGGGAAAGAGGCAAAGAGGAGAGGTAGGAAATCCTTAAACAAACTCAGGGATAAGGCTGGGGAAGTAGAAGGACAAGCCAAAATCACAACATTATTACAAGCTGGGAAGGGGAAGTGCCTTCCCAAGGAGCAATGAAGATCACCTCATGGAATGTTAGGGGTTTGAATGCCCCTAACAAACAACATATATTCAAGAATTGTCTAACAAATTTTTTCTCTGAGGTTGTAATGATTCAAGAAACCAAGCTTAGGACTGAGGATTGGATTCAGTGTTGCAAAAAAATGGGAATTTGGAAAGCAGTCTTCACAAATGTGGCTAGAGTTGTGCATCGACTTTCTATCTTATGGGACCCTAGAAGGGTAATGTTTGAGGAAGTAATTAAGAAACCCCATTGGCTAGGGGGTAGGGTCAGAAGTATGTCAAATCCTCTAAGTTTCTTCCTCATCAATGTCTATGGCCCTATTAGCACATTGGATAAAAAGGAAGTATGGGCTGAGATTGAGTCCTATATGGCCCATTATTCAGAAGATTTTTATGTTTTAGGGGGTAATTTTTAATTTTGGATCTGTCAAAGAATGTGGAGGATAATCAAGTAGAATCCATAGCTCAGAAAGAATTCAAAAGTTGGGCTAGGAACAATAATTTTTTAGACATTCAAATGGACAATGGCACATTCACCTAGAACAATAGGATGTTAGGGGGTAATCACATTGCAGAGAAGCTAGATAGGTTTTTCTTTAGAGGGGATCTAGCCAAATTTAGTAACTCATTGACTACAGCTATTCTAACCTCTGCAGCTTTAGATCATTTTCCAAATGTTCTTAATATAGAAAAGGATAGGAAACCTAGGAACTACCCTTTCAAATTTGAAAGGATGTGGCTACAAGACAAAAATTTCATTAAGCAAGTTGAAACCTGGTGGAAGGAGCTTCGGGTTTCTGGTTCCAGAATGTTTTTTTCATTACCAAATTAAAAAATGTTAAGCATTAAATTTCACAATGGAATAAGGAACATTATAAAGATATATTCACGAAAAAATAAACATAGAAGTAGAAATCAATGGATTGAATGAAAGTGTTATCAACGAGGGTATGAATTATGAGAAATATATTAAAGAAAAGGAACTACTTCATAAGTATGAGGACATTCTAACCAAAGAAGAGATATTTTGGAAACAGAAGTTGAGAGAAAATTGGCTTAGTGAAGGTGACAATAACACTAAACAGTACGAAATAGAAGATGATAGTAAATAGTATTCTTCGGAGAAAAGATGCTAGGAGTGTTTCTTTAGAAGATCCTCTAAAGATTGCCTAGAAAATTGTATCTTCCTTTAAGAATATACTAAACAATTGGGATAATACAGATCTCCACTCTCAACAATATTTGCTTTCAGATGTGCCTAAGGTAATCATTGAGGAGGAGAACAGGATGCTTACTAGTAAATTCTCCCTAGAAGAAATCCACTAGGTTGTAAATCAACTTCATCCTGAGAAGGCTCCTAGGCCAGATGGTCCTTTTTGGGAATTGAAATGTGGGAAGCTTTAGAAAGCATGAGAAACTCTAGTAGAATCCTAAAGGAAATAAACAACACTTTCATAACATTAATACCAAAAAAAGATGCAGTTGAGGAGGTAGACGACTTCAAACCAATCTCGCTCTGCAACACACTTTACAAGCTATTATCCAAAGCCCTAGCCAATAGGGTCAAGAGATTTTTACCCACCATCATTTTAGAAGAACAAACGGGCTTTGTGTCTGGTAGATCAATCCTAGATAGACTCATTATAGCATAGGAAATCATTCATTTAGTACAAAATAATTTGGAACCTAGTATGTTGGTTAAATTAGATATTAAAAAAACTTATGATAAGGTGGATTGGCGGTTTTTATGTAAATGTATGGAAGCTTTTGAATTTGCAAAACAACTCATTAATACAATTTTTAATTGCATATCTAGCCCTAAGTTCTCAATACTGATTAATGGTTCCTCAGAGGGGTTCTTTGATACCTCCAGGGGCTTGAGATAAGGGGCTCCCCTTTCCCCCTTCCTGTTCATTATCATGGTAGAAGCTTTTGGAAAGGGCAATTAGTAAAGCACAATCTATAGGTATCATTAAAGGTATTAAAGTTACGGAAGGAGTTACAAACATCACCCATCAGCAATTTGCTAATGATACGATGCTCTTTAGAGTAGGGCAAAAATCTGAAACAAATATGCTATGGAATCAAGGCATCAAGGCGGGTAGTCAATGCTAATAAATTAAAATTTTATTTTTTAAACACCGATATTAGGGAGGAGCTAGCAATCTGTCAGATACTAGGCTTCTAAAAAAGGAAATTCCCTTACAAGTATCTAGGTTTACCCTCAGACAAAGGGATTAGATCTAACAAGCTATGGGCCCTAGTCTTATCAAAACTAGATCAAATGATGGACTCCTAGAAAGGGAAATGACTCTCCAATGCAGGTAGAACCACAATGCTTAAATCGATTTTGTCAGCTATTCCCACATACCAAATGTCATGT